>NC_060281.1:32680792-32980792 GCF_021613505.1 Equus quagga
GAGCTTTGGGAGATTGTAGGAGTCCAAGAATTTATCCATTTCCTCTAGGTTATCCATTTTGTTGGCATATAGTTTCTCGTAGTATTCTCTTATAATCTGTTGTATTTCTGCAGAGTCTGTTGTTATTTCTCCTCTTTCATTTCTGATTTTGTTTATTTGAGCTTTCTCCCTTTTTTTCTTTGTAAGTCTGGCTAGGGGTTTGTCAATTTTATTTATCTTCTCAAGGAACCAGCTCTTTGTTTCATTGATCCTTTCTACTGCCTTTTTTGTTTCAATAGCATTTATTTCTGCTCTGATTTTTATTATTTCTCTCCTTCTGCTGACTTTGAGCTTTGTTTGTTCTTCTTTCTCTAATTCAGTTAGCTGTAGTTTGAGGTTGCTTATTTGGGATTTTTCTTCTTTGCTAAGAGGTGTCTGTATTGCGATGAATTTTCCTCTTAATACAGCTTTTGCTGTATCCCATATGAGTTGGTATGGCATGTTATCATTTTCATTTGTCTCCAGGTATTTTTTTATTTCTTCTTTAATTTATTCAATGATCCATTGCTTATTCAATAGCATATTGTTTAGTCTCCAGATCCTTGTGCCGTTCTCAGCTTTTTTCTTGTAATTAATTTTTAGCTTTCTAGCATTATGATCGGAGAAGATGCTTGTTATTATTTCAATCTTTTTAAATTTGTAGAGGCTTGCCTTGTGTCCCAACATATGGTCTATCTTTGAGAATGTTCCATGTGCGCTTGAGAAGAATGTGTATTCTGCTGTTTTGGAAGAAGTGTTCTATATATGTCTATTAAGTCCAACTGTTTTAGTTTTTTTGTTTAGCTCCACTCTTTCCTTGTTGATTTTCTGTCTGGATCATCTATCTATTGATGCGAGTGGGGTGTTCAGGTCCCCTGCTGGAGTCCTGCTCCAGATGAGTCCAGGTTCCTGAGGGATGGATGGAGTTGGCGCAGTGAGGGAAGAGACATGAGACTTGGGTTGGTGTTATCAAGTCCAACTTTACTGTGCACAAGTGTCGTTTTTATATTTTTCAGGATTAGTACAGAAATAGCTATGCAAATATTCTCAGAGAGATAAGGAAGTAAAAAACGAGCACAAGAATATTTATTAGCATTCTATTCTATAGAGCATAAGGTTAATGATCGTCTTCTCCACAATTAACTATTGTTTGTTGTCTCTAAGCTAAAAGAGATAGGTACCTTGACATCTGTTGTAATTCATGGTAAAGTTAAATCAAAGAGAGAAGGTTCAGACCTCCAGACAGGACAGCATTCCGTCTGTTTACATCCTGGGGGAGCCACCCCTGCCTCCCTCAATCATTTACACCATTAGTGTAGATGCTTAATGGGAACAAAAGGCAACTCCAGGGTATCTTATCCCCAGGGCTATTTGCATTCTCAGCGGGTAGTTAAACATCTTTACACTCCCACACCCCTTAGGGGGTGAAAGCATTCCTTTGTCTTTTAGGAGGAAGGGCTAATAGTCCCTTGAGCACACTGCCTGGAGAAAAATATCATTTTGTTAGTAAAGGGCTGAAAAGCTAAGCTAAACTATATATCGTCAAGAATAAAAAGCAGAAACAAGTATAGCCATAACCTTGATAGAAAGCATGCATACATTTCAGAAAATATCAGGGGTGTCAGCTGGCCATTCTTCACCGAGGGGCATCCCTGTGCCCCTTGGCCCTTCTCAGCCCGGACCCTGTCAGATGGCTGTATAGGATTTGGTAACACAGCTCCCAGCAGTCCCCTACTATTATTGTGTCATTTTTGATATCTTCTTTTAGGTTTGTTAACAGTTGCTTTATGAACTTTGGTGCTTCTGTGTTGGGTGCATTGATATTATTTCTTCTTGGTGGAGTGTCCCTTTGATCATTATATGTTGGCCCTCTATGTCTCTCTTTACCTGCCTTATCTTGAAATCTGTTTTGTCTGATACAAGTATGCGACACCTGCTTTCTTTTGTTTGCTATTAGCTTGGAGTATCGTCTCCCACCTCTTCACTCTGAGCCTGTGTTTGTCCTTGGAGCTGAGGTGTGTTTCCTGGAGGTAACAGATTGTTGGATCTTGTTCTTTAATCCATCTTGCCACTCTGTGTCTTTTTATTGGAGAGTTCAATCCGTTTACATTGAGAGTGATTATTGATCCATGAGGGCTCAATGCTGTCATTCTGTTACTCGTTTTCTGGTTTTCCTGCATTTCCTTTGTTCCTCGTCCTGTGTGTTTTAGCCTACCCATTGACTTCTGCATTTTCTTATGCTGTGTTTCTTAGATTTTTCCTTATTTATGTTTTGTATCTCTGTTCTGTTTTTTAGTTTAGTGGCTACCCTGAAGTTTGTATTCAGAATTTCGTGTATAACATAGTCCATTTTCTGGTGGTCTCTTACTTCCTTAGCCTAGACTGATTCGGTCTCTTTCCTCCTCCCCTCCTAAATTATTATTTTCATCTCTTATTCCAACTTGTGTTGTGAGTTTGTGGTTAGAGTGATAAGATTGCCTTTGCTTTGGTGATTTCCTTCCCTTCATCCTAATGCTGTAGTTGAATATTTGCTATGCTATTCAGATTCTATCTGTCTCCCTACTCTGTGTTTTGTGACCCCTTTCTCCCTTTTTTTCTTTTTTCAGGTATGAGAGCCTTCTTGAGGATTTCTTGTGGTGGAGGTCTTGTGACTACAAAGTCCCTTAGCTTTTGTTTGTCTGGAAAAGATTTAATTTCTCCCTCATATCTGAAGGATATTCTTGCTGGATACAGTATTCTTGGCTGACGATTTTTATCCTTTAAAATTTTGAATATGTCACTCCAATCTCTCCTAGCTTGTAAGGTTTCTGTAGAGAAATCCGCTGAAAGTCGGATGAGGGTTCCTTTGTAGGTTATTTTCTTCTGCCTTGCTGCCCTGAGTATTCTTTCTTTGTCATTCATTTTTGCCATTTTTACTACTATATGCCTTGCAGTACGTCTTTTTACATTGACAAATCTAGGAGATCTGAAAGCTTCCTCCACACACATTTCTCCCTCAATCCCTAGATTTGGGAAGTTCTCTTCTATTATTTCGTTGAGTACACTTTCTGCTCCATTTTCCTTTTCCACGCCCTCAGGAATTCCGATGATTCTTTTCTTTTTTTTAAAAATTTTATTTTTTTCCTTTTTCTCCCCAAAGCTCCCCAGTACATAGTTGTATATTCTTCGTTGTGGGTCATTCTAGTTGTGGCATGTGGGATGCTGCCTCAGTGTGGTTTGATGAGCAGTGCCATGTCCGCGCCCAGGATTCAAATCAATGAAACACTGGGCTGCCTGCAGCGGAGTGCGCAAACTTAACCACTCAGCCATGGGGCCAGCCCCCCGATGATTCTTAAGTTGCATTTTCTCATTGAGTCAGCTATTTCTCTGAGATTTTCTTCAGTTTTTTAAATTCTTAGTTCTCTTTCTTCCTCTGTCTGGAGACATTCAGCTTGTCTATCTTCAATTATGCTAATTTCCTCCTCTATGGTGTCTACATGGGCATTCAGGGAATCCATATTCTGTTTTATCTGATCCATTGTATTCTTCATCTCTAGTATTTCTAATTGATTCTTCTTTATAATTTCAATCTCTTTCGTGAAGTAACTCCAGAACTCGTTGACTTGTTTCTCTATATTTCCCTTTACCTCATTGAATATTTTGATGATAGCTATTTTGAACTCATTGTCACTTAGTTTACCCATTTCCAAGCCCTCAGGACCTACTTCTGTATTTTTATTGTTTTCCTTTTGGACTGGAGCTTTTATAAATTGCTGGATGGTAGAGGAGTGGTTTTTGCACATGATGGTAGTATTCCGTTGCAGTTACATCCTGTCACCACTAGCTAGGGGCCGAGAACCGCACGTTCTGAGCCCTCCGCCCTCAGCTGCGATGGTGGCTCACAGTGTGGGTTGGGGGAGGAGGGGCCCTTTCACTCACACCGACCTGGATTGGATCAGCTCTTGCTTTCTGGTCTCCCGGGGCCCTGGCTTGCTGGGGTTCCCCCACATGAAAGCTTTCCCCTGTTAGATGGTTTCCACTGCACTGGCAGGAGTCCTGGACGGTCCCGGATGCATGGCCACTCCCCCACTCCTTCCATCACCTGTGGCAGCGATCCCAGTCTCTACGGGCTGGAGCAAAGTTCTCTCCTACCCCATTCCAGCTCCTCCGAGGGTGGCTCCAGCCTCTCTGCCTTCTGTCGTTTGGCTGCTATGGGTCTTTGAGGATTTATGTTATTAGGATTTTTCTTTTTGGTTGGAAAGCAGTTGTTCTCTTTGGTTGTAATTTGGAGAGGATAGAGTCCCGGGTGAGCTCACACCGCCATGTTGCTGATGTCACCTCTCCTGAAGATGATATTTAACCATTCTGGTTGAGTTACCCAGTTTTCCTGGGCTTCTCCCATGTATATGCAGGGGAGGAAGACATTTCCTCTACCCACTCTGGGTTCTTCTGGCTGGACAATGAATTAAATTCACATGAGACAGAATAACAGGAGAAAATTAAACAAAGTTTTATAACATGTATACATGGGAGAGGCTCAGGCCAACTGAGCAACTCGCCAAAATGGCGGAAGCTCTCACCTTAAATCCCACCCTCAGCTAAAGACAAAGGAGGATGTTGGGGGTGGGGGGAGTCAGTTATGGGAGATTACCAGAAAAGCACAGCAAACAAAGATAAGGTTATTATGCAGATTTAAGTCCTTGTCTTCTGCATTGATAAGAGTTTCTAGAGGTAAGGTCACCCCCCCTTCTTCCTGGTACAGAGAGGGAGACACCTTTACAGATGGAGATTTCCCTTACAAAGGTAAATGTCTCTTACAAAGGGTAACTTCTGCTTTTCAGAGTTTCTCTCATGTCTGCAGTTTTTAAAGTAACCAGCCCAAAATAATCCTCATGCCACAGAGACATATCTTGGGGTGGCAATTCCAGTCCCCTACATGTATATGCTATTAAACTTGTTTGATTTATCTCGTTATTCTGTCTCATGTCAGTTTAATTCATAACCAAGCCAGAAGAACCTAGAGTGGGTAGAGGAATTATCTTCCTCACCACCAAGATTGTTGTTATAATGCTAAGCTAGGTGTATAGACTGAGGAATGAGATTCACATTTTTTATAAGTAAAAGCAATTTCATTAGGCAACTATCTTTGAAGATGGTGTTGAGTAAGAAAATTGGCATTTTAACCAATATTTTTGACATTCTTTACAAGCTAAATTTGAAACTTCTAAAGAAAAACAAAGATAATTATTTTAAGGGCATTATTGTTATGGCATCCACGTCTTAGAATTATTTGATCTACCTACTATATGTTCTGAACTTTGTTGCAACTTATTGAAGGGAACATTATTATTAAAGGCAATTGCAAGAAAAACTTACAAATATTGTTGTGTCTCCTTTGTCTGTCTCAAACTTTAAATCATTATTTTCCAAAAGAGAAATGTAGAACATGAAAGAAAAAGAATCTGATAAAAGAAGCATTGATTTTACAAAATCCTGAGATAATATTTATTAAATTTTTTTTTTTAAAGATTGGTCCTGAGCTAACATTTGTTGTTACTCTTTTTTTGTTTTTTTCCCTTCTTCTCCCCAAAGCTCCCCAGTCCTTAGTTGAATATTCTAATTGTACGTCCTTCTAGTTCTGCTATGTGGGATGCCATCTCAGCATGGCTTGATGAATGGTGCTAGGTCCATGCCAAGGATCCAAACTGGTGAAGTCCTGGGCTGCTGAAGTGGAGCACGTGAACTTAACCACTCAGCCATGGGACAGGCCCCTAATTTTGGTTTTAACACATATGTAAATTCTTTGATACTCCTCATTCCCTAGAGGTAGAGGTTAATTCCCTCCTCTTAAGTGTCGGGTGCACTTAATGACTCACTGCTAACTGATAGAATAAGGCTGATGGAATGGTCTGTGACTCTGGGCCTAGGACATAAAACACATTGCAGCTTCCATCTTGGTTGCTTTCTCTTTCGGATCACTTGCTTTGGGGGAAGACAGTTACCTAGTCATTAGCTGCCTTATGGGAAAGTCCACATGGCTAGGAACTGAGGCATCCTGGGACCATCCAGGAAGGAATTTAGGCCTCTTCCAACAGCCATATGAGTGAGCTATGTTTCCTGAGAATCCTCCAACCTCAGTCAAGCCATCAGCTGATGCAGCCCTGGCTGACAACTTGACTGCAACCTTGAGAGAGGCCCTGAGCCAGAAGCACTCAGGTAAACCTCTCTGGATTCCTGACCCTGGGAAAGTCTGGGAGATAATACACATTTGTTGTTTTGAGCTTGTAAGTGATGCTGGCCCTGATATCAGTTCCCCTACATTAAACCCAGCATATATGGGGTTAAAACCAAAGCACCCTTCCCCTGCTTACTCCCTGGCTCTTGCTGCAGAACCCAGTATCCGCCATGGAGATAAACAGCCAAGGTCACCCACCTGAAATTTCCTTAACATCTCTTCCTCCTCTCTGCAAGCAGCATCTCAAGGCCAAAAACAGGCTGTTGGGAAAGCTCCAACCAGCAAGGCCACTGACTCCCTGCCACCCCCATCTACAAGTGGCCACATTCCTCACAAATATTTAAAACCTGTGGCCTCCCATCTTTCAGGGACACGAGATAAAACGTGACAAATTTGAGGGCTCACTCTCCTCTCCTGCCTGATTCATCTGAAATAAAAACCCTTTCCTTGCCATAACGCTGGTGTTCCAGTTTTTATTTGGCCCCTCTTGTGTGGTGGATAAAGAACCTATATTTGTAGGTGCTAACATAAGTTTTGGGTAAACTGTTATGCTGCAGTACATAACTAATACAGTGTCCAAAGAGAGAGTGAGTTATTGCACTTTAAGTTTTGTTTGCTCTAAATTACTTACAGTAGTCCCCCCTTATCCATGTTTGGCTTTCCCCCATTTCAGTTACCTGTAGTCAACTGCATTCTGAAAATATTAAATGGAAAACTCCAGAAATAAACAATTTGTAAGTTTTAAATTTTGTGCCATTCTAAGTAGTGTGATGATATCTTGTGTCATCTTGCTCTGTCCCACCTGGGACGTGAATCATCCCTTTGTCCAGCATGTCCACACTGTATATGTTACCTGCCCATTAGTAACTTAGTAGTCGTTTTGATTATCAGATCAACTGTCCCGGTGTCCAATGCTTGTCTTCAAGTAACCCTTATTTTACTTAATAATCGCTCCAAAGTGCAAGAGCATGTATAAGAAAAAATACAGTATATATAGGCTTTGGTACTCTCCAAGGTTTCAGGCATCCACTGGGGGTCTTGGAATGCTTCCCTACAGATAAGGTGGACTAGTGTATAAAATATTAAACATGCCATTTGGTTTTAAGATTTAAGAGAATTTCTCTGGTTAATAAACAGGATGCATTTTATTGCCATTCACAACAATCTATTTGAACTTCAATTTCCAACCATGACCCAACTAAACACAAAGGAAGAACCAGGCTATGCTAGGCAGGTTCTGTGATGGTCCACAACAACCACCTCCTGGTTATTCACCTTCCCCCCAGTTAATCAATCAAATACTAATGTTGGTGTGGCTGGGAAGGGGTTCTCTAGAGGTACATATGGTTTCAAATCGGTTGACCTTAAGACAAAAGGATTCTCCTGGGTGAGACTGTCCTAAGCAGATGAGCCCTTAAAAGGACTGGGTTCTTCCTGAGCAAACAGATTCAAAGTGTGAGAGGGATTCAATGTGAGGGACTTTCTCCATTGTGGGCTTTGAAAACAGAGGCCACATGGCAAAGAATGCTGGTGACCGCTAAGTGTTGGGAGCAGCCCTCCCCAGGCTCCTTGCTGGCAGTTGTTAAGGAAACAGGGACCTCAGTCCTACAACTACAAGGAAGCCAATTCTGCTAACAAGCTCTGTATAAGCTTGGAGGAGGATCCTGAGCTCAAGGTGAGAACACAGCTTTGTGAGACCCTGAATAGAGAACCCATCCACACCGTGCCTGGATTTCTGACTCAGGAACTGTAAGCAAACAAATGGGTGTTGTTTTGAGCCACTAAGTTGTAATTTGTTATGCAGTAACAGAAACTAATACACAGGCTCACTGTGTATTAAGCACATAGCACTTTTTCTATGGGAATGAATTTATGAACTGATATGCACACTAGTTGCTTAAAGTAAAATCTTTCCTAACTTTTTCATATTTTTCATTTTATGATTTTTACACAATGAAATTAAATTTTAATACAATCATATTTCATTCATTCATTCACCAGCTAATTTGATGCCTATGTACCAGGAATGGCTTTAGATGCTGGACATACAACTTTGACCTAAATAGCCCAAAGCCCCTGTGTTCATATGCTTTATATTCTAGAGGCTTCCCAAGAGTGAGACGGAGCCATTGGAGTGTTTTAGTGAAGAAATGACACATCCTGACTCAATTAGCAGGATCACTGACTCCTGTGGGGAAGATAGTCCATGAGTGGCAGGTGTGGGGGTGGTGCTGGTGCCACAACTCAGGTGAGCATGGTGGAGACTAAGGGGAGAAGGGGGCCTGAGGGTGAGAAGGACAGAGAGAAGGGCTGGAGGAGCTGGAATGAGGAGAAGAAACAGACATAAGATTTCTAAAGCAGTGGAATCCTCAGATTTTAACATATTGCTTTTTGGTGAGGAAGATTGGGCCTGAGCTAACATCTGCTACCAATCTTCCTCTTTTTTTTTCTTCCCAAAGCCCCAGTACATAGTTGTATATCCTAGTTGAAAGTCCTTGTAGCTCTTCTATGAGGGATGCTGCCACAGCGTGGCTTGATGAGTGGTGTGTATGTCCACACCCAGGATGCGAACCAGTGAACCCTGGGCCACCAAAGCGGAGTGCGTGAACTTAACCACTATGCTACCAGCAGCCCCTTAACATATTCTTATAGATCTTTAGTACATATATCCACAAGCCTAGTAGGGTATTCTTTGCATTTGGTATTTAACTCATTCTCTGGGGCTGCCTAAGAACTAGTTGCCTCATTATGTTAATCAGTTTAAAAACAATGTGTCCCAATAAAATATGCACACTTCTGGATGTGAATGACTATAAAAATACACAATGTCTGAGCACTGGTGAAGGGCATTTTGACTGCATTGAAAACTTGCAACTTTGAGGTGCTTAATACACAGTAACAAACTGCTTCCATGAGCTTCTCTGTACTCAAGATACACCAGGGACTCACATGGACTTGGGGCTATGGCATGAAGAGTATTTTAAAATACAACAAACTGGAGTCGCAGATGTATTGTCTGGGAAAGTGAAACTAGCTTTGAGAGTCTGATTGCAGTGCTGTTCTAAGTAGTTGTGTAGACACATTTCTGTAGGAAGGGATCCAAATCACTTCTTTTACAGATTAGATTCCTGATGTTCAGGTGTTTTCAAGATTTTGTCACCCACTGTAGTTAGTTAACTAAAAGGAATCTGGTCTCTATGAGAACTACTATCTGGTGTTTTCAGGCACAACTCCTCCAGGTTTAAGGAGAAAATCGTTGTCCCTCCACCTCCATTCCCAGAGTTAGCTCACTGTCTGGCATCAAGTTCCCTGGGTGTGAGTTTTCTTCTAGAAGAGTCCAGGGGAAGAAGTAAGGAGAGGCAGAGAGTCCATTTCAGAGAGAGGGATTCCCGTAAAAGGAGGATAAGGGGCTGAGCCCAGCCTGGGGGTCTCTCCCTCGTTTCCTCAGACAGTCCCTGGGCCAGGTCTGAGACAGACGGTGTGACAAAGAGCTCTCGGTGCAGGAGGAGAGGGGTCAGGGCAAGTCCCAGGTCCCCGGACGTGGCTCTCAGGGTCCCAGGTCCGAGGGCGGAGTCTGCAGGTCAGTGTTGGGGAGTTGAGTGTCACTTCTCCCTCTCACAACCTGTGTCAGCTCCTCCTGCCTGGAGACTCAAGACGCGCGGCCCCAGTTCTCACTCCCACTGCCTGTCCGGTTTCTAGAGAAGCCAATCAGCGTCTCCGTTATTCCGGGTTATAAAATCTCCACGGACCCGACTGGACTCAGAGTCTCCCCAGGGCCCGAGGATGCGGGTCAGGGCGCCCCGATCCTTCCTCCTGCTGCTCTCGGGGGCCCTGGCCCTGACCGAGACCTGGGCGGGTGAGTGCGGGGTCGGGAGAAAACGGCCTCTCGGGGCGGAGCGAGGGGACCGCGCGGCGGGGGCGCAGGACCCCCGGGGAAGTCGCGTCTCCGCCGACACCTGCCCAGACTCCCAATCTCGTCCTGACCGCTCCCTTCTCCCGCCCCCTCCTCTCACTAAGTGGAGTCTCCCATCTCCGGTTTTACATCTCACGACCCCCCTCGCCGCCCTCCCCCCTCCCGGCTCCATCACCCTCTGACCCGGGGACCCGCGCCGGGAGGAGGGTCGGCCGGGTCTCAGCCCCTCCCCGCCCCCAGGCTACCACTCCAGGAGGTATTTCTACACCGCCGTGTCCCGGCCCGGCCGCGGGGAGCCCCGCTTCATCGCCGTCGGCTGCGTGGACGACACGCAGTTCGTGCGGTTCGACAGCGACGCCGCGAGACCGAGGATGGAGCCGCGGGCGCCGTGGATGGAGCAGGCGGGGCGCGGGTATTGGGAAGAGCAGACGCGGATGCACAAGGAAGCCAGAGACTTTCCGAGTGAACCTGAACACCCTGCGCGGCCACTACAACCAGAGCGAGGCCGGTGAGTGACGCACGCCCGGGTCGCGACCCCCATCCCCACGGACGGGCCGGGGTCTCCCCGAGTCTCCGGATCCGAGATTCACCCCAAGGCTGCGGGACCCGCCCGGCCCCCGAGCCGGGAAGAGCCGGCGGGGACTTTTCCGCGGCTTCGTTTGAAGTTTAGGTTTAATCACTGCGGGTCCTTTGACGCGGGGGCGGGGCCGAGTGGGCGGGGCTGACCTCGGAGCGGGGTCAGGGTCTCACACTTTCCAGCGCTTGAGTGGCTGCTACAAGGTCCCGGACGGGCGTCTCCTCCAAGGCTTCAATCTGGACGCCTACGATGGCGCCGATTACATCGTCCTGAACGAGGACCTGCGCTCCTGGACCGCAGCGGACACGGCGGCTCAGATCACCCAGCAAGAATGTGAGGCGGTCGGTGCAGCGGAGGGCTTCAGAAATTACCTGCACGGGGAGTGCGTGGAGTGGCTCCGCAGATACCTGGAGATCGGGAAGGAGACGCTGCAGCGCGCGGGTACAAGGGGCCTTAGGGGCCTCCCCAGTCACCCCTCAGGCCGGGCTGGCTTCCCACAAAGAGGAGAGGAAACTGGGATCAACACCTAAATATTCCAGTTCCCGTGTGTCGAGTGTAGGGACAGTAAGTCTGCCAGGGTTTTCATATCTGGTACCAGAGAGGGAGTCTCCCAGAGGACCCGCTTTTCTCTCAGGGACAAATAAGGGATGCAGTGTCTCTGGGGGTGGAGGGGGAAGCCATCTCTGAAACAACTGAGCAGCGGTTCCCTTTGACCCTGACAGCTCCGGGAACCATGGGGACTGTCTCAGGCCTTGTTCTCTGCCCCACACCCAGTATGTTTGAGGTCTGATTCCAGCGTTTCTGAGTCACTTGGCCTGCACCCAGGACAGGACCAGGAACCCCTTTTCTCCCGTCAGAGACCTGCCTCCTACCCTGGGATATCTCACTCTGATTCTAGAAATTTTTAAGAATAGAGATTATCCCCGAGGCCTGTGTCCAGGCTGGTGTCTGGGTTTTGTGCTCCCTTCCCTCACTCCTGTTGTCCTGTCCATTCTCAGGATGGTCACATGAGTGCTGCTTCGGTGGCCCAAGGAAGATGTAAAGTTCCTGAGTTTTCTGACCCTTCTCCTCAGACCCCCCAAAGTCACATGTGACCCGCCACCCCATCTCTGACCATGAGGTCACCCTGAGGTGCTGGGCCCTGGGCTTCTACCCTGCGGAGATCACCCTGACCTGGCAGCATGATGGGGAGGACCTGACCCAGGACAAAGAGCTTGTGGAGACCAGGCCTGCAGGGGACGGGACCTTCCAGAAGTGGGCGGCTGTGGTGGTGCCTTCTGGAGAGGAGCAGAGATACACGTGCCGTGTGCAGCACGATGGGCTGCCTGAACCCCTCACCCTGAGATGGGGTAAGGAGGGAGGCGTGGGCTCAGAGCCTCTTCTCAGGGAAATCAGAAGCCCTTCTGGAGACCTTCAGCAGGGTCAGGGCTGAGGCCTGGGGGTCTCACCTTCCCTTCCCTTCCCAGAGCCGCCTCCTCAGTCCATAATCCCTATTCTGGGCATCATTGCTGACCTGGTTCTCCTTGGAGCTGCGGTAGCTGGAGCTGTGATGTGGAGGAAGAAGCGCTCAGGTAGGGAAGGGAGTCAGCGATCTGAGTTTTCCTGTCCTGCTGGGCGTTTCAAGCCCACGTAGAAGTTTGCCTGCCTCCTTAATGGGAAGTCCCATCCACAGGCACGTGTGCTTTCCTAGTCTAACACTTATTCTTTAGTAAACCACATGTGGAAATGAAGGACAAATGTATTACCTTGATGAGTCTGGTGATGGGGATCTGATTCCCAGCAATCACAGGACAGAGGGGAAGGTCCCTGCTGAGGACAGACTTCTAGGAGGGTGGTTGGTCCAGTCCCCATATGTGTACTTTCCTCATGTTTCCTGATTCTGCTTAGGTCTGTAGTCACAGTTCTGGAAACTTCTCTGAGGTCTAGGACTAGGGAATTTCTTTAGGACCTCGTGGGCCTGCCTCTTCCCTGGCTTCTCACAGGATGTTTCTTCCCACAGGTGGAGAAGGAGCAGGAGTGAGCTATGCTCAGGCTGCAAGTAAGTATGGAGGGCGTGTGATCCCTGAGACCCTTGTAATACTGCAGACGGGAGCCCATGGGGGAGCTCACCCACCCCGTAGTTCCTCCTTTAGTCTCCTCCTGTGGGCTCTGACCCCATCCTCTTTTGTTCCACTCCAGGCAGTGACAGTGCCCAGGGCTCTGATGTGTCTCACACAGCAGGTGAGACCCTGGAGGCCTGAAGTGAGGAGGCGTTGGGGCAGGGGGGACGGGGCTGGGTTATGGGGATTCTTTCATTGGGACATTTTGAGCATGCAGTGGGCTGTTCAGAGTGTCACCAATTACAGCGACTGACTTAAATTTGTTCATGATTATTTTCTTCTATAGTGTGAGACAGCTGCCTTGTGGGGGACTGAGTGATGCAAGGTATGTTCCTGTCTTACCCCCCACTGTGACTTCAAGAACCTCTGACCTCTCTTTCTGCAGCTGGCATCTGAATGTGTCTGTGTTCCTGTTAGCATAATGTGAGGAGGTGGGGAGACTGGCCCCCCACCCCCGCCCTCCACACTGCCCTGTGTTGTCTTCCCCGATCAACTTTCCTGTTCCAGCAGGGGTGGGGCTGCACATCTCCATCCTGCCAGAACTTCGTGTTGCCTTCAGCTGCAGCTTCTTGCTTCCTAACTGAATATTAGAATCTGGATGTGAGTGTGCTTTTTCCAATTCTTACAATGAAGGATTGATGGGTTAATTAAAGGAAAAGTTTCCTAAAATTTGAGAGAGGAAGTAAATGAAGCACTGAGAACATTCCAGAATCTGTGTGTTTGCTGTGCTGAGTCTGTTGCAGGTGGGGACAGGAGAAGGCTGTGAGGAGCTGAGTGTGGACGGGGTCTGTGTCCACTCAGTGCTCAGTGCATCATGGGTTGGGATGTGGTCACTCCTCGGCTGGGTCATCTCTCTGCTCCTTTGTCCTTGTCCCTTCAGTGGAACCTTGTCCCACCAGGACGTATGATCACAAGGACTTGGACATTGTCTGAGCCTTGTTCTGTCTCCTGAACCCTGGGCAGCGGTGGTTTCATGTGACTGGGTCAGCCTGGGCTCAGGCCTGGGTCCAGCCTCTAGCCCCTGTCTTTTATGTGTTTATTTGTTGTTCTCTGTTTCTGTAGAGGTTAGGCCTGTTCTTGTTCTTGTGTATGAGTTCTGGTCTCATTCTTCTCTGGGTGTCCCCTATCTCTGACAGCAGCAGGAGCCATTTAGCCTGTCATTGTCCCCACAAGGCCAGTGGCCCCTGCGTATAGCCGTCTATGGTGTCCAGAGATGAATTTTCAGACTTGTCTAGCTCTGTCCTCCTTCTAGGCCTTGATTGTCATTTCCACCTTTCCCCAGCTTTCTCAAGGGAGCCAGATTCTGGAATTAGGAGGGACCCCATCGTTTCTCATCCTAGAGAAGTTCCTGTTGGGATTCTCCTGCTCTGCAGCCTGCTCTCTCCCAGCCCTGAGCTCCAGTCATCCTAGTGCTGGCTCCAGTCCAAACTCACGATGTATAAAGCAGAGTCTACTTTAGCTTTATACTTGGTTGGAAAATAGGACCTATAATTCAAGAATTGTTATTTTCTGAAGAGAGAAATGTAATTGTGTGCTGTGGTGTGCAGGCAGGTTGCTGTGGGAAGGAGAGATGGAGGCATGGGGAGGAGAGAGCAGGACTTGTGAGAAAGTACAGGTGGCATTGATGTCAGTGTGAGTGGACGTTTTGCTGTAGCTGCCACAAAACAGCATGTGGCCTGAGGTTACATTAATAAAGATACTGTCTCTAGAATAGGGAGGTGTTCTACACTGATCATTAATTCAACTGATATTGGTTGTGTGCTGGATGTATGACATGCTATTTTAGCACCTGGGAAACAACATTGAAGTAAAAACAAAATTGCTGGCCTTGTGAGGCACATGTTGCAGTGGGAAGGGACAGACTATATACTATAAGAACAGTGAATCAGGATAGTGTTTATGTTAGAAGGAGGTAAGTGCTATGGAAACTGTGCAGTGGGGAAGGCAATCCAGAGGGTGGGGGGGGGGGGGGCGGGGAAGATGTCTGTTTCCATTTGGGTGGTCAGTGGGGGCCTCACTGAGAAGGTAACCTTTGAGGAAGGATGTGAAAGACATGAGGAATTATCCACGAGGATGTCTGGGGAAGTTCTTTCTAGGCAGGGGAACCTCCATTGCAGATGTGCTAGGACAGGAGTGTGTCTGTGTGTCCTGGGGAGAGTGAGGAGGCTGGTGTGGCTGGAGCAGAGAGCAGTTGAGATGAGACAGAGGTGTAGCCAGACCGTGTAGGCCTGGAGGATCTTAGAAGGGTTTCTGCCTTTGCTCTGAGTGAGATGGCGAGTTACATGACAGTTTGGAGCAGGAGAGGGACATGGTATAACTTCTCCTTTGAAAGCTGTGGCTGCTGTGCTGAGAGCAGAACTGGGAGGCAAAGGGCGAGGGAGGCCTTAGGAAAGCAGCAGGAACCAGGGCAGGGTTCCAGGCTGGAGGAGGCCTCGGCTTCCAGTGCTGTGAGTGGAGGAAATAGTGGGAAGTGATTGGATTCTGGAGACATTCTGAAGATGGAATTTCCAGCATTTCCTAATGGATTAATCTGGGAATGAGAAAGAGGACTCAAGGAGGACACCCAGAATTTTGGAGTGTGCAAGTAGAAAGATGGAGTTGCTGTCAGCAGAGATGGGGAAGTTCTAGAAGGAGCATATTAGAGAGAGTGAATTATAGGCATTTGGTTTAAGAGATGCTGGAGATGAGGTGTCTGTTAGAAATCAAGTGAAATAGCAGATGGGCAGTTGGATAGATGAGTCTGCAGATTAGGAGAAATGTCTGGGCTGGAGAAATAGATTTGGGAGGTGACCCCGTATAAATGATATTTCAAGCCTTGAGAACAGATGAGGTCACCAAGGGAGTGATGGCTATGGAAGAGAAAGGAACAAGGACTGAACCCTGGACCCCCCAGTTTAATGGATCTCATCAGACTCCACATCCAGGGCAGACTACACAGTGTTAGCTGCATGTTTAGAAGGCACAGAGATCAGGGAGTCCCAGACTTTCCTGGGTACAAGAATCCCCTGGACATCTTGTTAAGATTCAGAATCTGGAGTAGAGCGTGAGATTCTGGGTTTATAACATGGTTGGTGCTGATGCTGCTGATCTTCATATCACATTTTCAGCAGCAAGAACGTAGACCAGAATTTCCACATGGCTGGCATCAGCCTCTCCTGTTGTTAAATGAGAGAAACCTTGGTCTTGTGCCTACTACTGTGAGCCCATGGGGCTGGGGAGAGGCCTGAGTATTTTGTAAGAAGCCCCACAGCACTGCTGGTGCTCAGCCCTCATCACTGGGGTCTTCATGGTGACCAGCCCCCATCCTCTAGCTATCTAGGACCCCTCATTAGCATCCCAAAGGCACTCCTCACTCAGGAGATTCCAAAGGTTTGGGGAGCTCTACACCAGGAACCAGGGACAAAGACCAAATATTTTTTATTATACCACAGGCTCTCCCCTGGTCTTTGACTACAGATCCCTTATAGCAAAAGGACTGTAACAGTTGAAAGATACTGGCACATTCCTAGAGCCCCGTTCAGTCATGAATAGTTAGTCCAGTCCATCATTCTGTTGTATGAGAATGTCTCCCAGGATGAGATCCCTCAGTTTTCTAGGCTTCCTTTCAATCTTGTCAGCTTCCAGAAGCAGGAGTGGTGTCAGCAATATATGACTTCACCCTGCTAGGCATCTGGATAATTGAACTAAGAGACAATATCATCTCTTGCTCACACCTCTGTTGAGATGTTAATGTAATATTGGATTTCCCTCATTACATAATCCATTTATTTATTCCTTACCCTCAGCTACTATTTCTCCTTCTCTCCATTTACACCAAACTTTTCCACCTTTGGAAGGGACGTTAGTTTTGACCGCTGTGCTGGTCTAGACTGTAGGCGGCAATACTGTCTAGCAGTCCCTCCCGCTCAGTCCACTCCCATTCGTAGAGGGGAGGGTCACATAGGTATAGAGATAGTGGGCTATCTGACCACCAGGCAATATTGCTGCATTCACTGTCAGCCCCAGTTTTGCCAGATGGGGTGAAGGCACTCTCTGCCTCTTCATGCCCTTAGGAATTCTGACACAGGGGTTAAAAAATATAGTTACTTGGGGCTGGCCCTGTGGCCGAGTGGTTAAGTTCGCGCGCTCCGCTGCAGGCTGCCCAGTGTTTCGTTGGTTCGAATCCTGGACGTGGACATGGCACTGCTCATCAAACCACATTGAGGCAGTGTCCCACATGCCACAACTAGAAGGACCCACAACGAAGAATATACAACTATGTACCGGGGGGCTTTGGGGAGAAAAAGGAAAAAAAAAATAAAATCTTTTAAAAAAAATTATGTAAAAAATATATATAGTTATGGTTACTTTCTCGGGAATCATTCCTCTTTTGGCACTTGTAGTTGCATCTCTATCCTGAGACCACTGCATCATGTAGGAAGAAAGAAAGTTGAGGTGAAATATGCTTGTACCAACTTCCTCCCCACTTGGGAAGAATTGCATAATCATACCAGCATCTTGCCCGCCTTTCCTCCCCAGATCCTCCAGGAGAAAGAGAGGAAACTTTTTTTTCTAATGGGAACACTCCTTTACTCCCACTCATGTTGTGGACTTGTGAAGGCATGTAACCCAGCCCTTCATGCCTTTATATCCCCTACCCCCCTGTTTTAAACAGCCAGTGTTTCAATTGCCCATTCCAATTCTCCATCAAACTGTTACTCTGAGGAGCACATCTGTCTGCCTGTTGTTTGGCTATAAAGTATGTTCTTTGGTCTGAAGAAACGTGACTCAGCAGTCCAAATTGGTGCAATATCTTCTATTCTGGTTCTTATTAGCACTCTGAGCATTTGCCTCCACCACTGGGTAAACAAGGCCCAATCCAGAGTCCATATCTACTCCTGTGAAGACCCTTTTATAGCCCGCGTGGGCCACCAGCATCAGTCTGATTTGCCAGCTATGTTCCAGGTCTTCCCACCAGGGAATCTGTCACATAGCCCTCTGTAGTTCTGGTTGGCAGACAGAATAGTTCTTTTTGATGTTTCATGCCTCAGAGGATGCAAGAGGAAATGTCTAGACTCAGCGCATCTCTGCATTGCTGCAGCCCCCCAGTGTCCACTTAATTCATGGATCCAGGTAACCACCTCAAGGAGCACACCAGGTTATCCACTCATCAATTCCAGTCTCTTTCAAACCTGGAAGGGGGTTCTTGTGATGGGCATCAGTGTGTCCTACTTTCTACACCCCTCAAATTCCCGTACTGATTTCCATCAGATTGTGCCCCGTATGGACATTCCTTTAGTAGAACAGGTTTCTTTTGCCTTCTGCTTGACTGTATGTGCTGGTTGTTGTCCACTGCCCATGAGTTGGTAAAAACCCAGCCGTAGGGGCTTTTTATCATTGTTCGCTTCTTCCATCATTGCTAGGAAAACTGCATGCAACTTGGTTCACGGTGCTGATCTATTTTTACCTTTCTTGATCAGAGGAGTGACCTTCCCAACAGGGTATTGTCCACTCAGCTTAGAACTGCCGTCCATAAATAAGCAGCTCTTTCTAGGTCAGTTGAGAGCTATTTTTACGACACTGTCCAAGTGATGATAGAATCCAGCAGCTCCTCATGCAGTTCCAAAGTCAGTCCTAGGGGGATACAAACTCCCTGCTCATGGATGTATCCTCCCTGCATTTCCCTGGTAACATGATCCTGTATAAACTGTTTGCAGTTTTTAATAGAACGCTTCTGGGCACTGTCCTTGCCATCAGAGTGTTTCTCTGACATTATCCAAGACAACATGCGTGTTTCAGGTTTCAAGTTTATTTTATGTCTTTCAGTCATAAGGGTAGTTTCATAATGTGCAGCAGAGAGCTAGTAACTGCCCCATGAAAGGAAATTCTGTACTTCCAAGTCCCATTAGTCATCACTGGGAGGCACTCAGAGGTTTTGCCATAAGCTCCAGTGCCCGCTCCACACAGGGCTATTGTATAGAGTGTGTGTCTGCACCTCACTTCAGTTTCTATTCTATCTGTTGGGTTTCCACTGTGCATATCTAATTAATATTGCTTGGAGGGTGAATTTATGTGCCTTCTGTTTTACAATACTAGGTAGGGAAAATATTCCCCAGTCAGACGTCATAGCTATTCCTATAAAACATTCAGGTAAAGGAGACACAACCTCTTCACTTACAACCTGTTTAAACAGTCCATTTTCATCCAAATTTTTACCTTAATCTTATCAAGTCTTAAATTTCTATGCTCTCTCAATCTAATTGTAGCCCACGGTAGTTCTTCACCAGTGAGTTTTGGTGCCACAGTGCATGGGGCTCCTGTGTAAAGGAGCCAACCTAGACCATTTTACCCACTCTTGTGTATAAGGCATTGGGTCCTCAGTGCAGGGTTGAGCCAAACTACCTGGCTCTTTAGTCATTTATACCTTCATTAATCTGCCTGACTATTGCAGGTCAGGGTTCTCATTGTGATCTTTGTGTTCCTACTTTTAAAATTCCTCCAAACGGAGGTAAATGGGGCCATCATGTTTAAAGGTCCTTTAATGTTGGGGGACCAGCAAGGGTCCTTTGGCTCACCCAACTTTCGATACTGCTATATTAAGACCTTTGTTAACTCTTCAATGTTTGTTTTATTCATTCCATTTCTTAATAATCATCTGTGTTAGGGTTCTCCAAAGAAATAGAACCCATAGTATATATATGAACTGATAAGATGTATACAATAAGGAATTGGCTCATGTGATTATGGAGGCTGAGAAGTCCCTCATTCTGCCATCTGTAAGCTGAAGACCAAGGAAAGCCAGTGGTGTAATTCAGTTTGAGTCCAAAGTCCTGAGAACAAGGGAGCTGATGGCATAAAAAAATTTCATTCTGAGGCCAGAAGACTGATATTCCAGCTCCTGTAATCAGACACCAAAAGGGTGAATTCTACCTTCCTCCACTTATTTTCTATTCAGGCCCTTCATGGATTGGATGATGCCTTCTGCTGGAGATCATGGCAGCATTCTTGCTAGGCTTTAAGCCTAGGCTGATATCAGATTGCTTGTGCCTTGGAATCAAAGGCCGGAAGGGAATCTCTTATGAGCATGAAGGCAAGGGGCTTAGGAACACCGGGCCATTGCAGGAACGGAATGCCGTCTGCATACCTTGCTGATTGTTCTCAAGATACTCCCCAAGGGACTAAGCTGGGATGGGCTGTGTGCTTCAGGGGATGAAGAAAAGAACCTTTGGACTCTGGCCTGCGTGTCCCTGCAGGCATGAGTTCTGGCTATTGTACTTGCTTGAGGTTCTTTACCCACAAATAAATATGTGGCGATCCATTCTGAGGGACCTCACCTCAGTCCTTGAGGCTGATGGTCCCTGTCCCATTGAATAATATAGATTGTGTTCTGTCTATTAATTCCGTCCGCCCTTTCAGCTGACTGCCTAGCTGGTCTCGGCAGCAAGTGGCACCCAACATGGGGCTCGAAGGAAGGGCTGCCAAAGAGCGACAGCAGAGTTTCAGCGGTGGGAAACCTGGAAGCGGTCTGAGGCCTCTGAAGGTTCCCTGTGTGGGTAAGTGCTTCCAGAAGTTCTAACAGGGTAAATGGGTAATTTTGAAAGTACAGAACAGTATCGCCCTTAGATCTGCTTACTCAGGCGATTGCTGAGGGCAGGGGGGGCTAAGGTCAGTAAAAATAAATTGTTTGAGTTGTTGCAAATCATAGAGAAGCATTGTACTTGGTTTCCTACTCTTGGTACGTTAGATTTACAGTCATGGGAAAAGGTGGGAACTGAATTAAAGAAAGAATATCAGCAGGGCATTCCGATGCCTGTGACTATATGGAACACTTGGTCATTAATTTGTTCCGTACTAGAGCCCCTCCAAACCCATGACTCCCCAAGTTTGGGATTTTAGTGTTAGCTGCCCTCTCTCTTTGCTCAGTGCTGTGCAAAAATAAAATTCCTACTTTCTTCCACCACATCCAATGTTGGAGATTGGCTTGCTGTGCAACGGGTGAGCGAACTCACTTCAGGTTCGATATCCATTTGGCACCCCAGATGGGGCAATGTCCCAGGTGGACGTATCACTTGTGGCATACCGGCCTCTGGCTAAAGGTCTCTCTTGGAAGCTGTCCTGCAGCTGCCTGAGCCCCTTGTCTCAGGGACGGCCCCAAGCGACTGGCTGCTAGCCAGATGTCATTGGCCCACGGCGCTTTTTGCTTTGGTGGTGGAAGAAACTAGGTTTAGGACTTAGGAAGACGTCTTTTGTAAATAACTGGTAGTTTTTGTTTTTAAAAATGTAAACATGGAAGATGCTGCATCTATTCCACCTAAGAGCCCCTTGGAGAAACTTTGGCTAATGATCGACCTATAGCTATAACCCAGTGTCTAAAGAGGGATGATTTTCTTTTGTAACACCATGTGGCCACAATATTCTTTAGACTCCGGAGAGAAAAAAAAAAATGTCCAAACAATGGATCCTTAAGTTGGGAAACTTTTTAAAGAGCTCTCATAATAAACAGCTGTTTTATTGGTAGCTATGAAAAGACCAAATTAAAAGGAAACTATAATAACTAGTCTTAAGAACTTAATCAAACTTGGGGTCTCAGCTTCTCGTAATCTTACAGATGCTAATAAATATATTAAGTTAACAAAGAGAAATCAGAAAGAGAAGAGTCATAAAACTCATCCCAATGGGATAAAAATCTTTAGCTAGTTATTAAAAGAAAAATGGGATAAATGGAACAGATAAAACAAAGGTTTTAATAAAACACTGTCTAAGGTTGGATGGGCTAAAGGGACCCCCCTGTTGGCTCCCCAACATTAAAGGACGTCAGACAAACTTGTTCTATTCACCCCAGTTTGAAAAATTTAAAAGGTCAGGAGGCAAAAATCAGAGTGAGAAACCTGACCAACAGTTGTTTGGGGCAACAGTTAGGCTGCTAAGATTAATAAGACTATAAAGTGTTTAAGCTAATATTATATGAAGAGGTTATATCAACTTTGCCTGGATATTTTCTTTGGGAATAAGTGTTCTGTCTAACTGGGAATGCTTCCCCTGAACACTGTTGTAATACCAAAATTTGTTAATGGAATCCTAATATAAGTTCTAATTAAAAGTATAAGAGTTAGTAAAATTAAGATAAAGTTTTGTAAAAATTGCTGTACTTAAACAGGCCAATTTCAGTTCACCCAAACTAATGTAGTAATTGAAAAAGCCAGCTGCAACAATGGGGAGCCTGTTTCAATCTTTTAAGGCTTCTAAATAAAATTAGAAATACTTTACTGTCTCTTTAAGAAAAAATAATTAAATAATTAAACATGCCAGCGGCCAAACCCAAATCTTGCTGCTTTTGTCTACTCTCTTGCTGAGCCTCCCAGCAAGCTGAGCTTCACTTCAACTCCCCCAAAATTCCTGATCTAAAACTGAACAAATAAAAATAAGTAAACTTTTGAGATAATTTGGAATTGTAATGGCCATTCTGAAAACCTGTTTCAAAAGAGGATTCAAAATCTCCCATAATGGAATGCAATCTTTAATGAATATGCAAAAACTTCTAAAAAACAAAGTTATTTAACATGATATAAACTGCTCTTTGGTACATGAGAGCCTCAGTTTGCTGATTTCATTTAAAATAAACATGTCCTCAAAGTTATCAGCATTGGCTATGATGCAGACATACAGCCTGGGTTTACTGGTCAAATGAGCTCATGTCATCTCTGTTACAAAATTTATCAGCAAAACTAATAACTAAGGGGGCTGGTCCCGTGGCCGAGTGGTTAAGTTCGCGCACTCGGCTGCAGGCGGCCCAGTGTTTCGTTGGTTTGAATCCTGGGCGCGGACATGGCACTGCTCATCAAACCACGCTGAGGCAGCGTCCCACATGCCACAACTAGAAGGACCCACAACGAAGAATGTACAACGATGTACCGGGGGGCTTTGGGGAGAAAAAGGAAAAAGAAACAAACAAACTAATAACTCAGTATAATAGCTAATTTTGTCTGATGTTTCATAAAGTTTTTATAGACGATCTAAATATAATTGTTAAGAACAGATAAACTAAATAAATGTAAAAATAAAAGTTTTTGGAAAAACTTTTTAACAATAATTATATGTATAATAATTATATTATGATATATGTACTTAAAACAACTGAGGATGATAGTTAACTGCTGTAATGTCACATGAAGTTTTTAAAAGTAATTGTTAAAACTGGGTAAGAGTTTTAAGTACAATAATTATGTTTTATAGTCTTATATACTTTATATACTTAGAAAAACAGCTTCCAAAATCTTTTTGGAAACTTAAGCTTTATAGCTTTACTAAGTTAAGTTAAATAATAACAGTTTATTGGTATCTAGGTCATTTCCACATAAGATACAATATTAAAGGTTAATTACTAAGCGTATATATGTCTGCCTTTGGTTTCTTATATCAAAGAGACTGAAAAGTGCTTAGGTTTATTGATAATCATGTTTTATATATGCTGAGGAATTTTCTATGTGAAAACATATATTTCTAAAAGATCTATATACAAGGAAAGTAAAATATATGTTTTCAGTAAAAGGATATAAAGAATGGAAATATTTTTGTTTCTTGAGTTGAGAAAGACAAATTTGTCCTAAAGTGCTAGGACAAATTCTGAATGTAAAAAAGTAACCAAAGATTTCTAAAAGTAAAGTCCTAAAGCGATTTATGTATGGTCAAGTTGGCCAGGATTAAAGTAAATCCAATTAAGTAAATAAACTTATATGTGAAAAGTAAACTGGTACAAAATTAAAACTTGGTTTCCTCTTTCTTAAAAGGTAATTTTTGTAAACTTTTAATCTGCTCTTGATGAAAAGATTATAAAAAGGTTTTTTTTTGACTATTTAACTCTGTTTCCCCTTGACTGTTTCTGTTGTCACTTTGACTAGATACCTGAACATGGTTTCGCAATGAACCTGGTTTCCTATCTGAACAAATGTTTTAAAACTTTTAATATTTTTTTGACAAACTGCCCCCCCCCCCCCCCCCCCCGGCCCCCACACAAATATTCAGATCCTGAGTAAAAGCTCTCTTTTGACCTGGAGGAGGAGGTAGGGTTTTGCTGGGAATTTTCAGAGGGCCCCTGGGAATGGGAAGCATTGTCAAATAAGTAATGATAAACTTTCTTGAATAATATTATGTAAATGAATATTATTAGTATAAATATTTAAAAAATTATGTGATCTAATTGTCAGCTATAATTCTGGTTATCTCAAACTATTATATATCACAGAAATGGTCAAATGCCTTTATCAATTACCATTTTTAAATATTTTATTATTTACAAACAATTACTGTTTTACTTTAATATTTATACAAATACATTTCATCTTCAGAAAAACTCATAAAAAAGACTCTGATGCTTACTCTAGGATACAGATTCTAATAAACATTCAGAGCACTGGGCAGAAATCACATCATGTCAACAACCACCGAGGGCATATTTTTTATATAATCCATATCAGAGCCCATACTTCTCTTCTAGGACCTCTCACAGAGGGAAATGCCGGAGCAGATGCATTACTATTCCCAATTTTTTCTGACACTCAACATTTTCATGCTTTAACTCACTGTAATACTAAAGATTTAAAGATGCAATATGACTTAACATGGGCCCAAGCTAATCAAATTGTACGAACTTGTCCCACTTGTCAAGAGGTAAACATAGTCCCTAAAACTCAAACAGGAGTTAATCCTAGAGGTTTAAAGCCTAATGACCTCTGGCAAATGGATGTTACTCATATTCCCTCCTTTGGGAAGATGTCATTTGTACATGTTTGTATTGATACTTTTTCTCATTATATTTGGGCAACTGCCACTACGGGAGAGACTGCCAGATAGCTAAAGACAGATAACGGTCCAGGCTGTACCAGTGTCTCTTTTGCTAGATTCTTAACAGATTGGGGTATCCGCCATTCTACAGGCATCCCATACAATCCTCAGGGACAGGCCATTGTAGAGTGAGCAAATCGAACTCTAAAAGCCATGCTACAAAAACAAAAAGGGGGAGATGCCACTATCTCCTCTCCACAAGTAATTTATAAAGCATTATTCACTTTGAATTTTTTGCACCCATATGAGGAAGAGACCCCAGCAGAAAAGCATTATGCACAAGAGCAGAAGGAGAAGAAAAACAAATCATCTATCTGGTGGTTCAATCCTGGGAGTAATACCTGGAATAGGGGGTCACTAATAACATGGGGACGAGGTTTTGCTTGTGTTTCGCCAGGAGATTTAGAAAAGCCGATCTGGGTTCCTTCTAGACATCTTAAGCCATATTACGAGCAGCCCACCAAGAAAATGTCGATCGACTCTGGCGATGTTTGCCCTGGTGTCGGTGGCAGTAATTATAGCAGGGCCATAGCCCAGCCGAATAACAGCACTTATATATATTGGGCTTATATTCCTAACCCCTCATTGATCAGAGTAGTGAACTGAGGAGAAAATTCTGTACCTGTATATGTTAGTGATTCATCCTGGGTCTTGGGACCTGAGGATGTCCGTCTACCTATATTTGAAAAGGAAGAAGATACCCCATATGAAATAACTGATTTTGGTTTTGACCCTTGGCCTATTTGCATAGGAAGGGGAGT
Organism: Equus quagga; assembly: GCF_021613505.1. Taxonomy (NCBI): domain Eukaryota; kingdom Metazoa; phylum Chordata; class Mammalia; order Perissodactyla; family Equidae; genus Equus; species Equus quagga. The sequence continues at coordinate 32,706,195 of NC_060281.1, forward strand.
AGGCTGTTTAAATTTTAATACACAGGCTTGGCTATCTACTTACATGCTCGATAGAATTCATAGCAAAGCACAATTACACATGTCATCAGGCTATAGTTTCCACTCTTCTGTTGCCCCCCAAAACAATCTTACAGCTCCAAATTGTCCATTGTGTGCTAGCCGAAGACTATGGGTGGAAACTAGCCTTCAGTCTAAGGCAGTTCAGAATTTGGGATGGAAACTATGAGAACACAAAATTGTCTTTCAACACATCCGTCAATTGGACTTTTTACGTGAAAGCCTGTGTCTGAGATCCATATGTATTGCCCATAGGTACAGTATCTATTAATGAAACAGCTAAAAGTCTGAATTGAAAGGATTGCAAATTATACATTTGTCTCAATAGCTCCTTATACAATGATTCTCACTCATATATGCTACTGAGGCAACGTTTGAATGTTTGGCTTCCAGCAAATCAAAATAGACCATGGGAAGGATCTCCAGATACCCACGCCTTATTACAAATAATTCAGAAAATCTTAAAAAGATCAAAAAGATTTATGGGATTATTGATTGCTGCTATATTAGGCATTGTAGCAATAGCATCCACTGCCACTGTTGCTGGGGTGGCACTGCATCAAACAATTCAAACCACTACCTTCGTTCAACAATGGCACAAAAATGCTTGTGAAGCATGGAACAGTCAGATAAGAATTGATCAGGGAATCAATGAAAGGCTAGTGGATCTGGGAAATGCTGTATTAATGTTGGGAGATGTATATAACTTAAAAAGCTAGTCAGACTGCAATGTGATTGGAATGTTACTGAGTTCTGTATACACCACATCCTTATAACAGTAACGAGCACGCTTGGAGCACTGTAAGGAGGCATTTAAAGGGCCACCTCAAGGACAATCTCACATTAGATATAGATTTATTGCCAGCTAAAGTAAAACATGTGCAAGATGCTAAATTATCTTTGCTACCTGAATCTGGACTATTTGATGGTATACGTACTGGCTTATCAAAGATGTTTTCTACTGATTGGATAAAAACCATTGGCAGTGGCCTTATTGGAACTGTTATATCAGGATGTTTATTTTTCATTATTTTCTGCTTAGTCCTCAGATGTATCAGAAAAACCTTCTGAGAACTGACTAAGAGAGAAGCTGCCCGACCGCCTATCTCCTCTTACAGAAACAAAAAGGGGGAAATGCTGTAGGAGATCATAGCACATTCTTGCTAGGCTTTAAGCCTAGGCTGATACCAGATTGTTTGTGCCTTGGAATCAAAGGCCGGAAGGGAATATCTTATCAAGCATGAAGGCAAGGGGCTTAGGAACACCGGGCTATTGCAGGAACGGAAGGCAGTCTGCATACCTTGCTGATTGTTCTTAAGATACTCCCCAAGGGACTAAGCTGGGATGGGCTGGTGTGCTTCGGGAGGCTGAAGAATAGAACCTTTGGACTCTGGCCTGTGTGTCCCTGCAGGCATGAGTTCTGGCTATTGTACTTGCTTGAGGTTCTTTACCCACAAATATGTGGCGATCTGAGGGACCTCACTTCAGTCCTTGAGGCTGATGGTCCCTGTCCCATTGAATAATATAGATTGTGTTCTGTCTATTCCGTCCGCCCCTTCAGCTGGCTGCCTAGCTGGTTTTGGCAGCAGATGCTCACCAACGTTGGGCAGGGCAGTCTGCTTTACTGAGTCTGCTGATTTCAAATACAAATCTCATCTGGAAACACACTCTCAGACACACCCAGAAATAATGTTTAGCCAAATATCTGGGCACCCTGTGACCCAGTCAGGTTGACATATAAAATTAACCATCACCAGCACATCCTTTGTTAATCTGGTACTGATATGCTTCTCCTTAAACCATACTTAATCTCCAAATAAGGACAATAACAAGGTCGTCATTTCACTTGATGTGATTCAGGTGTTCTGTTTACAACTGGAAATACACTAACTTCTTTCCCAGAAGAGGAAGTCAAGTCCTTGAGTGATGTTTAATCTTCTCGTTGTGAATACTACAATGTAAAATAAGCAGTACTTAAATGTTGTGATACAAAGTCAATACATCTTATGTTACATGATAAGGGAATAAGAGAGGAAGAAAACAGGTATTATGCACACGCACACTTGTTCATTATTCATAACAAAATAAATACTAATGACAATTACAGTCCTTGTTTCTTTAACTGGTCACAAGGTTATAGCTGGTAATTAAAACAACCTTCTTCCATTATCGACTCTGTGGATTTCCTTCGCCTTCAGCAGGCATTTCAGCTGGTTGCGGTCCTTTGCATGGTAGGGTAACCCCAACCTTCATTCCTGAAGAGTCTGGGCGTTAGTAGTCCTGCTTGGATTGGGTTTTTGTAGTTTTCCATTGACCTTAATCACTGGGCATGATAATACTAAAAGATGCCCTAAGGGTTCTCCTGTATTCCAGACCTACCCTTTGTTACCTCCATTGTGGTATAGTAGTCAATTTCCCCTTGGTCGTCAGCATCAATCACCTCACTCAATCCGGTAACTCCGTTCTTTGCCTGTTGATTCAGAGGCATGAGGCGCCCAAAGCGGCCAGATGGAAGTCTTAGCTTCTAGTTCAGTGGTATTGTTGTTGTATCTCCTGGTGGAAGCATACCTCCTTCTGGAGCTAAGGCCTTTAGGCCAGTAGAGCATAAAATTGTGGGAACAGAAAGCAAAGATTTTGCTGGTGAATCGCTAGAGAAAATAGTGTTGCCATTCCCATCTCCACCAGTTGGTTCCTGGCCCTGTGAATCCTGGCTATGTGAGAAACAGCACCATATATTGGATGCTGATTCAGAGGATATACAGCCATGTGGAGAACCTTGAGCCAGCCCTACGAGGTGTTGCGACCTAGCTGGTGCTATAACTGAGTCTTCAAAAGGCCATTCCACCATTCTGTCAAGCCAGTTGCTTCAGGATGGTGGGGAATGTGGTAAAATACTTGAATTCCATGAGCATGTGCCCATTGCCACACTTCTTTTGCTGTGAAGTGAGTTCCTTGATCAGAAGCAATGCTGTGTGGAATACCATGATGGTGGATACGGCATTCTATAAGTCCTCAGATGGTAGTTTTGGCAGAAACATTGCCTGTAGGGAAGACATATCTGTTTTGAAAGGAATTGCCTATACCAGGAAGGACAAAATGCTGCTCCTTCCATAATGGAAGCAGTTCAATATAATCAACCTGCCACCAGGAAGCTTAGTGACAACCCAGGCAATGGTGCCACATCAGGGCCTCGGTGTTGGTCTCTGCTGCTGGCAGATTGGGCACCCAGCAGTGGCAGTAGCCAGCTCAGCCTTGGCGAGTGGAATTCCATGTTGCTGACCTCATGTATAACGTTTATCCCTGCCACCATGGCCACTTTGGTCTTGAGCCCATTGGACAATTATGATGGTGACTGGGGAAAGAGGTTGACAGGTATTCATGGAAGGGATCATCCTATACACTTGATTATTAAAATCCTCCTCTGCTGAGGTCACCCTTTGGTGAGCATTCACATGGGACACAGATATTTTCACATTATTTCCCCAATTCAGAGAGCTCTATCTACATACCTCTTCTTCACATTTCCTTGTCACCAGTTTTCCAATCATGTTCCTTCCACATCCCATCCAGGCAAACCATTGACTACAGCCCAGGAATCTGTCTACAGTTGCACTCCGACCGTTTCAACTTCCAAGTGAACAACCAGGTGCCTGCTTGAAATTCTGTCCTGTGGGAAGATTTTCCTTCACTGCTGGCCTTCAGGGATGTCCCAGAATGGAGTTATAGTGCTACAGCTGTCCACTTTCAGGTGGTGTCTGCTTATTGTGCAGGATGATCTATAAACCAGGCTTGAGTCTTCTCTTCCTCTGTCAACTGATTGTAGGGAACTCCCCATCAAGCTATAGGTGCAGGCTTGGAGAGAGAAGGTAGTGTAGCTGGACTGTAGAAGGTAGAGGGGACCATGGCCATTTGGAGCACTACTTCCTGTAACTTACGTGTGCCCTCAGGGCCTGGTCAAGCCTGCTCATGTATATACCACTTCCATTTGATGGTAGAGTGCTACCATATACGCCTGACTTTATGGTTTGGTGGGTCAGATAATACCTAGTTCATGATGGGTAACTCAGGTCGCATAATAAATTGGTGGCCCATGATTCTCTGTTCAGTTTCTACTAAGGCACGGTAGCTGGCCAAGAGATGTTTTTCAAAAGGAGAGTATTTATTTGTAGAGGATGGCAGGGCTTTGCTCCGAGATCCTAAGGGCCTGCACTGTGCTTCACCCGTAGGGGCCTGCCAAAGGCTCCAAGCAGCATCTGTATCTGCTACTGACACTTCAAGCGCCATTGGATCTGCTGGATCATATGGTCCAAGCAACAGAGCAGCTTTCTTAGTAGCCTGGACCTATTGCAGAATCTTCTCTTGTTCTGGGCCCCACTCAAAACTACCAGCTTGTCAGGTCACTCCATAAATGGGCCAGAATAACACACCCAAATAAGAAATACATTGCCTCCCAAATGCAAATAGGCCCACTAGGCATTGTGCTCCTTTTGATTGTAGGAGGGACCAAATGCAACAACTTATCCTTCATCTTAGAAGAGATATCTTTTTTCCCAGCTTTATTGAAATATAACTGACATAATATCCTGTGAGTTTAAGGTGTACAACACAATAATTTGAGACATGTATATGTTGCAAAATGATTACCACAATAGCGTTAGTTAACACCTTCATCACCTGACATAATTGCTATTTTATTGTTTTTGGCAGAGAGAACATTTAATTTACTCTCTTAGCAACTTTCACGTATATAATACAGTATTGTGAACTATAATCACCTTGCTGCACATTAGATCCTCAGAACTTATTCATCTTCTAACTGGAATTTTGTGCCCTTCACCAACATTTCCCCAATCTCCCACCCTCCCAGCCCCTGGCAACCACCATTCTACTCTCTGTTTCTATGAGTTTGGCTTTTTTAGATTCCACGTGGAAGTGAAATCATAAAGTTTTTGTCTTTCTCTGTATGTCATTTCATTCAGCATAATTCCCTCAAGGTCTGTCCACGTTGTCACAAATGGCAGGAGTTCCTTCTTTCTTGTGGCTGAATAATATTCTTTTGTATATATGCCACATCTTTATTCACTCATCCACAGAGGGACACTTAGACTGTTTCCATATGTTGGCTATCGTGAATAATGTTGCAATGAACATGGGAGTGTAGAAATCTCTTTGAGATCCTTATTTCATTTCCTTCAGATATATACCCAGAAGTGGGACTGCTGGATCATATGTTAGTTCTGTTTTTAATTTTTTGAGGGACCTCCATACTATTTTCCATAGTAGCTGTACCAATTTATAATCTCATCAACAGTGCACAAGGGTTCCCTTTTCTCCACATCCACACCCAGTCTTATCTCTTCTCTTTTTGACAGTAGCCATTGTAACAGGTGTGAGGTGATAGGTCATTGTGGTTTTGATCTGCATTTCCTTGATGATTAGTGACATCAAATGTCTTTTCAAATACCTGTTGGCCATTTGTACATCCTCTTTGGAAAAATGTCTATTCAAGTCCTCTGCCAATTTTCTAATCTGATTTTTTTTTCTTTTTGCTATTCATTTGTATGTGTTCTTTATATATTTTGGATATTAACCCCTTATCGGATAAATGGTTTCCAAATATTTTCTCCCATTCTATAGGTTGTCATTTCAACCTTCATTTTGTTGATTGTTTCTTTTGCTGTGCAGAAACTTTAGTTTGAGGCAGTCCCACTTATTTATTTTTGCTTTTGGTGTCATATCCAAAAGATCATTGCCAAGACCAATGTCAAGAAACTTTTTCTCTATGTTTTCTTCTAGGAGTTTTATGATTTCAAGTCTTATATTTAAGTCTTTCATCCATTTTGAATTAATTTTTGTGGGTGGTGTGTGGTAGGAATCCAATTTTATTCTTCTGCATATGACTATTCAGGTTTGCAACATTATTTATTAGAGAGACTATCCTTTCCTCCATGAAGCATTCTCGGCTCCCTTATCAAATATTATTTGGCTGTATAAGTATGTGATGGCTTATTTCTGGGCTCTTGATTCTGTCCATTGGTCGATATGTCCTTTGTTATGTGAGTCCCATACTGTTTTGATTACGGTAGCTTTTTAATATAGTTTGAAATCAGGAAGTGTGATGCCTACAGCTTTGTTCTTTTTTCTCAGGATTGCTTTGACTATTTGATGTCTTTTGATGTTCCATACAAATTTTAGGATTGTTTGTTCTATTTTTGTGAATAGAATTTTGGCAGGGATTACATTGAATCTGTAGATTCCTTTGGGTAATATGGACTTTTTAACACTATTAATTCTTACAATCCAGGAATATGGGATGTCTTTCCATTTATTTGTGACTTCTTCTACTTTTTTTCATCAAAATCTTATAGTTTTCAGTGTACAGATCTTTCACTTCCTATTGTAAATTGGATTACTTCATTTCTTTTCAGACATTTTATTTTTGGTGTATAGAAATACAACTGATTTCTGTATATAAAAGTGAATTGTTTTCCTTTAGAGCAGTATGAACAAGTGGAATTTGAAATTAAAAACACAACACTAGCATCCCCTCGAAATGAAATACTTAGGTATAAATCTAACAACATATAAATGTGACCTGTGTGAGAAAAATTACAAGACTCTGATGATAGAAGTCAAAGAGGAACTAAATAAATGGAGAAATATTCCATGTACATGAATTGGAAGATGTCAATATTCCCAATTTGACACAATGTCAGTTCTTCCCAAATTGGCCTATAGATTCACTGCAATCCCAGTCAAAATCCCAGGACGTTATTTTGTAGGTATCAACAAAAATCATTCTAAAGACTATATGGAGAGGCAAAAGAAACTAATAGCCAACACAACATTGAAGGAGAAGAACGAATTTGGAGGACTGACACTACCTAACTTCAAGACTTATTATAAAGCTACAGTAATCAAGGCAGTGTGGCATTGGTGAAATAATAGAAAACTGATCAATGGAACAGAGTAGACACACATAAATATAGTCTACTGATCTCTTACAAGTAGCAAAGGCAATGCAATGGAGCGAATATAGTCTTTTCAACAATTTGCGCTGGAACAACTGGACGACATCCACATGCAAGAAAAGGAATCTAGACATAGATCTTACACCTTCACAAAAGTTAACTCAAAATTAATGTTTTGAGTTATTGTCCTAAATTTAAAACTCAAAACGATAAAACCCCTAGAAGATAACATAGGGGAAAACCTAGATGACGTTGGACGTGGTGATAACTTCTTAGACACAATACCAAAGGCACAATCCACAAAAGACATAATTGATAAGCTGGACTTCATTAAAATTAAAAGCTTCTGCTCTGTAAAAGACAACGTCAAGAGAATGAGAAGACAAGCCACAGAATGTCAAAACTATTTGCAAAAGATACTTCTGATAAAGGTCTGTTATCCACAATATACAAAGAAGTCTTAAAACTCAATTGTAAGAAAACAAACAATTCAGTTGAAAAATGGGTCAAGGGTACCTATCAGTGATACCTCATCAAGGGAGATATACAGGTGGCAAATAAGCATATGAAAAGATACTCCGCATCATATGTTCAAGGAAATGCAAATTAAAACAACAATGAGGTATCACTACACACCTATTAGAATGGCCAAAATCCAGAACATTGACAAAACCGAATGCTGGCGAAGATGTGGAGCAACAGGAATTCTCATTCACTGCTGGTGGGAATGCAACATGGTGTAGCTACATTGGAAGACAGTTGGTGGTTTCTTACAAAACTAAACATACTGTTACCATACAATCTAGCAATCACACTCCTTGGTATTTACCGAAAGGGGCTGAAAACTTATGTCCACATAAAAACTTGTACACAAATGTTGATAGCAGCTTTATTCATAACTGCCAAAACTTTGAAGCATCCATGATGTAGGAGAATGAATAAATAGACTATGGTACATCCAGACAGTGGGATGTTATTCGGCACTAAAAAGAAATGAGCTATTAGACCATGAAAAGACATGGAGGAACCTTAAATGCATATCACTCAGTGAAAAAAGCCAATCTGAAAAGGCTACACACTGCATAATTCCAACTATATGATTTCCTGGAAATGGAAAAACTATGAAGACAGTAGAAAGATCAGTGTTTGCCAGAGGTTAGGCTAGAGGGTAGGGTTTAGTAGGTGGAGCACAGAGGATTTTTAGGGCAGAGAAAATACTCTATATGATATCACAATGATGGATCTGTGTCATTACATATTTGTCCAAACCCATAGAATGTACAACGCCAAAAATCAACCCTAATGTAAACTATGGGCTTTGGGTGAATATGATGTGTCCATATAGGTTCATCAATTGTTACACCTGGCCCCACTCTGGTGAGGGATGTTGATAGTAGGAGAAGCTGTGCAGTGTGGGCGCAGAGGGTACATGGGCAATCTCTGTACCTGCCTCTTAATTTTGCTATGAACCTAAAACTGCTGTTAAAAAAGTCTTAATAGAGTTCCGGGTCAGGCCGTTCTCCCATCTCCCTCGGCCTCCGCCATGGCGAATAGTAGCTAGCATCTGCGGGACAGTGGCGGGGGCCGCGGTGGCAAATCCGAATGCGGTGAGGGAGACCATGGACGTTCTGCTGGAGATTTCAAGAATTTTGAATACTGGCTTAGATATGGAAACTCTGTCTATTTGTGTACAGCTTTGTGAACAAGGAATTAACCCAGAAACTTTATCATCAGTTATTAAGGAACTTCGCAAGGCCACTGAAGCACTCAAGGCTGCTGAAAATATGACAAGCTGACTTTCTGGAGAAATCCTGATGAGCTATATCAAGCTCTGCAGGAAGATTTGAAGATTGCATTGGAGTCAAGAATGTACAATGAAATTGCTGCATGCAGCAGTGTAGAAACATTTTCCTTTTTTAAAAGAATTATAAAACCATAGCCTTATAAATCAGTGGAAAGTGGCTTACAGCGAGAACTATCAGATGTGTTTATGTCACATCTGAGTTTTTTTTAACAGCTCTAGTGCGTCGGCATTGCTCTGTTCATACTGATGTGTTCCTTATTTATAGCTCTGATAGCTCTAATTTTCTAAGCAGTCTGTCCATCAGTTGTGCACGTCTCCTGTGCCTGGTTGAAGTACAGTGGAACCCATGAGTAGAAATGTAGTAATGACTTGTTGACATTTCCATTATAAACTTTCATTTTGAATTGTTTATGCATAATAACTGTGGATTTATGTTGTGTGGGGCTGAAAGTTGACAAAATTTCAGCCACCGTTTGTGAATTTGGTTTAGATGCGCTACGTATATCAGAATCTTGTTTTTTATAAGAGCATGGAAAACATGTTGTAATCTGCTCTTTAACAAAGAATATTGAGTTTTTTAAACCCAGAGTTTGGCAGTTATTAGTGAGAACCAGATTGTTTCTGTATTGATTTCAAAATAGAACTTTGAGAAACTTAGGTTTTAAAAGTAATGACTATCTTATTAGCTTCGTATTTATCATTTGAATCATTTAAATTTAATGAGAATATTAATTGAGAATGTTTTTCTTTCTAAGTTTTGTAGTCTGTAAATGATGGCCTAAAAAACATAAAAGGAAACATTTCCAACATGCAAAATTCCTTTTTTACTTTTATTACATAAAAATTAAGTGCTTCCCTAGTACATCCTGAGTGGTTATCTAATAAGTCACTGAATAGGAGGTGTCTTTCAACAAGTATTTTAATATTTTCTGAAGGAATAAAGATTACAAGTCATTAAACAAAAATAATGAGATGTTCTGAATCAAGAATTATAAGTATGTCTTTCTGAGATGATTTTTGTGTGGAACTATTTTAACCCTTAAAGTTTTAACTAGTTAAAGTTATGGTTCAAAATAAATGATAGAAAATTTACGATAGTATTAATTCTGTTCCTGTAAGAGACTTTCAACGGAATATTTGTCCCAAGACTAATACCAAGTTAATCTGATTTTGCTTCTTAAATTTTAGACTTCGTTAGCTTCTGTTTAAATAACAGTACAAGCATTCATTCTTTAGCAGCATTTTTTGTTGACAAATTGAAGTGGTTTTAAAAGGCTTAGTAAGGTTTAAATGGCAACCTTCTGTACTGCCGTTTTTAAAAATCTAGTCTTTTGACTATTTTGACTTTTAAATACATGGCATCTTTACCAAGTGCACTGGAAGGTTTATTATTGACGGGATTGGTTGGCAGACAGTAATCACTTGTGATCTTATTTGTTTGATCATAAACACTGAAAATACTGCATGTTATTTTTTTTAAAGATTGGCACCTGAGCTAACATCTATTGCCAATCTTTTTTTGTTTTTCCTTCTTCTGCCCAAAGCCCCCCAGTACATAGTTGCATATTCTAGTTGTAGGTCCTTCTGGTTGTGCTATGTGGGACGCTGCCTCAGCATGGCCTGATGAGCAATGCCGTGTCCACACCCGGGATCCGAACTGGCGAAACCCTGGGCCGCCGAAGCAGAGCACTCGGCCTCGAGGCCAGCCCCTGCATATTGTTATTTATAAAATCGTAAAGAGAACACTTTTGTCAGGCTCCACAACTTGCATTTACTCTTAGGCCATAAGAATATTTTTATTTATGACTTTGTAGATTAAGTTATTTATGTATGAAACAAAGCAGGAAAATATATTGAGAAGGAGTTATCTTTACAGAGGACTTTAATGTGTTACATTTCTGAAATGTAAACCTATATTTTTAATGCATGCTTAAGTAATATTTAAGGAAACCGAACGAAGCAATGATAAAATCAGTGTTGTACGTGTTGTCAGTGACAAAAATAAAACCATTTCGGTGGTAAAAAAAAAACGCTTAATAAATCCAAACCCTACCAACCAACCAACCAAAGTTCATCCAGGTGGCTGCCTGCATGAATAGTTCATTTTCTTTTGATCACTGAAAAGTATTCCAGTTTATGGTGTACTGCCCTTGTTTATCCTCCCACTCTGGAAGGGTATCTTGATTGTTTACAGTTTTTAATGGTTATGAATAAAGTTGCTGTAAAGATTCACTGCAGTTGTTCTGTGGAAATAAGTGTTCAATTCACTGGGGTAAATATCTAGCAGTGCGATTGCTGGACTGCATGGTAGGTGGATGTTTAACTTTATGACAAACTTCCTGTCTTCCAAATTGGCTTTACCCTTTTTCATTCTCGTCAGCAATGAATGAGAGTTCCTGGTGCTCTGTGTCCTTGCTAGCAATTTTATTGGCATGAAATTTTCTTTTTTTAGCTATTCTAGTTGTGTGGTAGGATCTCATTGTGGCTTTAATTTGTATTTTCCTAATGACATATGATATGAAGCAGCTTTCCATGTGTTTATTTGCCACCCATATATCTTCTTTGCTGAAGATTGGTCTTTCAGTGTCTTATTGGGAATTTTTTGTTTTCAAATGTTGAGTGTTAATTTTCTATGTATATTTTGGCCGTAAGTCCTTTATCATACATGTGACTTCCAAACATTTTCTCTAAGTCTGTGTCTTATCTTTTCATTCTATTAATAGTGTCCTTTGTAGAGCAAAAATTTTAAATTTTGATAAAGTCCAAGGTATAATTTTTTTCTCATGGCTTGGGCTTTTGATGTTTTATCTAAAAACTTACACCAAACCCAAAGTCAGAGTTTCTCCTAGAATTTTTGTGGCTTTTCATTTTTCATTTAGATCTATGATTAATTTTGAGTTAATATTTTATAGGTAAGGAAGTATTGTTTAGGTTATTATTACTATTATTTTTGTATGTGGATGTCCAATTATCTCAGGGCCATTTGTTACAAAGAGTATCCCTTCTTCTCTGATGACCTTTGCACCTGTATTCAACATCAACCGACTATATTTGCATAGCTCTATTTCTGGCATCTCCATTCTGTTCTATTGGTCTGTGTTCTACCCTTTTTTCTATATTATACTGTCTTAATTGCTGTATAGTTATAGAAAGTCTTAAAATAGTATCTCATAATTTTTGACAGATATATTTTTGTTGTCATTCAGTTGAAAATGTCTTCTAATTTTCCTTGTGTTATCTTCTTTCATCCATGGGTTATTTAGAACGGTGTTATAAATTTTCAAATACTTGTTTTATTTCCAAGATATCTTGTTATTTATTTCTAACAAAATTAATTTTGGCCAGAAAACATACTCTGTATGATTTATATCAATGAAATTTATTGTTACTTGTTTTATGTCTCAACATACTTATTAAATGGACTGTTAGCACTTAAAAAATATGTGTATTCTGTGGTTTCTGGGTATAGTGTTCCGTGAATGTCAATTAGGTCAAGGTAGTTGATAGTGTGTGTAGGATTTTTTTTTTTTGTATCTTAAGGAAACTAAAATAAAAAAAAGAGAATATTTTCTTTTTCCCCATGTATTTATCTTTTTCAGAGCTGTGCATTCCTACCTGAAGATTGAAGCTTCCAACTGGTATGACATCTTTCAACCAGAAGAAATCCTTTTAGTGTTTTTTTAGTGCAGTCCTGTTTGAAACAAGCTATGTTAGTTTTATTTTATCTGAAAATATCTTTTCTTTCCTGAAGAATATTTTTACTCGTGTAGAATTCTGAGTTAACAGGCTATTTTCTTATGGTCTTTAAAATGTCATTTATTGTTTTCTGACCTCCATTGTTTCTGATGATATTAGAACCACATTTACTGGTCATTCTTATAACTGTTGTCTTGTATGTAATGTGTCATTTTATCTCATTGCTCTCATGATTTTCTGTTTTTCTTTGGTTTTTGTCAGTTTTACTAGATGTAGTTTTATTTACATATTTCCTGCTGGGAGTTCACCAAGGTTTTTGAATCTATAAATTCATATCTACTTCCAAATTTTGGAAAGCTTTGAGCCTAACTCTTTATATGTTTTTTCTGTCCTGTTCCCTCTTTTTCTTTTGGGATTCAAATTACATATAGGTGTGATTGCTTGTATATTGTCCACAAGTCTCTGAGAATCTGTCATAGGTGACCTTCAGAAGAACTCTACAAAATAGCTTTTTTCTTTTTCTTTTACACATGAGGACACTAAGGCAGATAGAGTTTTGGTAACACAAGCAAGTAAGTGACAGAATCAACAATTAAATATCAATCCCTCTATCATAACCCAATGATTTAAATTAGAATCCATTAATCCATGCAGATATTAAATGGGCATGTAAATAAATAATTGGAGGCAAGGAGAGAGGGGAAAGCTATTCTTTACTATGGAATGCCAACTAGTAAATGTAAAAGAAAGAATGGAGTTTGAAAAATCATTGTCTTGAAACCATAGTAGTGATAATTGATACAGACAGGAATCATCAAGGAAGGCTAAACTATTGAGTGAGATTTTATTGAAGAACAAAGTAGTTACATAGTTTCAAAGTCTCTCCCCTCAAGTAGTTCCATCTCAATTGTAATGGACAACAGTAACTTTATGCTGGAAATACCTGGCAGACACTGCCTTAACCCAGTGATCAAGTTGACGTCACCCACAATGGGCTTCCTGATGTGATGCTCTGAGAAGGATGCAACATCACTGCTGCAATATTCCTACCAGAAATGCATAACCTGAATCTAATCATGGGGAGACTTTGGATAAACCCAAATTCTAGGACTTTCCATAAAACAAATGGCCGGTCCTCTACAAAGATATCAAGGTGATTAAAGAGAAATAAAATCTGAGGAAGTGTTCCAGATTAAAGGAGACTAAAGAAATGTGACATATGAATGCAATGCATGTTCGTGGATTAGATCCTGGACAGGAAGAAAATGCCTATAAATAATATTATTGTGGCAATTTGGGACATTTGAATAGGGACAATAGTATTGAGTCAGTGTTAATTTTCCTGATTTTGATTATTGTGCTCTAAGTATGAAAGAAAACGTCCTTGTTCTTTGGAAACAGACACTAAAATTTTTATGAGCAATGGGGCAGAGATATCTACAATTTCTTTTTAAAGATTTTATTTTTTTCCTTTTTCTCCCAAAGCTCCCTGGTACATAGTTGTATATTCTTAGTTGTGGGTCCTTCTAGTTGTGGCACATGGGATGCCGCCTCAGCATGGCCTGATGAGCCCTGCCATGTCCGCACCCAGGATTCGAACCGGCAAAACCCTGGGCGGTTGCAGCGGAGCACACAAACTTAACCACTCGGCCACTGGGCTGGCCCCAGTATAGCTACAATTTATTTTCAAATCATTATATTTGCAGCAAATGTGGCAAAATGTTACCAGTTGGTGAATCTGGGGAAAGGTACGTAGGATTTTTTTTGTGTGCTATAACTGCATGTTTTCTCTAGTTTTGAAATTATTTCAAAATAAAAAGTAAAAGAATTGTTATTATGACTTCAACATCACATCATAATTTATTTAGTGTAGGCTTTAACAGTCAAATGTTGATGGTTATTTCTCCATGAATATTTTGACCCTTTCTTGAAATCATTTGTTTCAAGTCTCCAGGCATTAGGATATCCTTAATCTTATTCCTTTCTATTTGAAGACCTTATTAAATATCTTTCTTTTTTTTTTCTCTCCAAAGCCCCAGTACATAGTTGTGCATCCTAGTTGTAGGTCATTCTAGTTCTAGATGATATATTTTAAGTTCAGAGACTCTCTAAATCTAGGGATCCTGGGATTTGGTGAAAAATATCACAGTGTAATTTGCACCACAACATTGGCCGGCAGTGTAAGAGGAATAAGAGGGAGAGAGGAATGCCTTTATTTTCTTTCACTCGAAAAGTTCCTCATTCCTGCTGCTGTTTCCATGTCCCTGGGCCTGGGGGAAGGATGGCTCCCTTGGACCATGAGAGAAAAATGGTGATGTGGAAACAGCCTGCTTCATCGCTTCCGCCAACCCTTCAGCTTCTCCTCTGGCTGTGTCCATCCTCCTCCCCAGCCCCTGGCCCAGGAGCCTTTCCTTCCTCCAGCCTCAGCTAAAGCCCAGCCTCTCCCCTAGAGTGCCCCTTAGTGGAGAGTGAGCCATTCCTACCATGGAGGGCAGAAGAGGAGAGTGGTCAGCACCTGGAGCTGTGGGACCAGGAACAGCAGGAATGGAGATTAGAGTGAGAAGGACTTCTGAATGAGAGTGAGATATGAGTGATCAGAGGCAGACTGAGGACATTGCTGGCATCTCTATTTAGGAGGGAAGGGAGGGCCTTGGGTACAGGGGCAGAGAGCATGGGCAGGGTCTGGATGAGATTCACCCCCACCCTCACCCCTGTCCTCTGACCACACCTCACCCCAGGTCACACTGAGGGAGCCCTTCAGGCCCAGGTGCTCCACCAGGCGGGTGTGTCTCAGCTCCTCTCCAGGGAGGACCCCCGCAACCACCCAGGCCTGGTGCTTCTTGTCCTCCCCAGGTCGGGTCCCCCTGAGTCCTGAGTCCACGTCAAGTCAGAGTGATGTTGGCAGGTGAGAAGCCAAATGCTCTGCATCACAGGGTCCTCCAGTTGTGTCACCACAACCCTGAGGGCACTGGATTCGAGAAAGAAAGAGTGAAGGGCTGGATGGTGATGGGCTCCCTTCTTTCCCAGTGTTCTCCATGCCAAGAAGCCCCAGGAGGTGACCTGGTCTTGGAATACAGAAACCCAGGTCCCCACTCCCGCCCAGGAATCCTGCCTTCAGTCACTTCCATTCCTGCTGCAGCTTTAGTGCCGACCCCTGAGTGAGCCCAGGTGTGTGCAGAGGGCCGTGCTGGAACACTCTTCCCCTTTTAACTGCCGGGCTCAGCCCCTGGCCATTTTCAAGACTTGCTCACAGGTCACCTACCTAACACCTCATTTCAAATTGTGACCCATTCCCCTAAACCTCCCGCCCTCCTTCTATTTTTATTCTCTCTGTCATGTACCATTTTCTAACCTACCGTATTATCACCCGAAAAGGAAGAGCTGAACTCTTTCAGATCTGAATCTTGGGCTGACAGAACAGGGGTCACTTTCCCTCTGTGTGGTTTGGGGGTCATGTTTCTGTGTATGCTTGTGATTTCCTTACTGGCCGGTCCCAGCTCCTGAGCCCCGCAGCTCCACCTGATACTTCTGGGCCAGCCACATATACCGCAAACAGGAGGCACCCAATCACCAGTTGCCACTCAAGCTCTGGGACCCTGGTGCCCCAAGCCCAGGTCACTGGATTGTAAATGGTGAAGTCCTCCCCATCTACCCACAGTACCAGAATCTATAGCTGCTGCCCATCTCGCAGCCAGGGCTCAGCTACAGGAGGTGGGCTCTGGGGAACCCTCCCCTGGCCTGACCTGCAGACCCTGAGGTCAATTGTCAGAACAGAAGTGATATTTGGGGTGGGCCTGCAGGGCTCGAGTTCAGGGGTGTCAGGAAGCAGGCCTGGGAGGATGCAGAATGAAGTTCCTGGTCACCGGAGGAGAAAGAGGTGGGATACCTGGGTCCTAGGGTCTTGGGAGTGGGGAGGGCTCCAGGGTGCCCTAAGAGTGCAGGAGGTTGAGTGGAAGAAACCCTGGGATCTGGTGCAGAGGAAGCTTTCACTTTTGGAATCCAGGGGGATGGGGGTCAGACGCCTGGGCCAGGCTTACTGCTGAGCTCCTTGTAGCCCATGATGGTCTTCAGACCCCAAGCTAAGTCCTGAGAGGGACTCTCCAGGAGCACAGTCTCCTTGACTATCTACGGCAAGGCCACCTCCCTGCCCATGGTCCTGGGGCCTCTTGTCCTGGGAGGGCAGCTCCTGCTTCACAGGCAACAAAGAAGAGGCAGTCCATTTAGCCAACGGCTGTGAGCACAGATAAGCCAGGGCTGGTTTGAGACTAGCTGTGAAGTCACAGAACAGGATGTGGGTCCCTGCAACATCCAGGGCTGGACCCCTTAGCCCTTGCCCTTAGCTCTCCTTTTCCCAGCATCCCAGAAACTCCCTTGTGCCTGCCTACTAAGATCTGGTTTTTAATCACACTTCACTTGTAACAGCAAATGTGGGAGTTTTCCTACACCAAACAGTTCTCCAATTCTTTGTGGACACCAACTGGATGTCTTACCATTAAATTCAATTCTGACACTAACTACCCAGGGTTAGTGCAGACCCCACAGGTTAAGGGCTCAGGCCCACAAGACTGCCGCCTCTGCATGAGATGCTGGTCACAAGTAGTGAATCCCCAGGCTACCCATACTTCTGTCTGACGTAGCTACGATTTGGGGTTCCCATTACTGCCTCTCCCCAGTTTTGATAATTTGCTAGAATGGTTCATGGATCTCAGAAAGGCACTTTACTTACTGTTACTGGTTTATTATAAAGGATACAACTCAGGAACGGCCAAATGGAAGGCCTCCATAGGGCAAGGAAGGGGGATGACTTGGAGCTTCCATGCCCTCTCCTGGTATGCCACCCGCCCAGCACCTCCACGTGTTCACTAACCCACAAGGTCGCTGAATCCCATTGTTTAGGGTTTTAATGGAGGTTCTATTACTTATGTATGATTGATTAAATCATTGGCCATTGGTGATTAACTCAATCTCCAGCCCATCTCCCCTCCCTAGAAATTGAGGGGTGGGGCTGAATGTTCCAACCCTCTAATCACACGGTTGGTTCTTCTGGCAACAAATCTCCATCCTGAAGCTATCTAGAGACCCCAGCCACTAGCCATCTCATTTGTATACCAAAAGGATGCTCTTTTCATTCTGAAGAGTCCAAGGGTCTTAGAAGCTCTTGTGTTAGGAATCCGGCACCAAGAGCAAATATTATAAGAAAAGATGCTCCTATCACCCCTATCACTCAGGAAGTTACAAGAGTTTTAGGAGCTCTGTGCCAGGAACTGGGGATGAGACCAAACATATATCCCTTATTATATCCCAATATCACACAGTCCCTAACACACGCACACACACACACACACACACACCTTCCTAGTCCACCTTTCCCGTTTTAATCTCCTCCCTGGCTCCTTCCTTGCTCCTCTTCTCTCATTCTATTATGTCCTGTTCTTCTCCCTTCTTCTTTCCAGAGCCTCCCTCCTCCCTACTCCTGACACCTCAGGGGCTCCTCTCCCCAAATCTCACAGTTGGAGACTCACAGGCTGATTAGGATGAGCAGCCTCCAGCCCCAGGAGATGTAGTAGGAATAAGGGAGGTAATCCAGGACTCCAAGGCCCCATCCTGGGAGCTTCAGGGACTGGATTTTGGGGTATCCAGGGTTTTTGGGTAGGTCAACCTCACGCTTGCATCCTGGCTGTCATGGTCTGGAACTTGGCTCTGCCCTGGGGACAAAGCTCAGAGTTACATAGTGATGGGAGGAAAGGTCAATATTAACCTGGATTTTGAAAGCTGAAAGGGCCCTGAGCCTGACCTGTGACCTGGACACCTGCTTGTGTGCAGAGCCCTGGCCCAGGGCTGGGAGCAGAGGGAGGCCCTTGGGAAGTGCTCGCTGAAGAGGAGAAAGAGGAGCTCGGTCTTCTGTCCTCAACCCTGTTGCCACACGGGGGCGCTGCCACTTTGTGCTTTTGGATTCTGACGAGCAGCTCTGGAGAGATGAGGGCTGTGGACTGAGTAGGGCAGAGGTGGCTAACCTGGGGGCTGGGCATCCATGAGGGGATGCAGATTCCTTCTGAGCAGTCCCGGACTCCACAAGAGTCAGACTCATGTCCCTTGTCTTGAAACATGAGCGCAATAGTGGAGCAACACTGGCTCTGGAATTCTTCCTGCAACTATGGTCCATGCAGAATCCGAACAGAAAGAGGCCATTCAAGGCCTAAGTTCACTCCATGTTGGGCTCGCCTGACTTTATGGGGTTGCCAAAAATGTAACGCTGGCATTTACAGAAAGTTCAATGATTTTAGCAAATTTCAAAAGAGTTATTACATTTTCCTTTCTTACGTCTCTTGCTGTGTTTTTGAAAAGGCAGGAGGACCAATGAAAAGAGACCAAAAAGCTACTTTGGAAATTCTTGAATCCTTTTTCACATCAGTAACTTGGATCTAGAGAGCCAAGACTGAAGGACACATAGAATGATCTGGAGAAGGAACCTTCCCTCTGAATCAACAAGGGCACAATTACTCTGGGCATTTTCCTGCTCTCTGTCTAGTTTGAGGAGGTTCCCTCTGCAGGTGAAGCACAGCCCTGATCTCCCCCAGAGGCCTCAGTCTCACGCATCTTCTCACTGCCCCATGTCAGAAGCATCTGTTTCAATTGTGCTGGTCTTCACAGATTTCTTTCCTTTTTCTATTGTGTGACCACAAATATAATATACAGGTGAAATCCTATAAAACCAGGTAAAAGATTTTCATTTACTTTACTTACTTATGAACATGGAGTGTGATTATGAGGGGACAGCAGTAGATCTGAACAGAGGAAGAGACAGACAAAGGGCAGAGACACAGACGTAGAGGTAGAGAGACACACAGAATGTGAATATCATATCCATCCATTCCTTCGTCCATCCATCCATCCACCCACCCACCTACCGACCTTTCCAAGATAAGTACTTCAACGATTTTAAGTTTATGCCACATCACAAGTCACAGGATTTTCCTTGTCGGCTCACACCTGCATGCTTTCGTCCAGCCAGCTGATAAATTTCCTGAGTTCTACCCATGTTCTGCCCTGTATGCTGAGTATTGGAGTCTGAACAGGAACGGACACCTGTGATCTGTTCACTCTGGGCCCTGTCCTGTGCATGGTTATGAGATGACCTTATCTCCAGATACTTTTCCTTTTGGTCCTTGGGAAAGGTCCTTGGCCCGCCCCTCTGTTGACACCTAGGGGACTCAGTCATCCTGGAATGATCACTATGTTTGGATCAAGCACTGACTTTTCAGCATTTACCCTGTGTCAACCACTTGCTATGCTTTTTCAATGATTTCCCCACTTAGGAGTTTTTAAAAAAGGATGTGGTTACAGCCCCAAGCACATGGTTCTTGAGAACCCAAAAATAAGCATACCTCAGGGTAAGGGCTCTCTTGGATGTCTCCCAGAACACCTCATTTCATCTTCTCATCTGTGTTCGCTTGGTTGCAAGGTGGCTTGCATTTCTCCAGAATCTATTACAAGAGTGGAATTACTTGCTTAGTAAGTAAGTTCTTTGAAAAATCAGGGTCTTAAATACTGCCCCCAGGAATCACACACACCAAAAGACACAGATCTCTACTCCTCAGTCCCTGAGTTGCTGTATTTTGATTCCTGTGTGTCCATTGCAAGAACTAGAAAATTTGACTTTCCAATCCCATTCAATATCTGAAAGTCAGCTGAGTTTTCAGTGCATTCCCCTCTGGAGAGTAAATTGCAGAGGAAATCTGTCCAAATCCACTGTTCTGGTTTCCTCAGTCAATACAGAACAAAATGCGATGTCTTTCAAAAACAAACAGAAAATGAGAGTTCCCAAACCTCAAATTTCATGTGGCAGCTGTGAGATGGGGCTGGTAGGATCTGTCCTCACCTCTGGGTACACAGCAGAACATGCTGCCTTTTAGGTCCCCGTGGGAGGCACTCAGCCACAGTGTCTGAGGCATCCAGGAAAATCCTCAGGAAGGATTCTGTCCACCCAGGTGCCTCCTTTCAGCAGCTTCCCCTAAAGAAATCCCGAAGTCTTATCAATCAGTTAAGAACAAGGATATTCAGTCTCCCTGATAAAGAGCATGAAAGCCAACAATCATCCACCCAGGAAGGAAGCTACTAGACTATATTTTCTGCATTTGAAGACGTGTCTGTTGTAGAAATGGGAATTTGTCTTAAAAAGGATTTGTGCAAAAGTGAGAGGATATGGCCATCAACGCCACCACCCGTGGCTTGCTAAGTGACCCCTCCACCATTTGAAGTAATCCTCCAGTGAATAAAGACACTGTGTACTCTATGATAATAAAACACTGCTTCTCTGTGATAATAAGTCTATTAGAGGGAATCATCTCCTATTGCTAATTTTTCACTCAAGATGGAGTGATCGGGTAATTATTGCCTGTAGATCACTGTTTAAGGGATTTCTCAGAAAACCTTATGAGATGTTCTCCAGGAGGCTGTACTGGTGGGAAAGAGGCCTTGTATTTCTGCTGTCCTGTTGTATCTACTGTGATGGAGTTAGTCTAGATATGATGACAAACTGGACATGTGGGAATGGAAGCACAGGACCAAACCTCTCCCTTTGTCCTGATCCCATGTGTTTGTCCATCGCTCTTGCTCTGTCTGCTCTTGGGGAAATTTCCTGAAAGACAGAGGACAGGAAACAATATTCTTGTCTCTGAATCTTTTGTTTGCAATTCCTGTTATCCATGGACATGACGAGCTGAGAAATTTCAATGAACATTACTTATCGTCCTTCCAAAGGAAGAGTTGTTCAAGTGAGATTCAAGCCAAGGACTTAGTATGTCCCTTTTTCCACTGCCCCTAGTCACCCGGTTACCACCCCTGAGGAACTGTTGTTACCAGCTGGTTGTGTATCTTTCCAGAGATTGTTTATGCATTTAAACTCTTACACTGCTGGAGACACACCCCACAGTCGTTCATGTTAACGGTAGGGCTGTCCGGGACTTCATCGTAATTCCTATAGGATACTTAAACAAGTTCTGCCTTGATGTTTTGTTCTGATCTTATATTCGCGTTGATTTTGAACAGACAGTCACTCCCTGGGTCCTATGATCTGTTCCCCACCCCAACCCCCATTAACACGCTCCAACTCTCCCCTCTGGGTCTACTGCAGAGAGTAGAAAACTGGGTGGAAGAGAGACACGGTGCCTCAATGGAGTCAATGCCCAGTGGACTTTAGAAACTTTGAGATTCTCCTTCATGAAGAACAAAAGGGAAATACTGTATATTCATAAATATGATGATGATCATGATGTGTGAGCGTTTATTGTCTTATGTGGCAAAGGAACTTAGGTCGCTTATATAGTAATGAAAATTTTAGGGGAGCACTTCAAAATAAACACACTAAAAATCAACGAATTAGAGCAAAGATCTAGATGCCCTGTCTGTGTGGGGCACAGTCAAGCCTTATGTTCAAGTTGTGTCCTCAGCTCTCGGCGTCTCAGGCAGTAAAAGAAACAAATGGGGAAGGTGCTAACCCACAGGCAAAGAAAAACAAATTCTTAGGATGTATTTAAAGAAGAACATATAATGTAAATTTGTGTGGAGATGTCATTGTTTACAAAAACAAAAATTATTTATAACTGTAATCTTGAAAAAATACAAAATTGGTTGTTAAATGTCTACCTGAAACATCACCCAGAGAAAGACTGAGACCAAACAATTGACAATTTAAAGAAGACTTTTTCATGCAGATGTAGAAAGTATGGCCTAGTAAAATCCCTTTCCAATAATCTAAACACATACATAGGAAAGGGAGCATCCAGAGGGGAGAGAGCCTAGAGGAACGGACAGTTTCCTTGACAGCATCTCTCCCACTGACCAGGAATCCTAACCAAGAAAACTGCAGAGCTGCCAATCACTTGTGAAAACCCCATATCTTCGTCTATATTCTTACTCAGAATAAATTTTCACTATATTTGGGGGAAAGAGAGCAAACAAGGGGGCCTGAAAGTAGGGCTGAGTTTTAATCAAATATCCTCAACTAGATTAAGGTTCAAGCACAGGTTTAGATCCCAGACTGCAAGTGTCAGAGGCGCATGGCCCTGTACAGAATATTTTGGCCACAATCTCTCCAATAAAAGATTTCCCAGTTAATTGCTTTACTTAGAAATTAATCTGAGCACCGTCACCTCAGGACCTTTGTACTTGCTACTCCTCCTACCTGGGTTGCTTCTCCCTCACTTCTTTTGTGACTTTGTCCTCAGTGATGCCTGCTCTGTTTAAACTTCCAACCCCCAGATCCTATTACCCTCCACATTCTTTCCCTGCCTTGATTTTCTCTATAACATAAACCTTGACCTGACATACCACATCATTTAGTTATGTTACTTATTTCTCAATCTCTAAAAGTATGATGAAAAATTCATGAGAGCATGGATTTTTGTCATTTCTTTTTTTTCACTGCTTCTCCTCGGGACTTACAGTATTTCTTGGCAAACTGTAGGTTTAATAAATATATGTTGAATGAATGAACCTAAATATATTTTTATTTTTATTAAGATCATATTCTACAGGGCCCGTCAAGATAACCAGCTATAGAGTATATCTCCAAGTTTGCTAAACAAGTGAGCCTTTTTCAGTGTAAGAGATCTGTTTTGTTTATTTTTATTGAGTTTGATTATTGGTCATTGTTGTTGATGATGATGCTGGTGCAAAACTGTTTACTAATCCTCTTGAATGGGCTTTCAATTCATACTTCATTATCGTCAGATGCATCCTAAGAGTCCTCTGTATCTATGGTCTCCCAGTCCCATACATTTTGTATATCTTTTCCCCTCAGAGTTCTGACTTGATCTTCATGGTTAAGGTCAGAGATACCCAAAGTCCCGAGCTCTTGGGTGACAGTGCACAGCTGCCCTTGGTGCCTCCTCATTCCCATCCTCTGTCGGATGGGGGGCAGAATGGAGCATCTGGAACACAATAAAGAACTCTCTCTTGCTAATATTGATCATGTCACAGCATAAACTGCCTACACTCCACAAATGGGGGTGGGACATAACGAATGTGGTAAGAGGCTGACAAAGTGCTTGTCGTCATTTAGCAGCTCACTCAGCCCTGCCTTGTCAGAGCACGTTTGGATTGGAGCAAGCTGTGCACAGAGAGTTATTGAATCGCCTTAGAAGTGAAAAAGTCTAAATAAGAACAAGAAGGATAAACTCCACGTAGAACCAATCAGTAGACAATATTGAGAAGAGGGCAAATAATAGCTCTAGAAAATATCTTTTAAATTGTTGATAAGTGGATTTTTGATTGGGGAAGTTAGAATAACATAATGGTATTCACTTAAAGATTGGGAAGTAGAATGCAAATCATCTTCCCCACAGGTGACATGTGCACAGTCCCTGAGTGCCATCTGCACCCCGGGGCAGAGCAGCACCTGTCATAGGAGAGAGGGAGCAACCCCAACATGCTCCCCTTGAATGTTGTTATACCAGAGCTGGGCAGTCTTGTCTTACAGTGCGAGTGCTTTCTGTTGCTGTTATATTATTATTTTATTTCATTTTTATTAGATAATAGTTTCAAGTGTGAAAAATTATTTTCACAAGTGTCCCCCATTCTCAAACTTCCTACTGTTCTTCCCTTAGAGAACTATTGTTACTAGGTCCTTGAACGTCTTCCTAGGCATATGTGTCCATACGTATGTACGGGCCTATGTGTGTGTGCACACACCTAAGTGTACATAAATTCCTGCTCCCCTTTTCAACAAAATATAGCATAGTATGCAGAGCTCTGCAACTTGATTATTTTATGTTAACAATTTAATTTGGAGATCTTCTTTGTCAATACATGAAGAATTTCCCCTTTTACTTTTTTTACAGCTTTATGGTGTTCTACTGTGTGGATGGATTTAACCAGCTCCCCATTTATTAACACGAGTTATTTCATGTTTTGCTATTAAAATAATGCTGCAATGAATAATCTTCTACATATATAGTTTCTAGACATGAAGATATATCAGTAGGATAAATAATCAGAAATCAGATTGTAATTTTGATAGATATTTTATCGTCACGGGACTTATAAGGAAGTGTGGTTGATCTTCATTATACATTTGGGCAAATTTGGAGAAGTGTCGATTCCGCATCACTGGGAGTCAGATTTCTCGGTTCATGACCTCAAACCCAGACAAACCAGCCCCTCCCAGTTCACAGTCAGGGAGGATGGTTCACAGGTGCAGCTGGAGACTTGAGATGAGCAGAGCTGCTGTATTGTTAAAGGAATAATAGGCTCGGCTCAGGTTTTGTTTAAGAGACAGCACATCTGCACTGTCCTCTTCGGAAGCTAGTGAGTCAGCCTATAGACTGAAGGAGAGACAGTGGGGGAGGATAAGGGGCATGAGGGAAGGGGTGGTGTTGTCCTTATTCACACCTGTAGCAGCAGAGCCTGATGCATTTAGAGTTCAGGCATATTTGCTACATCTTGCCATTGGGTGATTTCACTGCTCCTTTTCCTCCCTGCAAAGTTCCCTTCCCGTGACAGTTTTCAGCTGGGCAATCCTGAAACTCAACCGATAAGAAGGAAGTTAGGTCTAATGTGGAAGAGACTACATTAAAATGTGGGTATTTTGGGGGGTGGGGTGTGGTTTTCCATCTTCTCTCTTCTTCCCATCTCCCCCCATAGGGTGTATTGGAGATTAACTTCTTCCACCCCCGCCCAGGTTCAACCCCCACTCTGCCTTCCTCTCATTTCCCACCCTCTTCCTCCCCCACCCCCCACAGTGGGATGGAACTGAAACTTCTGCAAATTTGCCCAAATGTATAATGAAGATCTTTGTGGAAGATGAGATGAAGCTGATGCTGCATGGGCTGCAGCAGTACTATGTGAAACTGAAGGACAACGAGAAGAACCGGAAGCTCTTTGACCTTCTGGATGTCCTCGAGTTCAACCAGGTCAGTGGTTCAAAATACAGTAGGGGAAGGAGCACTTCTCCAACTGTAGAAGGAACTTGTATTAAGTTCGCTTTTATTGAGGAAATCACATATATGATTTGAGAGAGAAAGTTGGAGAAGTTTTCGTAAATGGAATTCTTCTAAATGAGAATATAAATGTCTTTTTTGGGGTTGAGTATAAGCAAGGTGGAAAATTCTTTTCTGTTCCATGGCTGGGTCAGACAGGTACTCAATAAACAAAAACCTCAATAAATAAACCTCAAAATATAAAACCCTTGAAGGGTTTAAATAAGTTTGTAAATGTCCCAAAATATCTTGGAACTGTTAGGTTCTTAAATTTGTTTGTTTCTTCTTGTTACTCACTGAGGAGAAGCGTTTCATCACTGTACCTGTTCTGTGGTTTATTATCACTAAAAACTGCTTTCTAGAATTAGGATGTGTTGCTTATGTTTGATTTTTTTTTTTTTTTTTTGAGGAAGATTATCCCTGAGCTAACTACTGCCAGTTCTCCTCTTTTTTGCTGAGGAAGCCTGGCCCTGAGCTAACATCTGTGCCCATCTTCCTCTACTTTGTATGTGGGACACCTACCACAGCATGGCGTGCCAAGCGGTGCCATGTCCGCTCCTGGAATCCGAACCGGCGAACCCCGGGCCGCCAAGAAGTGGAATGTGCGAACTTAACCGCTGCGCCACTGGGCTGGCCCCTGTTTGATGTTTTGATGTGCAGGAATACTGGTCACGGTTTTTCTAGAACTTATTTCTAACTTTTTACCACTTCTTCATGAGGTGGCCTCATCCATGTCTCATAACATGGCTGGTAGTTTTGGTTACTGTTCTCTGCACCTTCTCTGTAACATGTCTGGTCAGGAAAAATCAGAGCTGAGAGAGAAGCTAAGTTATGTTTAGAGCAGAAGAAGAACTAAGTGACTAAGAGAGACTAAGAGGAATTCCTTTAGAAGAGTGTAATCACTGAAAACTCCTCTCTTGCACATAATATCTCACACACACCCATGAACCCACTTCCCCCTTCTCACTCACACACACACACACACACACACACACACACACACAGGTGGTGATCTTTGTGAAGTCTGTGCGGTGTTGCATTGCCCTGGCCCAGCTCCTGGTGGAGCAGAACTTCCCAGCCATTGCCATCCACCGAGGGATGCCCCAGGAAGAGAGGTGAGTCAGAGATGGGGAAGATGTTTTGCGTCTTCGGGAGGAAAAGAGGCCATTGAGAGAAGGGAATCTCAACATTTTTCAATTTCCTTTCTCAGGAAGGTTTTCTCGGTATCAGCAGTTTAAAGATTTTCAATGACGAATTCTTTGGCAACCCACCTGTTTGACCGAGGCATGGACATTGAGCGGGTGAACATTGCCTTTAACTATGACATGCATGAGGGTTCTGACACCTACCTGCATTGGGAGAGCCCCACACCCAGAAGGACACCCCGGTGTCCTCTCCCACCCCCTTATTTTCTGTATCTTTTCATACCTTACATCTTCATCCCTCCTTTTGGGTGTCTTCCCTATTTGGAGTCTCCATTTCTACCCTCTATCTCATTCCAGGTGGCCAGACTAGGCCAGTTTGGCACCAAGGGCTTGGCCATCACATTTGTGTCAGATGAGAATGATGCCAAGATCCTCAATAATGTGCAGGATCGCTTTGAGGTCAATATTAGTGAGCTGCCTGATGAGATAGACATCTCCTTCTACAGTGAGTATTGATCTCGTGAAACTGGCTTCCCCAACTCTTTAGATTCCTGTTGTTCTTTAGTGTGTTTGTTATGAATCCTATTATGTACATAAAGCCTCTGCTGCATAATGGATGCTTGGCAAGTTCATGCCCCCTTGATCTTGACGCCCTGTTGGGATGTTTAGTTAACCTCTATATGGGTCTCTTTCTTCTCTTGTCAAATTATTTTTTTCCCTTCCCTCAAGTCTATTCTCTGAATCCACACACCACAAAAACATCCGCATTTATGGGTGCGTGTGTCTCTGCCAACCTGGCTTTTTCTTTTCCATGTCTTATCCTAACTGTGCCCTGTTTCTTCTTCAGTTGAACAGACGCGGTAGAGGACTTACCCACCCATTCTGGAATGTGACAGCTGTCCTTTCTCAGGAGATGACACGAGGTGTGGAGGTGAAGGAGACACTACTGCCACCTACCCCTGACAACTCCCACCCCCTACCCCATGGTTTCTCTCTTTTATATCACCACTACTCTTAAAACCCTGTTTTCTGATTTGTCAGAACAGTTTTTTTTAACAAAACTAAAAAACACATGCGTCTGTCATGTCTGTAAACGCTCCGTCCCTTTATTGGATTTGGAGTGAGGTTGTTTTAGGGTATGATACAGGGTGTATTCCTGTAAGGACTGTGTGCCCTGCTGTGGGGCAGAGGTCAGTGGGAGGGGTCAAAGTGGGGGATGTGACTAAAAAGACTGCAGAGACCATGGCTCCCCACTGCTTTCCAATTTCTGGCCCTTTGTGGAGGTGTCTTCCATTTTTCTTAGTGGCCTGGGAGAGGCTGGGATGTTTCTGATTGAGGAGCTCAGGGGGCTGGTGCGTAATATTTCCATTGTTGGAGGATGAAGTGGGAACTGGAGGAAAGCTTAGGCGTCTCCTCCCAGGCTCTCTCTGTGTCTCCTCCTCTGTTCCTTCCGCTTCTGGGTCTTGAGCACCAGGGCGTGGGCTTCCCAGACCCCTTGTTGCCCTTCCAGTAGGGCCTGGGACAGCTCCAGCTGCTGCTCCAGCAACTCCTCAGCTTGGGCCAGTTTAGCTGTGGGGTCGGGCTGGGGACTCTGGATGAGGGGGGTATGGGGGGGGGGGGCAAGAATCAGGCAGGGTAGGGGGCTGAGGCTCACTGGATGTCAGGAATTATGCCTCTCCTATTTTTAGACCCTATTTAAGGTCATCTGTGCTGTGCAGCCAAGGTAGCTTCCTGTCTTAGATATAGGCTTCTGGGGGACAGAGATCACTGGCCCAGGGGCTATGACTGGCCTTAGACAAGGATATGGTGTTACGAGAAAGAGAAGACTTGTTGTCCCTCCCCTCTAAGAAACAATGACCTCTTATATGGGAACTCTTCATGGACTGTGGAGGGAGGGAAGCGTGTGGGGAGAGGGAGCCCTGAGGCCTGGAGTGGGGTCGGGGTGGGGAAGGTGCTGGGGAACTGAGAGTTGGAAGTAGGCAACAAGCTCCTGGGGTGGGGAGGAGGTATCTGCAGGCCTTCGGTGCAGGATGAGATTGAGGGGATCCCCCCTCACACTTTACACTCTCAGCCTTGGTGCCACTTAGCCTGGGATGTGACCTCATCTTGCCACTGCCTGTGGCACTGGTCTGTTTTTTGTGCTTCACTTGGGACTCTGATAGCAGCACCTCTCATAGCCCAGGGGTGCCCGTGGCCAGGAAGGCAGGAGGAGGGGACAGCAGCACTGGGAGAGCCAGGACAGAGGGAGACCCACGGTGAGTGAGGCAGGGAGCTGTCTGAGGCACGCAACAGCCACCAGAGACTGGCTTCCTCTGGGCCTTGGCCTCACTTCAGTGCCTGGCCCTGCCCCTGCCCCGCTCTGCTCTGCTGCCCTCACATCCCTCCCAACCTGGCCCCAGACAGAGTCCAGGAACTTGTCCTGTGCCTGGTGTGACAGTGTTCCTGCCAGTTTAGGCAAAACTTGCTTTAGAACACTGGTGCCTGGCCTACCATGCGTCTTGTGTCTGTTTTTCTTAGCACTCTCTGTTTTCTCACTTATTCCTCTTAATTCTGCAAGGTAAGAATGATGTTACTGGTTTGCAGATGAGGAAACCGGCTCAGAGGGTTTCATTGAGCAAGTATCTGTTGGGGCCTGCTCTGGGCCAGATGTGCTCAGTGCTCCACAGCTGGTTGGTGGAAAAGACTGGCAGATTCAGGCCCAGATCTGCTTGACTTGAAAGCTCACATACATTGACGTGGCTATGTATTGATTTCCTCTTTTTTCTTCTTGCTGTCGCAGGATGACTTTTTTTCTCTTGTCCCTGATGTGTACTGCAAGCCTTGCTTTCTCTGGCAGGTCTGGGCACCGTTGTCTCACTTGTACCCTTGGGTCCTGACAGAGCATGACACGGGTACAGGTTTCAAGCTTTGTGGAACTAGCGAGCCCTCCCTTCAAGTTCTGCACTAGAACAGAAGCCCTGTTCACACACTCTGTGTGTGTGACCCTTGTGATACATGTTGGGCTTCCTGCAGTGTGTTTCGCAATGTTGTCCTGTTGTGGCTGGAGGGAACAACCACACCCCTGTGGGCAGAGGTGGCTCAGAAGGGAGTGGATGTTCCCAGTTTTGATCATCTGGGAAAAAAGTAGGTCTTCAGACAGAAAGACATGCTTCAGAAGGCAAGATTGCCAGGGAGTGGACAGCTGCTAACCAGCTCACTATCTTTGGGACATCACACTGAATTCAGAGGAGAGATGGTCTCTGCCATGGCGTGGGGGTCCATGAACCAAGGAGCAGGACTTCCTAGAGGTCAGTGGTTCTCAAACTTGGGGGGCTGGAGCACCTCTAGATGAGGTGAAGGAGAAGCCTCATTAGCTGACATGTTCCTATTCTTCAGTGGAAAAGAACCAAGAATCCCTGTAAGATTTTGGGGGCCGGAAGCTTTCCCTCATGTCTTTTAGTGATACGGTTAAGCATGATTCATATTTGAATTGCAATGTGTGCACAGCTTAAAGTCTTAATGATTGGAACATGAGAGTTGTTAAACTACTTATGTAAACTACTGTTGTTAAAGATAAATGAAACCATCCAGCATAGGGTTAAACAACCCACAAGCAACCAGCATTGAAGGTAAACCAACCACATTTATAAATTAAAAGCAAGATTGGTAGCTATTAAGAAAACAAATGAAAGTTCCGAAAGACCATCTAAATGATGTATTAAGAATAAAGCATCCTTGCTGAGAACTAGACATTTCAACCATTTGAGTTTCTACTTTAGGTTATGAACTCCAAAATGAACTAATCTCCAATAATTCACAATAGGTAGTCCTAAGCCATAAGTTAAAATAAAGTCTGGATTTGGCTTCGTCCATCTCGGAGAACTAAAGAAAGGGCTGGTATTTGGGTAAATTCAAATCTCTTGGATGAGCTGTAGATCTCACAGTCATGGAAATGAAGGAATGAAGATAGATATATGTAAACCGATTACCTGGTTTGATGTCACTGTGTATATTTATTCCTGAGTGTCTAATAGAGTCTTTTTTTCTTTCTGTTAAAAGGCTTTATTTATGCCTAATAGAGTCTTAATCAAACTAGAGTTCTGGCCTGGGCTCTGCAGGAGGGGCCTGTGTTCAGCCAGGGACAAGCAGAGGATTATGGGAAGCATCATCCACAAAGTCAAGGGGCTGCAGAGCTCCCTGAGGCTAGTGCGCTAATGGCACCTTCAATATCGCATCCTACCTAGGGGATTGGCAGGACTAGGGTCACTGACACGAATCATTGTACCCTTCGTGTGAAACTCTTGTGGAGATGGGGACTTAGGAATATTGAAGTCCACCCATTACATTAATGTGAGAGCTTGTTAAGTGTCAGAGACCCTGCTGGGTACTTTTTGTTCCTGTCATCAGTGACCTTCATGGTAACCTTTCAAGAAAGTTTCTCATTTCCCTTTTTTTCCCATGTGGATGTCCAGTTGTTCCAGCACCATTTGTTGAAAAGATTATTGTTTCTCCATCGTATGGCCTTTGCTTCCTTGTCAAAAATCAGTTAGGTATATTTATGTGTGTCTATTTCTGGGTTCTCTATTCTGTTCCATTGACCTACATGTCTACTCTTTTGCCAACACCGCACTGTGTTGATTACTGTAGCTTTGTAGTAAGTCTTGAAGTCAGGCTGTTTCAGTCCTCTGACTTTGTTGTCCTATGGTGTGCTGGCTATTCTGGCTCTTTTGCCTCTCCATATAAACTTTAGAATCAGTTTGTCAATATCCACAAAATAACTTACTGGGTTTCTGAATGGGATTGCACCAAATCTATAGGTCAAGTTGGGAAGGACTGATATCTTGACAATATTGAGTCTTCCTATCCATGAACATGGAATATCTCTCCAGTTATTTAGTTCTTGATTTCTTTCATCAGAGTTTTGTAATTTTCCTCATATAGATCTTGTACATAAATTGTTAGATTTATACCTAAGTATTTCTTGTTTTTGGGGTGCTAATGTAAACGATATTGTGTTTTTAATTTCCATTTTCATTTGTTCACTGCTGGTATATAGGAAAGTGATTGACTTTTGTATATTAACCTTGTATCCTGCAACCTTGCTCTAATTGCTTGTTAGCTGTTAGTTCCAGGAGTTTTTGTCATTGTTGTGTTGATTCTTTGGATTTTCTACATAAACAAGCATGTCATCTTCCAACAAAGTTTTATTTCTTCCTTCCTCACCTGTATATCTTTTTTTCTCTCAGTCTTATTGTGCTATCTAGTACCTCCAGTATGATGTTGAAAAGAAGTGGTGAGCAGGGATATCCTTGCCTTGTTGCTGATCTTAGCAGGAAAGCATCTCATTTCTCACCATCAAGTATGTCGTTAGCTGTGGGTTTTTTGTACATATTCTTTATCAGGATGAGTAAGTTCACCTCTTTTCCTAGTTTGCTGAGAGTTTTTATCATGAATGGGTGTTGGATTTTGTCAAATACCTTTTCTGCATGTATTGATATGATCATGTGAGTTTTTCTTTTTAGCCTGTTGATGTGATGGATTTCATTCATTGATTTTCAAATGTTGACCTAGCCTTGTATACTTGGGATAAATCCCACTTGGTTATGCTATATAGCTCTTTTTATACATTGTGAGTTCAATTTGCTAATGTTTTGTTGAGGATTTTTGCATCTATGTTCATGAGAGCCATTTATGTGTAGTTTTCTTTTCCTGTAATGTCTTTGTCTGGTTTTGGTATTAGGGTATTGTTGGCCTCATAGATTGAGTTAGGAGGTTTCCCTCTGCATCTATCTTCTGGAAGAGATTGTAGAGATTTGGTATAATTATTCCCTAAATGTTTGGTAGAATTCACCAGGGAACCTATCTGGGCCTGCTGTTTTCTGTTTTGGAATGTTATTAATTATTGATTCAATTTCTATTATAGATGCAGGTCTACTTGGATTATTTATTTTGTTTCACTTTTTAAAATTATGTTTTGAATAATAATAGTTTGCAGAAGAGTTGTAAAGCTACAACATAGAGTTCTCATATGCCCTTCCTCCAGCTTCCCTTAATGTTAATGTCTAACAAAACCATGTTAAGACTAAGAAACTAAGAAATCGGTCCAATATATTAGCTAAACTATAGACTTTATTTGAATTTCACCTATTTTTCCAGTAATGCCCTTTTTCTGTTCCAGAATCCAATCCAGGATACCGTAATATGCATTAAGTTGTTATGTCTCCTTAGTCTCCTCTGATCTGTTGATTTTCTAAGTCATTACCTGTTTTCATAACCTTGGAAATTCTGAAGAGTATTGGACAGATAATTTTCAGAAAGTCACTCAGTTTGGGTTTGTCTAATGTTTTCTCATCATTAGATTGGGGTTATGGGTTGGGGGAAGAATACCATAGAAGTGAAGTGCCCTTCTCGTTACATCATGTCAGGGAGTGCATGATGTTAACATGACCTTTACCACTGATTAAGGTTATATCTGCCAAGTGTCTATAATTATTCCCTCTCCATATTCTGTTCCTTGGAAGCAAGTCATCAAGTCCAGCCCACTTTCAAGGGGAGGGAAATTAAAGTTCTCTTCCTGGCAGGGGGATTCTCTTGCATCTTTGTTCATGAGAGACATTACTTGGAATTCTTCTATAAGGAAGATTTCTCCCTTTTTCCCATTGAAAAATTTTCCATCATTTATATATTTCAGCATGAACTCAATATTTATTTTATATTTTGAGTTATAGTCCAATACTACTGTTATTATGCTGCTCAAATTGTTCAAGGTTTGTTCGTAAAGAGCTCTTTCAGGTTTGCTCCTGTGTCCCTTTGATGTCCACCATTTTGGGGGGAGTTGCACTTCTCTTCTGGCTTTACAAGATGTTTCAGGCTCATCTTGTTTTGCTTCTGTCTCAGCTCTAGGATCAGCTATTTGTCTAAGGATCCCTGGTTCCTTTTATTGGAGAATGATATTTAGAGACTAAGATCTGGGCACTGGGTGTTCATTTCACTTTCTAAAGAGGACACAGAGGTTCTAAGAGCCATCCAAGCTCACACAGGCAAATAGGTGGCTCTCACTTAGCACCACGTTCGAGTTTGTTCAGTGCAGCCTTTAGGACCCAACGCACTATGGCCAGTTCTCCATACATGCCTCTCTTTGTTAAAGCTTCTGTTTTTTCAGTCTCCACGGCTTAACCATAAATAGTTTAATTCCCTATTATTTGGAAACTTTCGTGAAAGAAAAATTCCAAGTTTCTTCAGTAAATTTCACTTGCAAAATTGATCAGAATAGGCAAGAGGAAAGGATAGCACATGGAGAAATCTCTTGCATTTTTCTATCACGTGGAATATTTTCCTCTTACTGCGGCTCTTTCCATGTCCCTGGGCCTGGGGGAAGGATGGCTCCCTTGGACTATGAGAGAAAAATGATGTGGAAACCTCTTTCATCATCTCTCCTAACCCTCAGCTTCTCCTCTGGCTGTGCCCATCCTCTCTCCTCTATCCCTGGCCCGGGAACCTTTTTTTCCTCCAACATTACCTGCAGCCCACATCTCAGCTAGAGCCCACTCCTCAGTAGGAAGTGAGCAATTCCTATCACATGAGGGCAGAAGAGAAGAGAGAGAGCTCAAGGTCTGGGGCTGTGGGAGAAGGTGCAGCAAGAATGAAGGAGGTTAGAGTGAGAAGGACTTCCAAATGACAGTGAGATGTGAATTATCACAGGGTGACTGAGAACATCGCCTGCATCTCTATTTAGGAGGGTGGGAAGGGCCTTGGGTACAGGGGCAGAGAGCATGGACAGGGTCTGGATGAGATTCACCCCCATCCTCACCCCTGTCCTCTGACAACATCTTACCCCATGTCACACCGAGGGAGCCCTTCAGGCCCAGGTCATCCACCAGACAGGTGTTTCCTGGCTCCTCTCCAGCAAAGACTCCACCAGTGCCCAGTCTTTATGTGTTTTGTCTCCCCACTGTCAGGTCCCCCTGAGTCCTGAGTCCACAATCAGCTCCTTCCCTTCCTGCAGCCAGGTCAGCATGGTGTTGGCTGGGAAAGAGTCACATGCTCAGCCTCTCACAGTGTGATGGCCCTCAGAATCTTCCTTGTCAGTCACCACGACCTTGGAGGACACTGGAGAGAGACAGTAGAGAGATGGAGTGAGGTTGGGCCCCACCTTCGGTTCCTCCCTCTTCTCCTAGTCTTCCTCCACAGCAGCACCTCCTCCATCCCCCAGCCCCAGGACTTCTGAAAGCCCAGGCAGGGAGGGGGAAGCCCACTTCTGTGCCAGGAGTCTCTCCACAGTGTGCGCACTTCCACTCCCACTGCAGTTGTAGGGCCTGCTCCGTGCAGAGCCCTGGGTACTTCCAGACGGCGATCCAGGAAGTTCTTCCTTCAAATATCTGCGTGGCTCAGTTCTTCACCTGCTTCAAGTCTGCACAAGTGTCATCTCAATGAGGCCTGTCCTGACCGCACCCTTTAAAAGTGCCACCTCTCCCATCACCTTGCATTGACTGTTGGCTTGGCATTATTTTTTTCCTCTATGTCTCCTATCACTTTCTAACGTACCATGAAGTCTTCTTTTCCCAAGGATGGCCTCGACAATATCCCCCCCACATGCTCTTTTGCAGTGTGACCTCGTCATCTCCTGTCTAGAGGTGGGGCCTAATTCCCCTGCCCTTGATGTGTGACAAGTTTTGGTGATTAGAACATGGGAAGCTGACACTGCTGGATTTCTGAGTTTCTGACATAAGATGCTTTGTAGTTTTTGACTTGTCTACTTGGTACACTCCCTCCTGGACCCCAGGTGCTGAGCTGAGAGCAGCTAAGCCACATGGAGAAGCGGGTGGAGGAGAACCTAGGTCTCCCTGTTAACAGCCCCAGTGAGCTCCCAGTCAACAGCCAGCGTCACCTGCAGCCCCATCATGGAGCCCTCTTGAATGTTCTGGATCAGTTGGGCCTCCAGATGACTGCGGTCCCAACCCATGTCACATGGAGCAGAAGAGCTGCCCGACTCAGCCCTGTCAACCCACAGAATGAGAGATAACAAAAAGGTTATTTGTGTATTTTAGGATTGTTTGTTACCCAGCAATAGATAACGGGAACACATCCCATATAATGTATTACTATTATGATGTTTTCGTTTATTGTCTGTCTGTCCTGTCAGACTGTCAGCATCAGGAGAGCAGGTGTTTTGTCTGTTCTGATTAAATGATCCCCAGGCCTGGAACAATGCCTGGTACAGAGGCGCTCACTACATATTTGCGAGTGAATGAGTAAATGCTGGGCCCACGTTCCTTAGAGCTGAGTCTGAGACTGAAAGGGAGAGTTTATGGTGTTGGTTTGGAGGTTGTCTTCCTCTGCTCTGGCTGCCGTAACAAAATGCCACAGACTGGGTAGCTTAAACAGCAGAACTTTATTTTCTCACAGTTCTGGAGGCTAGAAATCCAAGATCAAAGTGCCAGGAAACTTGGTTTCTGATGAGGGCTCCCTCCTGGCTTGTGGATGGCTGTCTTCTTGCTGTGTCCTCACCTGGCCTTTTGTCTGTGTGCAGAGAGAGATCTCTGGTGTCTGTTTCTCATAACCACCAGTCCTGTCAGACAGGGCCCCACTCTTGTGACCTCATTTAACCTTTATTCTCTCCCTAAAGGCTTATCTCTAAATACAATCACATTTGGGGTTAGGGCTTTGACATACAAATTTTGGGGGACACAACTCAGCCCATAACAGGGATCTCCTGTTATGTGTGTATGTTTGGAACCCACCAATTGGTCTTGGTTTCTGGAACCCCTCGACAAGCGCAATGCTCAGCACTGCCCCAAATTCATGGTCTCACCACACAAGCACAGCAGACAGGCAGCACCTGGCCACCAACTGCCCCTGATGTCTCTTGGGCCAGAGAAAGGATCTGTCTAGGTTGTGGGGTCATGAGCAACTGCTGCCCAGATGGCAGCCGTGGCTCAGCTGCAGCATGTAGGGGTCTGAGGATCCCTCCCCTGGCTTGTGGACCCCATGTCCATTTGGGTTGCTATAACAGAATATCGTAAACTGGGTGGCCAAAAAAAAAAAAAAAAAATTAGAAATTTCTTTCTCATAGTTCTGGAGGCTTAGAAGACCAAGGTCAAGGTGCCAGCATTGGATGTCTGGTGAGAACCCTTTTCCTGGTTCACTGTGTCCTCACATGGTAGAAGGGACTGGGGAGCACTGTTCGGTCTCTTTTATAAGGACACTAATGCCATTCATGAAGGCTCCATTCATGATCCAATCAGTTTCCAAAGGCCCAAGCTCCAAATACCAAGACATCAGGAATTAAGTTTCAATATATAAATTTTGGAGGGAGCACAAACATTCAGTCTAAAGCACCCCCAAAGTCCTGGGTTAGTCGTCAGGGTAAAAATGA
Source organism: Equus quagga (assembly GCF_021613505.1). NCBI lineage: Eukaryota > Metazoa > Chordata > Mammalia > Perissodactyla > Equidae > Equus > Equus quagga. The sequence goes on from NC_060281.1 coordinate 32,743,199, forward strand.
GATTTGGGGCTGGGGTTGCAGAGCTCCTAAGTTCAGGGGTTGGGGTTAGCAGAGAGCAGGGCTAGAGGAGTCCAGTCTGAGGATCTGGGTGCTTGTGTCCCCAGAGAGGAAAGAGACAGGATCCCAGAGTCCTCAGGCTGCCATCTGTGGAGGATGCAGGGACTGCTCGTGGGAAATGGGCAGTTGGTTGCCTGGGTCCTATTGCTGAGGTCCTTGTAGCCCACGATCATGTCCATCCCCGCTACATGTTCCACACGTGGTCCTCAGGAGCCCCTTGGCCTGGCACAGAGGCTGTGGTTGTCATAGGGGAGGAAGGGACAACCGAAGGCTGTAACAACCGGCTGCTCTGGGCTGGGCTCAGACATGGCCGTGATCTTCTAGCACAAGAATTAGGACCCAGGACACCCTCCGCCCTACAGGAGTGGCGTAGCGCCTGCCCTTTGCTCTCTATGGTCCAGTACCCAGAAAACCCTGTCCAAACGCAACCCCACAGGTGTCCCCTAGGCCAGCCCTTCCCACGCCCCTCCCTTCTTTGGCTGCTTCTCCTCTCCTCCTGGTAACTTCTACCCCTCTGAAGTCCTTATTTCTGCCCTATCTTCACTTCCCAGGAGCATCCTCTTCTTCTTAGATCTAGTGCCCCATGGGCTCCTCTCCCCACCACCCCCCATGCCATGTTCTGAGACTGACTGGAGTGAGTCCAGCCTCAGAGGCAGTAGTGGGGATAAGTGCTAAGGACTCAGGAGTCCTAGGTCCCATCCTGGGAGACTGAGGGCACCTAGTTTGTTTTGGGGGTCCGTTCTGGACCTGGGAACCAGCTGTTATGGCCTGGAGACCTCCCTGTGCCCTGAGGCAGAGCCTACAGTGACTCAATGGGGAGGAAACATCTGTGTCAGTGTGAATTTGGGAAATACTTCACACCCTGAACCTGACACGGGACAGGGACACCCCTTGTATGCAGAACTCTGTCCTGCTACTGGGGGCCTAGGGAGACCCTGGGACGGTCCTAGCTGAGCAGGAGAAAGGGGAGCTGGGTCTTCTGTCCTCAGCCCTGTGGCCTCATGGGGGTGCCACCACTTTGTTTTCAGATTGTGACTGACCTGTCTGTGAGGGTCTGGAATGCAAGCTGGTCAGACATGGCTGACCTGGAGCCTGGGCTTCAATGGTGGGAAGAAGCTTCTGAGCAGCCCTGGACTCCACAGGTGTCAAGGTCAGAGATGGACAGGGAATGAAGGAGAAGAGAGCTCAGGAGCCCTGTGCCGGCTCTGAGGTTCCCATCTCCTCCCTGCCACCCCTGGATTACAAACCCCCTGGGAAAACTGAAAAGAAACATTTTCTTCTACTCTCTATTTCTTTTCAGCACTCCTCCTTGATGTAGCATCAATAACAACATTTATATAAATTTTTCTCAGGAAGGATACTGAGAAACTGGCAACATGCTCATCTCTGGCAGGGCACCTGAGGGGGGCCTGGGAAGGGAGGGAAATTTCCCACCGTAAACTCTTTGGAATGTCTTGAATGATCTTTTCAAAATATGATACTTAAAAAATCTCTTTCATTTGTAAGACCCTTTCCACTTCACGTCCAGTTCACTCAGATGTGGCCTTGTGCTGGGTCCTCCACTGTGAGCTTCCTCCAGCATAGGGTATTCACACCTCAGAGCCTTCACTGCTGTTCCCCGGCCTGAAAACATGTCTCCCAGGCAGCTCTTCCCTCCCTGACATTCTCTCCAAACGTCCTCACTGAGAGGCCCTCCCTGCACCACCCCTGCACGTGGCACCTTCAGCCTCCCTCCCCCCTGCCCTGCTTTGCCTTTGCTCACACCCTGTTCACTAACACACGTTTTTACATGCAGTTATTTAATTGTTTATTGTCTGTCTCTCCTCTAGAATATAAGCTTCATGAGGACCATAGGGATTTTTTTTTTTTGCAGGGGAAGATTCTCCCTAAGCTAACAATCTTTTGCCAATCTTCTTCCTTTTTTCTTCTCCTCCCCACCCCCACCAAACTCAGGTACATAGTTGTAAGTTTTTCTGTGTGAGCTGCCGCCACAGCATGGCTACTGACAGACGAGTGGTGTGGTTCTGTGCCTGGGAACCAAACCTGGGCCACGAAAGCAGAGCGGGCTGAACCTTAACTGCTAGGCCATCAGGGCTGGTTCAAGTGAGGGATTTTGACTATTCACGGCTGTATTTCCACTGCCCTGAAAGTGCCTGGTTGTTGATTTTAAAGCATCTGTTGAGTGGATGAATAAATGAATGCACATTTAGACTGACACACTCACAGACACACACTACCGCACAGCAACACACAGATACTGATACATATTCACACAGAACACACTCACGTACACACATAGACACACGTTCTCACACATACATACTCTTGAAGCCTAATTTTCATTCAAAATTATGTTGTGAACATTTCCCATGCCATTATGCATTATTCTTTTAAATTTCTCCAAATTATTGGGAAAAATTTCAAACATACCTCAAGTTTTGTGGAATAGTACAATGATCACCCTAGACTTAATCATCTTAATGTTTTGACACATTTTCTTCCTTATGCAATAAATAATATTCCTATAATTTTTGCTGAAATACTTGAAAGTCACTTTCCAACATGATGACCCTCATCCCTAAATAGTTCAATATTCATCTCTTGAAGAATAAATTTTTCTTCAAACAATATTATTATTACACTGAAGAAAATAACTAATTTCCTAGTGTTATAAAATGTCAAAGTAATATAAATTCTCCTAATTTTCCTCCACATGTCTTTTCTTTGGAGAAGAGGAGAGCTCAGTGTCACCTGTGCCTTCTCTGAGGTTTCCTTCTCCTCCCTGTACCCCCTCTCTCCAGCCCCTCGATGACGACACTCCAGAAAAGTGAAAAGTGGAAAGATTTTCTTCTGCTTCCTACTTCTCAGTTTTGTGAATAAAATCATCTCTTATTTGGGAACAACATTTCAGTGTCTACATAATATTCCATAGTGTGGATACACACATTGGGAATTTTGGGACTAGGAGCACAGCTGCCCTAGGCTTTCTGTCCCCCCTAGTAGGACAGAAGAGGGGCCCTTGTGCCAGGTGTCACATGTGGTTCCCCAGAAGTCACACCTCTAACAGCAAGTGTCAAAGCAGACTCGAGACCACGTGTGAGCACACTCCCTTCCCTCAGGGTGAAGAGTGAACACATGCACATCCTCTAGACCCCTCTTCTCCTTCAGCCACTCCATCCTGTAATCAGGGGGTCAAGAAATGGTCCACAGACTAGAACTAAGATCCAGTCACCCCAAACCTCATCTCCATTGACAGAGCCCAAATGAGAGCCCCACGCCCCTGCTTCTCCCCACCTTGACCTCTCACAGACTCATCACCATTATCTGCCTTGAATCCACCAGGATTAATCTCATTATGTCCTTTTCCCTGTTATGTGACAGTCACTAGGTCCCCAAATATCCTGCCCTTTCACCTCCACAAGGCTCTGCAGAGCCCTATTCTGTCTCCTCTCACACCCCTCCCCAGCTCCTGAAACCTTTCCACTGTGACTCTTGGAATTCTCAGCCCATGACCAGCAAAATTTCCAAAGTCCTCCCTCAAGATTTTCCCTTCACCTCACAGCTCTGACAGAAACCTGGGTCTCCCTGAGGACACAGCTCCCTATGGAGTTCTCTCCCACAGGGTGTTTCCTCTCCATGGACCTTATATCCCTGGCCGTGGAGGTGGGTAGGTCTTTGTTCCTCGCTGCTGCGCTCAGACCTTTGTTCCTTCCTCTTTCCCAGACATCTTCAGGTGTGAGTCTTCTGTCATCAGATTAGAGCCCCCACTTCCCACATTGTAGGTTTTCCCTATGGACCCTCAGGCCATTCCCCTCATTCCTCAAGTCTTTTAGCTCTTGTCCCACCATCACTCTCTCCAGCAGTGCTATCTCCTTGATCCTTGGTGATTCCAACATAAGCTGATGTGGTGGGCTAAATAGTGGTCCCCAAAGTTATCCATGCCTGTATACTTGGAACCTATGTGTAGGTTGCCTCACACAGCAAAAGGGACTTTGGTGATGCAACTAAGGTTAAGGCAACCGTGGTGGTCTAGTGGTTAAGATTTGGCACCGCTGTGGCCTGGGTTCATTTCATGGTCAAGAAACCCTATCACCTGTCTGTCGGTTGTCATACTGTGGTGGCTGCGTGTTGCTGTGATGCTGAAAGCTATATTACTGGTATTTCAAATACAAGCAGGGTTACCTATGGTGGACAGGTTTCAGCAGAGCTCCCAGACTAAGACAGACTAGGAAGAAGGACCCGCCACCCACTTCTGAAAAATTGGTCCTGAAAACCCTGTGAATAGCAGTGGAACATTGTCTGATATAGTGCCAGAAGGTGAGAGGATGGAGCCAAAAATCTAGGCAGGGTTCCGCTCTGCTGTCCACAGGGTTGCTAGGACTTGGAATTGACTTCATGGTACTAACAACAACAAATTAAGGGTAAGGACCTTAAAATAGGGGGATTAGCCTGGATTAACTGGCTGGGCCCAAGCAAATGACATGAACCCTTAAAAGCAGAAATTTTTTTCTGGCTGAAATCAAGAGATGTTGCAGAGAGATGTAGCAGAGGGAAAGTCAGAGAGGTTCCTAGTGGGAGAAGGACTTGGTGTGCTGTAGGGGGCTATGTTTGAGGACCACAGAAAATTCTATAGGAGCTAAGGGTGGCTCCTGGCAGTAAGGAAATGGGGACCTCAGACTTACATCTGCAAGGATCTGAATTGAGACAACAACCTGAATGAGCTTGGAAGTGGGTTCTTCCAGAGCCCCCAGTAAGGAACACAGACCTGCCAACAACTTGATCTTAGCCCAGTGAGAACATGTTGGACTTGTAACCTACATAACAGTGAGATAATAAATGGGTGTTGTTTAAAGCCACTAGGTCTGTGGGAATCTTTATGGCAGCGATAGAAACCACACAGCAGAGAGGATGCTCTCACTCCCTGGCCTCTCAGTTCCCTGAAATCCTCTCTTCCATGACCTTCTACTTTGCTCTCTCTGAGCCCCCACTCCCTTGTACCCCTAGACCTTGTCATTGCCAATAACCCAGCCCTTCCAGGGTCTCCATTTCAGCTTCCCACTGTCTGACCTCCATCTTTCCTACTCATCTCCTTGCAGGGTGGCCTAAGCTCTGGAAACACTGATACTATTATTTTATCTTTTATTTATCATATATTGCCCCAGAAATTGCATTGATCATGTCCCACATTACAGTGGGGACCTACAGAGGCCAGGTAATAAATGGAATCCTGGAGAAAGTGTGGCTCAGAATGGGACCCCTGTCTCTGTAGACCCACCCAGCAATCATCCCGTTTCCACGAGTGTGTAGTTGGCATTCATATGCTTGGCAGTTGGAGTAACCTCCACATTTGGTCCCTGGTCTGTGGAGTAAGGGGTCTCTGTGCTGAAGACCAAGGAAACCTTTGAAACTGGTCCCGTCTTGGCCAAATTAGAAATGATGATGTGTCCCAGGGCAGGTATTGTGGAGGTTTTGCAGGTATTGTAGGAGTTAGCACCACCATTAGAGACCTGACAGATGCAGGGGCCATGGTGGTGTTGCCTATTATCTCCAGTTAATTCAGCAATCTGTCCCTGCAGGAACCTGATGTGGTCTAAAGAATGCATGAGCTACTTCAGACTCAACCAAGTAGTGGTCCTGATGCAGCTGCTCTGCTGGATGTGATGTCACTGCTAGAGCAGGTTAGTAAGGCCTCAGGCACATGGTATGTGGCTGTAGATTTGGTGAGTGGATCCTACTTTATTTCAGTTAGAAAAGTGGAGGTGGAATGATTAGCATGCACATGGAAGGAACAACATTTATTTCTAGTTTGCCTCAGGTTTCCTTTAACTCTCCTGCCCTCTACAATATAGTCCATTTTTTTTTTTTTTTTACAGAGGAAGATTTACCCTGAGCTAACATCTGTTGCCAATCTTCCTCTTTCTTTCTTTCTGTTTTTTTTTTTCATGTGAACCACCACCACAGCATGGCCACTGACAGATGAGTGGTGTAGTTCTGTGCCCAGAAACTGAACCTGGGCCACTGAGGTGGAGCACACCAAACTTAACCACTAGGCCACTGAGGTTGACCCTATAACATAGTCTTAAGAGTTCTGAACCTCCTGGACATTCTGTAGAATATCACATGAGTTCATTTCATTGACAACCTCATGTTGATTGGGATGGATGAGTATGCTGGAGGCCTTGGTCAAACACGTGCACTCCAGAGGGTGGAAGATAAACTTGACAAAGACTCAGGGAGTGGCCACCTCAGTTTGGTTCTAGAGGTCCAGTGGTTAGGGGCATGGAGGGATGTCGCTTCCAAAGTAAACGACAAACTGTTGATCTTGCATCCCTCACTGCAAAGAAGGAAGCACACTACCTGGTATGCCTTTTTGGGTTCTAACAACAACAGCCTAGGTAACATTCCACCCCTAGGTACATTATTTGGCTCATACTCTGGGTGTCATAGAAGGATGCCAGCTTTGAGTGGAGCTTGGACATTAAAGGCACTGCAGTAGATCCAGGCCATGGTGAAAGCAGCCACCATTCATCAGATCCAATGGTGTTGGAGGTGTCAGTGGTGGGAAAGATGCCATGTGGAGCTAAAGTCAAATACCAGTGGGAGAATCATATGCTGCCTCCTGGGATTCTGAAGGAAGGCCATGCCATCTGCAGCAGAGAAATATACCCTCTTTTAGAAGCAACTTTAGGTGTGTTATTGAGCGCTGAGAAGACAAAACTTGACTATGGGACACCAAGCAGCCTTGTGATTAAAAATGATCATATGCGCTGGGTTCTGCATAATTCTCTAAGTCATCAATTGGGCAGGTCCACAAAAGCCCATCGTAAGATGGAAATGATATATCTATGGTTAAGCCAGAATCATATGTTCACACCCACCAGAAAACATCCACTTCTGAAGAGGCACTGAACAGCCAAGAAGATAAATTAACCTTATCCAGCCTCTATCATTGATCAATCCAGGACTGCCAGGATGGGCACATGAATGGAGTGACCAAGATGGCAGAGATGAGACTCCATATGGGTCCAGCAGCAGTGACTCCCACTTACCAAGGCTGTTCCAGCTACTGCCACCTCTGAATGTCCATCATGTCAGCATTAAACCAATATTGGGCCCTAATATAGCACTATTTCTTTAGGTGACCAACTAGCCACCAAGTGACAAGTTGACTAGAGCAAGCCCCTTCCATCCTGGGAGGGCCAGAAGTTCATCTCCACAGGGATAGACACCTATTCCATGTGTGGCTTTTCTTTCCCTGTCCTCAGAACTTCAGCCAGCAGAACTATGGGGCCTATCGAAATGTTGGATCCACAGGCTTGAAATTGTTGTAGCACAGTATCCAATAGAGGGACTTACCTCACAATGAAAGAGGTGCAGGATGGGCTATGACCAGGGAATCCACTGGTCATATCATTACCGCCTACAAACATAGCTTCCTTACCTGCCACACATGAGGGGTGAAATAAAAACTGGAATGCCAGGCTTATGGCAAGGAAAGGCTTTTTATTTTGGATGACATCAGCCAGGAGATGAGACTGAGCCCCCAAATTTGTCTTGTTTCATCTCATCTCCTAGAAAGAGGAAAGGTGAGGGGTTTTAAAGGTTTGTGAGGAATGTGGCTGCTTGTAGAGAGGCAGGGGGCATCAGTGGCCTTGCTGGTCGGAGCTTTCCCACCAGCCTGCATTCAGCCTTGGGATGCTGTTTGCAGGGAGGAGGAGAAGATGATAAGGAATCCAGGTGGGTGACCTTGGCTATTTGTCTCCATGGCAGATAGTGGATTCTGGAGCCAGGGATCCAGGGAGTAAGCAGGATAAGAGTGCTTTAGTTTTAACCCCATATATGCTGGGTTTAATGTAGGGGAACTGATATCAGGGCCAGCATCAATATCACAAGCTACACCATCCAGGGGCTGCCGGCCACACAGAATGCTGGACAGGCCTTCTGAAGGTGCATCTGATGCACCAGCTTTGAGGAAATGCCCTGAAGAGATGGGTTTACATTTCTTGAATCAGAAAACTCTATATGGTGTCGTCTTCTCAATTTGAAGAGTAGGTGGGTACAGGAACGGAGGAGTGGAGGCAGGTGTGTCCATACTTACCACCACTTCCGATCATCCACTGGGGGATTTTGTACTTCCTGTCTCCACAGTTCTGGTCTCTGCAGGGTGGGAGGGATATTATGATTGTCACGAGGGAAGTTGGACTCTATGTGCCTGGAGACCATTACTCAAGGGAGGAGTAATTGATCCTGATCTGCAGGAGGGGGTGGGGCTGTGTCACACATGGGGGCAGGAGGAATACACGTGTAACATGGGTGATAGGCTTGGGTGCCTCTTGATTCCTCCTTGCTCCACTGTGACTGGACCCATGTAGCAACCTAGTCTGAGAAGGGTTTGAGTTCCAAAGGCCCAGACCCCTCACATAGGAAGGGTCATATTAGGTCACATCCTCCAGGTAAGCCACAAGGACCCCCACTCCTGTGCTCTGAAATCCATGGCAACATTTGTGCAGAGACCTGCTTCCCATGGGCTGTTCCCAGAATGACTACTCACAGCAGGGACACTAAGATAGGCCATTTCTGGGAGATATGGAGCTCTTCCAAAGGCCAAATGTGGGTTCAGGACTCCCTATGGCCTTGCTCAACTTCAGTTAGATTGCCTGGTGGTCCAAGATACCCACAACAAACCTTTTCTTCTGACCATCACTGGGGGTCAGACTTGCATATTTGTCTGCTGCCTTTCCCAGTGTTTTCTGGCTCCCTCTCCATATCCTCTGGTGGGTGTTTCCACTAATAAAATACTGCTGAGTTTAATGCCATGTTGGCCTCTGCTTCTTGGAGGGCTTGGACTAACAAAATCATTTCATTTGTATACCAACGACCTATTACTTAGTCTCTCTTGTGAAATCCTTCTCTTTACCCAAGTTCTCCCACCAGCATCTGCTCCATTTTGCTTGTCCTTGTATTACCTCTTTGAGGTAGTAGATGTTGTTGTTTTAAGCCACTAAACTCTGGGGTGACTTGTTATCCAGCAATAGATAACTAACAACTCTCTCTTAAGTTTCTGTTCATCTACATCTCTTATATTTCCTTGAACTTGGAAATATCCTCTCTTCTCACTGTTTCCAACTATCTCCTGTTCTCTCTCTTATTTTCTTTTTCTTTTCTCCTTCCTTACTTCTCTCTCTCCCACCTTCCTCCCTTTTTCCTTTTTTGTTTTGTTTTGTTTTGTTTTTGCTGAGGAAGATTCCCCTGGACTAACATCTGCTGCCAATCTTCCTCATTTTTGTATGTGAGCCACCGTCAAATGGCCATTGACAGACGAGTGGTGTAGGTCCACACCTGGGAACCTAATTCAGGTCACTGAAGTGGAGCATGCAAAACTTAACCAGTAGGCCACTGGGGCTGGCCTCCTTTTTTCCTTTTAATTATATAAGAACTTGAGCATATAAAATGACACTTTGTGGTTACATTTAAGGGAAGCATTATCTGGACCTATATGCTGAAAGTATAATGCCAACGTATATTGAGTAAAAGCGAATAAAGTTATTAATAGAATCTAAAAAAAAATGCCTGGTTGATTCTGCAGCCAAGGCAGTGGCTTTCAACTACTAATTACTTCCATTCAACTGAGCTTTTTATTGTCAGAACAATTACATTGGCAACATGAACACTTACACATTCCTGGTAGAAATCTAAATTGGTCCAAGTACTTTGGAAATCAAATTAGCATTATCTAGTATGGTTAAAGTACACACTCCATATAATCCAGCAATCCTGCTTCTGATCATACACTCTGGGGAATTTCTTGCCTATGTGCACCAGGAGACATGTACACTAATATTTATGGCAAAAACTGGAATAACCACATATGCATGAACAGGAAAATGGAAAAATTGTGGTATAATTATAAAATGTAAGACTTCAGCAGTAAAAATAAATGAATGACAGGCTCACACATGAGAGGGAACTCTCCTACATAAAGCTGAGCATGAAGAACCCATGCAGTACAAGTTCACTGTATAAGAAGTTCAAAAACAGGCAAACTGGATCTTGTCAAGATGGCGGTGTAAGCAGACTCTGAACTCATCTCCTCCCATGAACACAACCAGGTTACAACTATTTTTTGGAAAAATTACCCTGGGTAGAAAACTGAAAACTGGATAAAAAGAACCCCCATGGGGCTGGCCCAGTGGAGCAGTGGTTAAGTGTGTGCAGTTGGCTTTGGCAGCCCTGGGTTCGCTGCTTCGGATCCTGGGTGTGTACATGGCACTGCTTGGCAAGCCATGTTGTGGTAGGCGTCCCATATATAATGTAGAGGAAGATGGGCATGGATGTTAGCTCAGGGCCAGTCTTCCTCAGCAAAAAGAGGAGGATTGACAGCTGTTAGCTCAGGGCTAATCTTCCTCAAAAAAAAAAAAAAAAAGAACCCTCACAGCAAGTGATAGTCCTGACTAAGGCAGAAGAGGCAGAAATTCCTGCTGGAGAGGAAAAACACCATCTTTGGGAGCAGCAGAGCTTCTCAGCTGGCCAGGTGGGAAATACCCTAAGGTACGCAGCCCTCTTTGGAGGAGTGAGGTCTGGAGCGGGGGCCGATACTGCTATAAGCATCCTTCAGACTCAGCCCAATTGAGATGAGGGTCTTACTGTCTGGCTTCACTGGCTATTAACTGCAGCGAGGATACCCCCAGAAAAGCTATTGGCCGAAAGCTGAAAAGACCCAGGTCTTAAAGGGCCCATGCACAAACTCACTCATTGCAGCAGCTAAAATCACCAGAGAGAAGGCTGACAGTCCTTTGGTGAAACAAGATTCACCTGGTGGGCTCTGGGGGCATCTTGGTGAGAGGAGGGACCTCTCTGGAGACTGAGACATTGGTGAGGGCCATTGTTCTGACCTGGTCCAGGTGTGCTGACACAGACACCCGTGGGCACCATGGATGTTCTTCCCTTGGCCTGTTAGCCCAGGGGTTTGTCACACCCACTAGAGCACAGATTTAATCCATTTCAGCCAGGGTAGGCAGCCTGCCCTAGGGAATGACCCCATCCAACAGCAAGCCCTCATGCTACTTTTCGGCCTGCATTGAGTGGGTGCCTTGATCCTCTACAGGCAGGCGAGTGTGTCCACCTCTGTGGGGCAGGGCCTATGTGAGGACCAGGTGAACCGTGGGGGGCATTGGTGGAGAGGCGGGGGCCTCTGCAGTGTGGCATTGGGGTATGCTCCAGAGGGTTGGGAAGTGCACAGACCAGGACTGTGTTGATGGTGTGTGACCTGTGGGGTGTGATGCTTATCAGCAGCAGAAGACCTGTCCTTCACAAATAGCCATAAAAAGGATCAGCCCCACCTTCCAAAGCCTGAAACAATTGAGTGCTCCCATGCCTAGGGCCAGCCCCACTCAGCTGCACTCCTAAGAGAACTGACACCAGCCTTGTAGGCCTAAGGCCTATTGCAACCATAAGCCCCTGAGCCTAGCAACCAGCTACACTGGGTACCAACCCAGTTAAGATGAAAATTGCAATAGGAGTGTGCTGATAGACTTTGTAGGCAACAGTGCTGAGGCTCCCCAAACCAGATTTACGAATAGCTTGCAAGGGAAGGAAAGACGAGACTCCCTGGATACCTGCAGTAAGAGCAACACTGCCTCAGCAGAAAGACATAAGTAACCCACAAAGGGGTCACTCCTGGATCATTTGGACTGGTGATGAGAGGGAAGCATGCTGCTGGGCCTCATAAGGCATTTCATATGTAAGGCCACTTCTCCAAGATCAGAAGACATAGCCGACTCACCTAATATGTAGAAATAAGCACAGAGAGGGGCTGGCCCCATGGCCAAGTGGTTAAGTTCATGTGCTCTGCTGCAGGCGGCCCAGTGTTTTGTTGGTTCGAATCCTGGGCATGGACATGGCACTGCTCATCAAACCACGCTGAGGCAGCATCCCACATACCACAACTAGAAGGACCCACAACGAAGAATATACAACTATGTACCAGAGGGCTTTGGGGAGAAAAAGGAAAAAATAAAATTAAAAGAAAAAAAGAGAGAAGCACAGAGAAAGAGGCATAATGAGGAGACAAAGGAATACTTTCCAAGCAAGGGAACAGGACAAAACCCCAGAAAAAGGACTAAATGAAACAGAAATAAGCAACCTACTCAACAAAGAGTTCAAACAAAATATCATAAGGATGCTCACAGATATTGGGAGAAGACTGGATGACTACAGTGAACTCATCAGCAAAGAACTGGAAAATATAAAAAAGAACCAATCAGAAATGAAGAATACAATACTGGAAATGAGAAATTCACTAGAGGGACTCAATAGCACAGTAGAGGATGCACAAGAATGGGTCAGCAAGCTAGACGAAAGTCTGGAGGAAATCACCCAAGCTGAACAGAAAAAAGAAAAATGAATCAGACAGAATGAGAACAGTCTAAGGGAACTCTGGAACAATATGAAGCATGCTAACATTTGGATTATAGGTGTCCCAGAAGGAGAAGAGAGAGACAAAGGGGCAGAAAATTTATTTGAAGAAGCAATAGATGAAGATTTTCCTAACCTGAGGAAGGAAACAGACATCCAAGTAGAGGAAGCACAGAGAGCTCCAAACAAGATAAGCCCACAGAGGCCCACACCAAGGCACATTATAATTAAAATGTCCAAAATTAAAGATAAAGAGAGAATCCTAAAAGCAGCAAGAGAAAGGCCACAAGTGACATACAGAGGAAAGCCCATGAGGCTATCAATGGACTTCTCAGCCAAGACCCTACCAGCGAGAAGAGAACAGCATGACATATTTAAAGTGCTAAAAGGAAAAAACCTACAGTCAAGAATACTCTATCCGTCAAGGTTGTCATTCAGAATGGAAGGAGAGATAAAGAGCTTCCCAGACAAGCAAAAATTAAAGGAGTTTATCACCAAGAAACCAGTTCTACAAGAAATGCTGAAGGGACTTATTTAAGTGGGAAACTGATGACCACAAATAGAGATAAAAAACATTATCAAAAAAACTGCCCAAAAAACCTAGGCAATAAAACCAAATGTAATGGTAAAAATATAGTAAAGGTAGCAGATCAACTACCTGTGAAGATAATATGAAGGTTAAAAGACAAATGTACTAAAATCATCTATTTCAATGGTAAGAGGGTAATGGATAGTCACACACTAAACAAGAGACTATATATGATTTCATAAACATAAAATGTGGGAGGAGGGGAGTGAAAAAGTAGAGCTTTTAGAAAGAGGTCAAGCTAAAGAATCTATCAACTCGATATAGACTGTTATATACATAGAATATTAAATAGGATCCTCATGGTAAGCACAAATCAGCAACCTATAATAAGTAAGCAAAAAAGTAAGACAAAAGAAATCAAATATATTACTAAAGAAAGCCATCAAACCACAAGGGAAGAGAGCAAGAGAAAAAGAAAGCAACAGAGAAGAAATACTAAAACACCCAGAAAAAAAGGTAAAAAAACGGCAATAAATACATATTTATCAATAGCTACTTTAAGCGTCAATGGACTAAATGCTCCAATCAAATGCCATATGGTGGCAACTGGATAAAAAAAGATCCATGTATATGCTGCATACAAGAGACACACTTCAGACCTAAGACACTCACAAACTGAAAGTGAAAGGATGGTAAAAGATATTCCATGCAAATGGCAAAGAAAAGAAAGCAGGGGTAGCAATACTTATGTCAGACAAAATAGACTTTAAAAGAAAAACTGTAACAAGAGACAAAGACAGGCACTACATAATGATAAGGGCAACAATCCAACAAGAAGATATAACACCTTGTAAATATCTATGCACCCAACATAGGAGCACCTAAATATATAAAGCAATTATTAACAGACATAAAAGGAGAAATAGACAGTAACACAATAATAGTAGGAGACTTTAACACTCCACTTACACCACTGGATAGATCATCCAAACAGAAGATCAATAAGGAAACACTGGCCTTAAATGACACATTAGACCAGATGGACTTAGTAGACATATACAGAACATTCCCCAAAACCACAGAATTCACATTCTTTTCAAATGCACATGGAACATTCTCCAAGACTGATCACATATTAGGCCACAACACAAGTCTCAATAAATTTAAGAAGATCGAAACAATACCATGCGTCTTTTCTGACCACAAAAGTATGAAACTGGAAATCAACTACAGGAAGAAAACCAGAAAAGCCACAAAAATGTGGAGATTAAACAAAATGCTACTGAACAATGATTGGGTCAATGAAGAAATCAAAGGAGAAATCAAAAAATTCCTGGAGACAAATGAAAATGAATATATGACATGCCAAAATCTGTGGGATACAGCAAAAGCGGTTCTAAGAGGGAAGTTTATAGCAATTCAGGCCTACCTCAACAAAGAAGAAAAATCCCAAATAGACAATCTAAAAGTGCATCTAAAGGTACTGGAAAAAGAACAACAAACAAAGCCCAAAATCAGCAGAAGGAAGGAAATAATAAAAATCAGAGCAGAAATAAACGAAACAGAGACTAAAAAAACAATAGAAAAAATTAATGAAACCAAGAGCTGGTTCTTTGAAAAGATAAACAAAATTGACAAACCCTTAGCTAGACTCACCAAGAAAAAAAGAGAGAAGGCTCAAATAAATAAAATCAGAAATGAAAGAGGAGAGATTAAAACAGACACCTTAGAAATACAAAAGATAATAAGAGAATACTGTGAAAAACTATTTGCCAACAAATTGGGTAGTCTACAAGAAACGGATAAATTCTTAGAAACATACAACCTTCCAAAACTGGACCAAGAAGCAGCAGAGAATTTGAATAGACCAATCGCCAGTAAGGAGATTGAAACAGCAATCAAAAACCTCCCAAAAAATAAAAGTCCAGGACCAGATGGCTTCCATGGTGAATTCTACCAAACATTCAAAGAAGACCTAATACCTATACTTCTCAAACTCTTCCAAAAAATTGAAGAGGAGGGGAGGCTTCCTAACTCATTCTATGAAGCCAACATTATCCTGATACCAAAACTGCACAGGGACAACACACAAAAAGAAAATTACAGGCCAATATCACTGATGAATATCGATGCAAAAATCCTCAACAAAATACTAGCAAATCAAGTACAATAATACATTAAAAAGATCATACATCATGATCAAGTGGGTTTCATTCCAGGGATGCAGGGATGGTTCAACATCCACAAATCTACCAACGTGATACACCACATTAACAAAATGAAGAATAAAAATCACATGATCATTTCAATAGATGCAGAGAAAGCATTTGACAAGATACAGCATCCATTTATAATAAAAACTCTAAATAAAATGGATGTAGAAGGAAAATACCTCAACATAATAAAGGCCATATACGACAAACCCACAGCAAATATCATTCTCAACGGAGAAAAACTGAAATCTCTCTCTCTAAGAACAAGGATGCCCACTTGTCACCACTCTTATTTGACATAGTATTGGAAGTCCTAGCCAGAGAAATCAGGCAAGAAAAAGAAATAAAAGGGATCCATATTGGAAAAGAAGAAGTGAAACTATCACTCTTTGCAGACGACATGATTTTATATATAGAAAACCCTAAAGAATCCACTATAAAACTTTTAGAAACAATAAACAAATACAGTCAAATTGCGGGATACAAAATCAACAGACGAAAATCAGTTGCATTTCTATACACTAACAACACAGTAGCAGAAAGAGAAATTAAGAATACAATCCTATTTGCAATTGCAACAAAAAGAATAAAATACCTAGGAGTAAACTTCACCAAAGAGGTGAAAGATCTGTACACCAAAAACTATAAAACATTGTTGAAAGAAATCGAAGAAGACACAAAGAAATGGAAAGATATTCCATGCTCTTGGATTGGAAGAATTAACATCGCTAAAATGTCCATACTTCCTAAAGCAATCTATAGATTCAACGCAATCCCTATCAAAGTTCTAACTACATTTTTCACAGAAATAGAAGAATCCTAAACTTTAAATGGAACAACAAAAGACCCTGAATAGCCAAAGGATTCCTGAGAAAAAAGAACAAAGCTGGAGGTATCACACTCCCTGATTTAAAAATATTCTACAAACCCATAGTAACCAAAACAGCATGGTGCTGGCAAAAACACACACACACAGATCAATGGAACAGAATTAAGAGCCCAGAAATAAATTCACACATTTATGAACAGCTAATATTCGACAAGGGAGCCAAGAACATACGATGGACAAAGGAGTGTCTCTTCAATAAATGGTGTTGGGAACACTGGACAGCCACATGCAAAAGAAGGAAAGTAGACCATTCCCTTACACCATACACAAAAATCAACTCAAAATGGATTAAAGACTTGAATGTAAGACCTGAAACCATGAAACTTCTAGAAGAAGACATAGGCAGTACACTCTTTGACATCAGTCATAGCAGCATATTTTCAAGTACCATGTCTGACCAGGCAGGGGAAACAAAAGAAAAAAATGAACAAATGGGACTACATCAAACTAAAAATCTTCTGCACAGCAAAGGAAACCATCAACAAAACGAGAAGCCAACCTAACAATTGGGAGAAGATATTTGCAAACTTTATATCAGATAAGGGGTTAATATCCAAAATATACAAAGAACTCGTACAGCTCAACAACAAAAAACCCAACAACCCAATTAGAAAATGGGCAAAAGATCTGAACAGAGATTTCTCCAAAGAAGATATACAAATGGCCAACAGGCATATGAAAAGATACTCAACATCATTAGCTATCAGAGAAATGCAAATCAAAACTACAATGAGGTATCACCTCAATCTGGTCAGAGTGGCTATAATTAACAAGACAGGAAACAAATGTTGGAGAGGATGTGGAGAGAAGGGAATCCTTGTACACTGCTGGTGGCAGTGCAAACTGGTGCAGCCACTATGGAAAGCAGTATGGAGTATCCTCAGAAAACTAAGAATAGATCTACCACGTGATCCAGCTATCCCACTGCTGAGTATTTATCCAAAGAACCTGAAAACGCAAAGGCATAAAGACACATGCACCCCTATGCTCATTGCAGCATTATGCACAATAGCCAAGCCTTGGAGGCAACCTAGGTGCCCACCAAGGGACAAATGGACAAAGAAGATGTGGTATTTATACACATGGAATACTACTCAGCTGTAAGAAATGATGAAATCTGGCCATTTGTGACAACATGGACGATACTTGAGGGTATTATGCTGAGTGAAATAAGTCAGAGGGAGAAAGTCAAATACCATATGATCTCACTCACAAGTAGAAGATAAAAACAATGACAAACAAAGACATAGCAATGGAGATTGGATTGGTGGTTACCATAGGGGAAGGGGGGGGAGGGCAAAAGGGGTGATTAGGCTTACCTGTGATGGGATGGACCATAACTAGTTTTTGGGTGGTGACCATAATGCAATCTACACAGAATTTGAAATATATTACGATGTACATCTGAAAGCTATATAATGTTATAATCCAATGTTACTGCAATTAAAAAAATTTAAAAAAAGAATTTAAAAAACAGGCAAAACTAAATAATGTGTGGTTTGGGAGTATATACATTTATTGTAAAATATTTAGAGAGACTCAAGGAATAGTAAACATAAGACCAGGATAGAGGTTCCATCTGGGGGATGCAACTGAGGATGCACCCACAATGGCTTCATAGGTTCTGTTACACTGGTGTTGGGTGCCCAGGAATTTACTTGATCATAACTCTGTAAGCTTGCATTTTTCAAGCTACAGCTTGTGAACCATTCCTGGTTAATTTTTAAAAATAAAAGGGAAAAGAAAATATCAAAGTTCATTGCAAGAATTCTTAGCAAGAAATATCCACATTGGAATAAAGCCACAGCCAATGTTATGAGAAATGTGAGAGAGTGAGGGCCTGTGTACCACAAAAAACAGCATTTTCTAAGAATAGGTCATTGGATATTTCTCTCACTGGCATCTCTAGGATTTCCTGGTATACAATGTTCAATCTGATGTGCAAGGTAATTCTATCTTGTGAAGGATTTGATGTGTTACTTATATTTAACCTTACACAGAACTGAACTAACTACTTTTAAAAGAGTAAAAATGTACATTGCTGATCAATATAAATGAAACTGGAGAACCTTATAAAGGGATAACCAGTGATAGAATAGAAATTTGAATGGAAAACACAATAGAGCTACTTAAAAAAAATATTAGAGGCACACATTAACAGTGCTTTTTAGAATCACGTTGGTGTCCAAATCACTTCTACCGTATCTCATTCTAAAACATAAGGAAAGATGTTAAATTTATTATCGGATGTCAGTATAGCCATTTTTGGAAAACTGTTCCAGATCAGAGTTAATCATTTCTGCCTACTGCATCCCACCAAAATTGCTGTCATAATGCTAGGCTAAGTATATGAATTGAAGTATGAGATTCATGTTTTTCTACCTGAAAAGTAATTTCATTAGGCAACTTTTTCTCTCTTTTGGGTGAAGAAGATTGGCCCTGAGCTAAAATCTGTTCCCAATCTTCCTCCTTTCGCTTGAGGAAGATTGTCCCTGAGCTAACATCTGTGCCAATCTTACCCTATTTGGTATGTGGGATACTGCCATAGCATGGCTTGATGAGTGGTGCGTAGGTCTGCACCCAGGATCTGAACCCGTGAACCCTGCACTGCTGAAGCAGAGCATATGAACTTAACCACTACACCACTGGGATGGCCCCTAGGCAACTATTTTTGAAGATGATGTTGGGTAATAAAATTGGTATTTTAGCCAATATTTTTGACTTTCTTACTAAACTAAATTTGAAACTTCTAAAGAAAAACAAAAACAGCAACCTGAATACAGCAGTACATCAAGAAGATCATACATCATGATCAAGTGGGATTTATACTGGGGACACAAGCATGCTTCTATATCCAGAAAACAATCAATGTGATACACCACATGAACAAAATGAGGAATAAAAACCACATGATCATCTCAATAGATACAGAGAAAGCATTTGACAGGATCCAACAGCCATTTATGATAAACACTCTTAACAAAATGGGGATAAAATGAAATTACCTCAACATAATAAAGGCCATATAGGACAAACCCACAGCCAACATCTTACTCAATGGGGAAAAACTGAACGCCATCCCTCTGAGAGCAGAACAAGACAAGGATGCCCACTATCACCACTCTTATTCAACATAGTACTGGAGGTTTTGGCCAGAGCAATTAGGCAAGAGAAAGGAATAAAAGAAATCCAAATAGGGAGTGAAGAAGTGAAACTCTTGCTGTTTGCAGACTTCATGATCTTATATATAGAAAACCCCCCAAAAAATCCATTGGAAAACTATTAGAAATAATTAACAACTACAGTAAAGTTGGAGGGTACAGAATCAACTTACAAAAATCAGTTGCTTTTCTATACTCTAATAATGAACTTACAGAAAGAGAACTCAAGAATACAATTCCATTTACAATCTCAACAAAAAGAATAAAGAATCTAGGAATAAATTTAACCAAGGAGGTGAAGGACTTATACAATGCAAACTATAAGACATTATTGAAAGAAATAGATGATGACATAAAGAGGTGGAAAGAGATTCCATGTACATGGATTGGAAGAATAAACATAGTTAAAAGGTCCATACTACCCAAAGCAATCTACAGATTCAGTGCAGTCCCAATCAGAATCCCAATGACGTTCTTCATGGAAATAGAACAAAGAATCCTAAAATTCAAATGCGGCAACCAAAGACCCCGAATTGCTAAAGTGATCCTGAGAAAAAAGAACAAAGCTGGAGATATCACAATCCCTGACTTCAAAATGTACTTCAAAGCCATAGTAATAATCAAAACAGCATGGAACTGGTTCAAAAACAGGCACGCAGATCAATGGAACAGAACTGAAAGCCCAGAAATAAAACCGCACATCTACGGACAGCTGATCTTCTCTCTTGGATCACTTGCTTTGGGAGAAACCAGCTACCTAATCATTAGCCACCTTATGGAAAAGTCCACATGGCTAGGAACTGAGGCCTCTTGCAACAGCCATATGTTTCCTGCGCATCCTCCAGCCCCAGTCAAGCCATCAGTTGATGCAGCCCTGGGTGACAACTTGACTGCAACCTTGAGAGAGGCTATGTGCCAGGAGCACTCAGGTAAACCTGGATTCCTGACCCTGGGAAACTCTGGGAGATAATACACGTTTGTCGTTTTGTGCTAAGTTTTGGGTAATCTGTTATGCTGTGGTTATATAATTAATACAGTATCCAAAGAGAGAGTAAATTATTGCACTTTAATTTTTGTTTGTTGTAAATTAATTACAGTAGTCTTCCCTTATCCATGGTTTCACTTTCTGTGGTTTTAATTACCCATGGTCAACTGCAGTATGAAAATATTAAATGGAAAATTCCAGAAATCAACAATTCATAAATTTTAAATTGAGTGCTATTCTCAGTAGCATGATGAAATCTGGTGCCATCCTGCTCTGTCCCACCAGGGAGGTGAATTATCCCTTTGTCCAGTGTATCCACACTGTATATGGTACCCGCCCATTAGTCACTTAGTAGCCACCTTGGTTATCAGATCAGCTTCCAGGTATCAGAGAGCTTATGTTCAAGTAACTCTTATTTTACTTCATAATGGCCCCAAAGTGCAAGAGTATGTAGAGGAAAAAGCACAGTACATATAGGATTCAGTACCATCCATTGGTTCAGGCATCCACTGGGGGATCTTGGAACATATCCCCACAGATAAAGGGGTCTACTGTATAGGATATTAAACATGTCATTTGGTTTTAAGATTTAAGAAGAATTTCCATGGCTAATAGGATGCATTTAATACCACTCACAACAATCTATTTATTTGAAATTCCGTTTCTAGCCATGACCCAATTAAACACAAAGGAAAAACCAGGCCATGCTAGGCAGATTCTGTGACGGTCCACAGCCCCCCTTCCCACCCCCGGTTATTCACCTTCCCCTCAGTTATTCAAAGACTAATGTAGGTGCTGCTGGGAAGGGAGTTTGCAGATGTAACTAAGGTCTCAAATCAGTTGACCTTAAGACAGGGGGATTCTCCTGGGTGGGACTGTCCTAATCAGGTCAGCCCTTAAAAGGACTGGGTTCTTCTGAGCAAAGAGATTCAAAGCGTGAGGGGGATTCAATGTGAGGGAATTTCTCCATTGTGGCCTTTGAAAATGGAGGCCACATGGCAAAGAATGCTGGTGGACACTTGGTGTTGGGAGCAGCCCTCCCCAGGCTCCTCACGGACGGTTGTCAAGGAAAGAGGGTCCTCAGGCCTACAACTACAAGAAACCCAATTCTGCTCACAACCTCTGTATAAGCTTAGAAGAGGACCCTGAGCTCAAGATGAGAATGCAGCTTTGTGAAACCCTGAACAGAGAACCCATAGAGACCATGCCTGGATTTCTGACTAAGGAAATGCAAGCAAATGAATGCGTGTTGTTTTGAGTCACTAAGTCGTGGTAATTCGTTATGCAGTAACAGAAAACTAATCCGCGGGCTCATTGTGTAACGGATAAGCATCCAGCATTTTTTTCACGAGAACAGATTTATGAAGTGATATGCTTGCTAGTTGAATGTTATAAAATCACTCCTAACTTTTTTTGTGTTTTCATTTTATGGTTTCTACATAATGAAATTAAATAAAAAAAATCAAATTTCATTCCTTCATCAACAACATCTAATTTGATGCCTACTACATACCAGGAACGGCTGTATATACTGGGCATACAGCTTTGACTTAAACAGCCCAAAGCCCCTGTGCTCATGTGCTTTACATTCTAGAGGCTTCCCAAGAGTGAGACGGAGCCATTGGGGTGTTTTAGTGAAGAAATGACACATCCTGACTCAATTAGCAGGATCACTGACCCCTGTGGGGAGAATAGCCCATGGGTGGCAGGTGAGAGGGTGGGGCTGGTGCCACAATTCAGGAGTGAGAGGGTGGTGGAGACTAAGGGGAGAAGAGGGCCTGAGGGGTGAGAGGACAGAGAGAAGGGCTGGAGGAGCAGGGGTGGGGAGAAGAAGCAGAGGGAAGGAATTCTAAAGCAGTGGAGTCCTCAGATTTAAACATATTGTTTCATGGAACTTTAATACATATATCTACAAGCCTAGCAGGATATTCTTTGCATTTGGTATTTAATTCACTCTGTGGGGCTGCCTAAAAACTAATTGATTCTTTATATTAATCAGTTTAAAAAATAACGTGACTCCATAAAATATGCACATTGCTTAGGTGTGAACAACTCATAAAAACAGGCAATATAGGAGCACTGGAGAAAGGCATTTTAACTGCATTGAAAACCTGTGACTTTGAGGTGATCAATCCACAGTATCAAACTGTGCTTCCATGTACTTCTTTGTACTGAAGATTTGTCAGGGACTCACACAGACACACTCAGGACTATGGAATGAAGATCATTTTTTCAGGTAAATAATCTATAATCAATCTACAAATGAAAATTTGGGTGAGTCTATTATGAGTCAGGTTTGCTGACAATAGTCCATGGCCTTCCTTCTGCAAGGAAGGAAGAGCACCAGAGAAGTGGGGTGTACAGAGTGTTTAAATACTGTCTTGGAACAAAGAGCATACATCACATATGATAGGAATGTCCCTTTCACAGCAGTCACAAGATGCTTTGTGGGCAAGCAGGTTGGTGGGCAGCCAGTCAGTGGTCGCAAGGTGAGCATAGCAGGTCAGTAATTAATCTCTAGTTTCCAGAAAGAGATGCTCATCCTTAAGGAAATGACAATATGGGGGGAAGCTACATTCCTATCTTTAAGGGCGTCATTCTTGCCTTTGGGACATAGTAAATGTTTAAAGCAGATGTACAATGCATGCTCCACAGGCCATGTCAGGCCCTTTTGGAAAAACAAGGTCAGGCTGAATTAGTTTTAAACCAAATGGCTTCCTCATATATTGCAATATATCCTATTTTTTCATTTATTTATGGGTTTTAAAATACAACAACCCGGAGTCACAGATACACTGTCTGGAAAAGTAAAACTCAGGACCTGTGTGAGTCTGATCAAAGTGTCGTTTAGACACTTTTACGATTATGGATTAGATTCTTTTATAGATTAGATTCCCGATGTTCAGAGGTTTTCAAGATTGTGTTACCGATTGTAGTTAGTGAACAAGAAGGAACCTGGTCTCCATGAGAACCTCTGTCTGGTGTTTTCAGGCACATCTTCTCCAGGTTTACAGAGAAAACCCCTGTCCCTCCACCTCCATTCCCGGCGAGCGATCTCTCTGGCATCAAGTTCCCTGGGGCTGAGTTTTCTTTTAGAAGAGTCCAGGGGAAGAGGTCAGGGGTGGGAGGCGGGGAGTCCATTTCAGGGAGAGGGATGCCAGTAAGAGGAGGAGAAGGGGCTGAGCCCAGCCTGGGGGTCTCTCTGGTTTCCTCAGACAGCCCCCGGGCCAGGCAGGACTCAGGGAGACGGTGTGACAGCTCTCGGTGCAGGAGGAGAGGGGTCACGGCAAAGTCCCAGGTCCCTGGACGTGGCTCTCCTGGTCTCAGGTCCGAGGGCGGAGTCTGCAGGTCAGTGCTGGGGAGTCCGCGTCTCCCTGAGTGTCACTTCTCCCTCTCACAACCTGTGTCAGCTCCTCCTGCCTGGAGACTCAAGACGCGGTCCCAGTTCTCACTCCCATTGCGTGTCCGGTGTCTACAGAAGCCAATCAGCGTCTCTGCGTTTCCCGGTTATAAAGTCTGCTCGGATCAGCCAGGACTCAGGTTCTCCCAGACCCCGAGGATGACGGTCACGGCAACTCGAGCCCTCCTGCTGCTCCTGTCAGGGGCTCTGGCCCTGACGGAGACCTGGGCGGGTGAGTGCGGGGTCGGGAGGAAACTGCCAATGCGAGGGGACCCGGCTGGCGGGGCGCAGGATCCCTGGGGAAGCGCGTCTCCACCGCCCCGGCTCAGACTCCCTCCCCTACCTCGTCCCTGCCACGTCCTGACACCTCTCCTTCCCTCTCCAGTCTCCCGCCGCCTCTTCTCACCCACTCGGGTCTCCCGTCGCCCCTTTTCCGTCTCCCGGGCCCCTCGCCCCGACGCCCCTCCAGGCCCCATCACCCTGGGACCCGGGGACCCGCGCCGGGAGGAGGGTCGGCCGGGTCTGAGCCCCTCCCCGCCCCCAGGCTCCCACTCCATGAGTTATTTCTACACCGCCGTGTCCCGGCCCGGCCGCGGGGAGCCCCGCTTCATCGCCGTCGGCTACGTGGACGACACGCAGTTCGTGCGGTTCGACAGCGACGCCGCGAGTCCGAGGATGGAGCCGCGGGCGCCGTGGGTGGAGCAGGAGGGGCCGGAGTATTGGGAGCGGGAGACGCGGACCGCCAAGGACAACGCACAGACTTTCCGAGTGAACCTGAACATCCTGCGCGGCTACTACAACCAGAGCGAGGCCGGTGAGCGACGCGAGCCCGGGTCCAGGTCCCCACCCCCCATCCCCACGGACGGGCCGGGGTCCCCCCGAGTCTCCGGGTCCGAGATTCACCCTGAGGCTGCGGCACCCGCCCGACCCCCGACCCGGGAAGAGCCGGCGGGGACTTTTCCGCGGTTCCATTTTCAATTTAAGTTTAATCTCTGCGGGGGGACGGGGCCGAGTGGTCTGGGCTGACCTCGGGGCGGGGTCAGGGTCTCACACCCTCCAGGACATGTATGGCTGCGACGTGGGGCCGGACGGGCGCCTCCTCCGCGGGTACAGTCAGTACGCCTACGACGGCGCCGATTACATCGCCCTGAACGAGGACCTGCGCTCCTGGACCGCGGCGGACACGGCGGCTCGGATCACCGGGCGCAAGTGGGAGGCGGCCGGAGTGGCGGAGGACTTCAGGAACTACCTGGAGGGCACGTGCGTGGAGTGGCTCCTCAGATACCTGGAGAACGGGAAGGAGACGCTGCAGCGCGCAGGCACGCGGGGCCGCGGGGACTCCTGATCTGGGCTCGGGCTGGGGGCCTCCTACAAGGAGAGGAGGAAAATGGGGTAGACACCTGAATATACCCAGCCTGTGGGTGGGGAGACTGAGTTCGCCTGGGTTTTCAGGTCTAGTACCAGAGAGTGACTCGTCCAGGAGGTCTGCCTTTCAGGGTCAGTTAAGGGATGCACTCTCTCCGGGGATGGAGTGGGATGCCATCCCTGAAATGACTGGTGAGCTGTTCCCTTTGACTCTGGCAGCGGCTGCAGGAACCATGGAGGTTTTCTCTCTTGGGCCTAGTTCTCTGCCCCACACCCAGTGTGCTTGAGGCCTGACTCCATCTTTTCTGACTGACTCCGCGTCCACCCAAGTGAGGACCAGAAATCCCTTTTATCCCCCTCAGAGACCTGCCTCCTACCGTGGGCTGTCTCATCCTGATTCTAGAAATATCCAAAGAATAGCGATTAGTCCGGATGTCTGTGTCCGGGCTAGTGTCTGGGTTTTGTATTCTCTTTTCCGGTTGTCCTGTCCATTCTCAGGATGGTCACATGAGCGCTGCTTCAGTGGCCCAAGACAGATGTAGAGTTCCTGAATTTTCTGATTCTTTTCCTCAGACCCGCCAAAGGCACATGTGACCCACCATCCCATCTCTGACCATGAGGTCACCCTGAGGTGCTGGGCCCTGGGCTTCTACCCTGCGGAGATCACTCTGACCTGGCAGCGTGATGGGGAGGACCTGACCCAGGACACGGAGCTTGTGGAGACCAGGCCTGCAGGGGACGGGACCTTCCAGAAGTGGGCAGCTGTGGTGGTGCCTTCTGGAGAGGAACAGAGATACACGTGCCATGTGCAGCACGAGGGGCTGCCTGAGCCCGTGACCCTGAGATGGGGTAAGGAGGGAGGCGTGGGCTCAGAGCCTCTTCTCAGGGAAATCGGGAGCCCCTCTGGAGACCTTCAGCAGGGTCAGGGCTGAGGCCTGGGGGCAGGGCCCTCACCCTCCCTTCCCTTCCCAGAGCCGCCTCGTAGTACACCATCCTCACTGTGGGCATCATTGCTGGCCTGGGTCTCTTCATGGTCACTGTAACTGTGGTGCTTGGAGCCGTGATCTGGAGGAAGAAGCGCTCAGGTAGGGAAGGGGTGTGGTCTGAGATTTCTTGTCCCACTGGGGGGTTTCAAGCTCAGGTAGAAGTTTATGCTGCCTGTTAATGGCAAGTCTCATCCACAGGCACATGTGCTTTCTTAGTCTGGGGTTCTATTTGCTAACACTTAGTCTCTTTAGTAAAGCACATGTGAAAATGGAGGACAAAGTTATCCCCTTGATGGATCGGGAGATGGAGACCTGATTCCCAGCAGTCACAGGACTGAGGGGAGCTCCCTGCTGAGGACAGACCTCCAGGAGGGTGGTTGGTTCAGTCCCCACGTGTGTACTTTCCTCATGTTTCCTGATCCTGCCCTGGGTTTGTTATCACAGTTCTGGAAACTTCTCTCGGGTACAGGACTTGGGAGTTCCTTTAGGATCTCATGGGCCTGACTGTTCCCTGGCTTCTCACAGGATGTTTCCTTCCCACAGGTGGAAAAGGAGGGAGCTACGCTCAGGCTTCAAGTAAGGATGGAGTAGGGGAGTGATCCCTGAGACCCTTATAGTAGTGTAGATGGGATCCTATGGGGGGAACTCACCCACCTCACAGTCTTTCTTTAGTCTCGTCTCCTGTGGGCTCTGACCGCGTCCTGTTTTGTTCTGCCGCAGGCAGTGACAGTGTCCCGAACTCTGATGTGTCTTACGGCAGGTGAGGCCCTGGAGACCTGCACTGGGGAGGTGTTGGGGCAGAGGGGACAGGACTGGCTTATGGGGATTCTTTGGTTGGGACATTTTGAGCATGCAGTGGGCTTTTCACAGTGTCACCAATTATAGCAACTGACTTAAATTTGTTGGTGATTATTTTCTTCTATAGCATGAGACAGCTGCCTTGTGGGGGACTGAGTGATACAAGATTTCTGCCCGTCCCACCCCCCATTATGACTTCAGGAATCTTTGACCTCTTTTCTGCAAATGGCATCTGAATGTGTCTGCGTTCCTATTAGCATAATGTGAAGTGGTGGGGAGACTGGTCTCCCACCAACCCCTCCCCACACTGCCCTGCGTTCTCTTGCCTGATCGACTTTCCTGTTCCCGCAGAGGTGGGGCTGGGCCGTCTCCATCCCTGTCATAACTTCATTGTGCTGAGCTGTAACTTCTTACTTCCTTATTAAAAATAAGCATCTGGATATGAATTTGTTTTTTCACATTCTTGCCATGAGAGATTGATGGGTTAAGTAAAGGAGAAGATTCCTAAAATTTGAGAGAAGAAATAAAAGGAAGCCCTGAGAACCTTCCAGACACTGATCATTCATTCACCTGATATTAGTTGTGTGCTAGATGTATGATACAATATTTTTGCATCTGGGAAACATCATTGAAGTCAAAACAGACAGAAGTTGCTGGCCTTGTGGAGCCTATGTTATAGGGGGAAGAGACAGACTAATGCCATAAGCTTGGTAAATAGGACAGTGTTTATGATAGAAGGTGGTAAGTGCTATGGAAAAAATGCAGTGGGGAAGGCAATCCTGAGGGTGGGGAAGATAAGTTTTTTTGTTTGGTCACTGTAGGCCTCACTGAGAAGGTGACCTTGGAGGAAAGATGTGAAGGACTTGAGGAATTATCCACAAGGATGTCTGGGGGAAGTTCTTCCCAAGCAGGGGAGCCTCCAGTGCAAATGCAGTAGGGCAGGAGTGTGTCTGTGTGTTCTGGGAAGAGCAAGGTGGCTGGTGTGGCTGGAGAAGAGAGCAATTGAGATGAGATAGAGGTGTGGCCAGCACCGTGTAGGCCTGGAGGATGTTAGAAGAGTTTGCACCTTTGTTCTGAGTGAGATGGGGAGTTAAAAGAGAGTTTAGGGCAGGAGAGGAACGTGGGATGACTTTGAAAGGATCGCTGTGGCTGCTGTGCTGAGAGCAGAACTGGGAGGCAAAGGGCGAGAGAGGCCCTAGGGAAGCAGCAGGAACCAGGGCAGGATTCCAGGCTGGAGGTGGCCATGGCTTTCACTGGTGTGAGTGGTGTAAAGAGTGGGAAGTGACTGGATTCTGGATACATTCTGAACATGGACTTTGCAGTAAATTTCCTAATGGATTAATTTGGGAATGAGAAAGAGGAATCAAGAAGGACACCCAGAATTTTGGACTGTGCAAGTAGGAAGATGATGTTGCTGTCAGCAGAGGTGGGGAAGACTAGAAGGCGCATATTTATAGTAATTTGGTTTAAGAGATGTTGGAGCTGAGATTTCTTTTAGAAAAGCAAGTCAGATAGCGGATCGGCAGTTGGACAGATGAGTCTAGAGATTTGGAGAAATATCTGGCTAGAGACACAGTTTTGGGATGTGACACTATAAATAATATTCAAAGCCTTGAGAACGGATGAGGTCACCAAGGGAGTGATGGGTCTAGAAGAGAAAGGAACAAGGACTGAACCCTGGACCCCCCAGTGCTACTGGATCTCATCAGACCCCACACCCAAGGTGGACTGCACAGTTCTGACACTGCATCTAGAAGCATGGAGACCAGAGTCCCAACTTTTCTGTGCACAGGAATCCCCTGTATATCTTGCTAAGATTCAGAGAGACTGGAATAGAGCATAACAATCTGATTTTATAACAAGGTTGGTGCTGATGCTGCTGGTCTT
The DNA here is from genome assembly GCF_021613505.1 of Equus quagga. Taxonomy (NCBI): domain Eukaryota; kingdom Metazoa; phylum Chordata; class Mammalia; order Perissodactyla; family Equidae; genus Equus; species Equus quagga. The sequence continues at coordinate 32,771,883 of NC_060281.1, forward strand.
CAGATCACACATTTAGTAGCAAGAATGTAGACCAGGACTGCCTCGTGGCTGGGCATCAACCTCACGAGTGGGGCTTGTTAAATAAGCAATTCTTTGGTCTTGTGCCTAGTACTCTGAGATGGTGGGTCTGGGAGAGGCCTGACTGTTTTGTAAGAAGCCCCACAGCAATGTTGTTGCTCAGCCCTCATCAGTGGGCTCTGGTGACCAGCCCCCATCCTGAAGCTGTCTAGGAGTCTTCAGCCATCTCATTCACACACCAAAGTCACTCATCACTCAGGAGGATCCAAGTGTTTTAGGAGCTCTATGCCAGGAACCAGGGAGAAAGACTAGATATTTTTTATTGTACCACAGGCAACCCTCTCGTCTTTGACCGCAGATCCCTTATAGCAAGGGATCATAACAGTTAAAAGATGCTGGCACATTACATTCAGTCATTAACAATTAGTCCAGTCCATCATCCTGTTGGATGAGAATGTCTCCCAGGGTGAAGTTGCTCAGGTTTGCAGGCTTCCATTTGATCTTGTCAGGTTCCAGAAGCAGAAATGGTCTCAGCAATATGTGGCTTCACCCTTTCAGGCTTCTGGATAATTGAGCCAAGAGACAATGTCATCTCTTGCTCAGACTTCTGAGATGTTAATGTAATATTGGATTTCCCTCATTACATAACCCATTTATTCATTCCTTTACCCTCAGCTACTATTTCTCCTTATGTCCGTTTATACCAAACTTCCACCTTTGGAAGGGACGTTAGATTTGACCGCTGTGCTGGTCTAGACTGCAGGCAGCATATAATCTAGCAGTCCCTCCCGCTCAGCCTACTCCCTTTCATAGAGGGGAGGGGCACATACGCATAGAGCTAGTGGGCTGATCAGGAGGCAGTATAGCTGTATTCACGATCAGATGGGGTGAAGGCACAACCCTTAGGAATACTGACATAAAAGTTTAAAAATTAGTCACAGTTTCTTACTTAAGAATCATTCCTGTTTCTGGCACTTGTAGTTGCACCTCTGTCCTGAGACCACTGCGTCAGGTAGGAAGAGAGGAAGTTGGGGTGAAATGTAGTCATGCCAACTTCCTCCCCGCTTGGGAAGAATTTTCTAGTCATACCAGCATTCTACCCCACCCCCCTCCCCAAATCCTCCAGAAAAAAGAGAGGAAACTCTCTAGTGGAGACAATCCTGTAGTCCCACTCATGTTGAGTGTGAGCACACATTTGTGAAGATGTGTAAGCCAGCCCTTCATGCCTGTGAACAACCCCACCCCCACCCCATTTTAGACAACCAGAGAGAGTTTCAATAGCACATTCCAATTCTCTATCACACTATTGCTCTGAGGAGGTTATCCCTCTGCACATTGTTGGACTGTATGGGCTGTAAAGTATGTTCTTTGGCCTGAAGAATGTGACTCCGCAGTGCAAATTTGTGCAATATCTTCTGTTCTGGTTCTTTTCTAGGACTCTGAGCATTTGCATCTACCACTGGGTAAGTAAAGCTCAATCCAGAGTCAACATCTACTCCTGTCAAGACCCATTTGTAGCCCCCCTGGGTGACCAGCATTGGTCTGATTTGCCAGCTATGTTCAAGGCCTTGCCATCAGGGAATCTGCCAGATAGCTGTCTGTAGTCTCAGGTTCCTAGAAAGAACAGTTCTTTTTGGTATCTTGTGCCTCAGAGGATGCAAGAGGAAACTGTCTAGACGCAGGCCATCTCTGCATTGCTGCAGCCCCCCAATGTTCACTTATTCCATGGGCCCAGGTAGCCACCTGAAGGAGGACACCAGGTTATCCACTCATCAATTCCAAGGCCTTCCAAACCTGGAAGGGGGTTCTTGTGATGGGCATCGATGTGTTCTACTTTAAGGCACCCCTCAAGTTCCCACAGATCTGTGCCCACTATGGGCATTCCTTCTACAGACCAGGTTTCCACTGCCCTCTGCCTGACTATATGGCCTAGCTGTTGGCCACTGCCCATGAGTTGGAAAAACTAAACCATACTAAACCATTTCATCATTTTTCAATTCTTCCATCATTGCCAGGAAAACCACATGCAACTCAGCTCATCAAACTGATCTGTTTTTACCTTCCTTGATCAGAGCAGTGGCCTTCCAAACACGATGTTGTCCCTTCGCCTTGGAACTGCTGTCCATAAATGAAGCAGCTCTTTGCAGGTCATGACAGCTGTTTATAGACACTGTTCAAGTGATGATAGAATCCAGCAGCTCCTCATGCAGTTCCAAAGTCAGTCCTAGGAGGATAGAGGCTCCCTGCTCATGCGAGTAGCCTCCCTGCCTTCCCCAAGTAGAATGATCCTGTATAAACTGTTTCTACTTTTTTTACTTATGATTTTTGAACTTTATTATTATTATTATTTCTTGGTAAACTTTTTATGGTACTACACATACAGAAAAGTTCATAGCTCGTGACTTTTCACAAACTTAATGTCCTATGTAACTAGTACTCATGATGTGGGCTGTGGGTTTGTCATATATGGTCTTTATTATGTTGAGGTAGTTTCCTTCCATCCACATTTTGTTCAGAGTTTTTATCATAAATGGCTGTTGGATCTTGTCAAATTCTTTCTCTGCATCTATTGAGATGATCATGTGGTTTTTATTCCTCAGTTTGTTGATGTGTTGTATCAACATAGATTGATTTGTGGATGTTGAACCATCCCTGTGTCCCTGGTATGAATCCCACTTGATCATGATGTATGATCTTTTTGATGTATTGCTGTATTTGGGTTGCAAAAATTTTGTTGAGGATTTGTACATCTATGTTCATCAGCGATATTGGCCTGTAGTTCTCCTTTTTTGTGCTGTCCTTGTCAGGCTTTGGTATCAGAGTGATGTTGGCCTCATAGAATGTGTTAGGAAGTGTTCCATCTCCATATTTGTTTGGAATAGCTTGAGAAGGATAGGTATTAAATCCTCTCTGAAAGTTTGGTAAAATTCCCCAAGAAAGCCATCTGGTCCTGGGGTTTTATTCTTTGGGATGCTTTTGATTGCTGTTTCAATCTCTTTCCTTGTGATTGGTCTATTCAGATTGTCTGTTTCTTCTTGACTCAGCTTTGGGAGGTTGTAAGAGTCTAAGAATTTATCCATTTCCTCTCAGTTATCCATTTTGTTGGCATATAGTTTTTTGTAGTCTTCTCTTATAATCTGTTGTATTTCTGTGGAGTCTGTTGTTATTTCTCCTCTTTCATTTCTGATTTTGTTTATTTGAGCTTTCTCTCTTTTTTTCTTTGTACATCTGGCTAGGGGTTGGTCAATTTTATTTATCTTCTGAATCAGCTCTTTGTTTCATTGATCCTTTCTCCTACCTTTTTTGTTTCAATAGCGTTTATTTCTGCTCTGATTTTTATTATTTCTCTCCTTCTACTGACTTTGGGCTTTGTTTGTTCTTATTTTTCTTATCAGTTAGGTGTAACTTGAGATTGCTTATTTGGGATTTTTCTCGTTTGTTAAGATGTGCCTGTATTGTAGTGAATTTCACTCAATACAGCTTTTGCTGTATCCCATATGAGTTGGTATGATATGTTATCATTTTCATTGGTCTCCCGGAATTTTTTGATTTCTCCTTTAATTTCTTCAATGATTCATTGCTTGTTCAGTAGCATGCTGTTTAGTCTCCACTTCTTTGTCTCTTTCTCAATTCTTTTCTTGCAGTTAATTTCTAACTTTATAGCATTATGATTGGAAAAGATGCTTGTTATTATTTCAATTTTTAAAAATTTTTAGAGGCTTGCCTTGTTTCCCAACATATGGTCTATCTTTGAGAATGTTCCATGCATACTTGAGAAGAATATGTATTCTGCTGTTTTTGAATGGAGTGTTCTATATATGTCTGTTAAGTCCAGATGGTTTAGCTTTTTGTTTAATTCCACTGTTTCCTTGTTGATTTTCTGTCTGGATGATCTATGCATTGATGTGAGTGGGGTGCTGAGGTCCCCTACTATTATTGTGTTATTTTTAATATCTTCTTTTAAGTTTGTTAATAGTTGCTTTATGAATGTTGGTGCTCCTGTGTTGGGTGCATAGATATTTATAAGAGTTATGTCTTCTTGGTGTAGTGTCCCTTTGATCATTATATACTGTCCCTCTTTGTCTCTCTTTACCTGCCTTATCTTGAAGTCTACTTTGTCTGCTATAAGTGTTGTGACACCTGCTTTCTTTTGTTTGCCATTAGCTTGGAGTATTGTCTTCCACCCCTTCACTCTGAGCCTGCGTTTGTCATTGGAGCTGAGATGTGTTTCCTGGAGGCAGCAAATTGTTGGATCTTGTTCTTTAATCTATCTTGCTGCTCTGTGTCTTTTTATTGGAGAGTTCAATCCATTTATCTTTAGGGTGATTATTGAAGTATGAGGGCTTAATGCTGTCATTATATCACTTGTTTTATGGTTTTCCTGCATTTCCCTTGTTTCTCGTCCCGTGTGTTTTGGTCTACCCATTGAATTATGCAATTTTTTAATGATGTTTTTCTTTGTTTTTTCCTTATTTATTTTTTGTGTCTCTGTTCTGCTTTTAAGTTTAGTGGCTACCCTGAAGTTTATATTCAGGATCTCTTGTATAAGATAGTCCATTTTCTGATGGCCTCTTATTTCCTTAATCTAAGCCAATTCAGTCCCTTTCCTCCTCCCCTCCTAAGTTGTTTTTCTCATATCTTATTCCAACTTGTGTTGTGAGTTTGTGGTTAAAGTCACAAAATTGTCTTTGTTTTTGGTGTTTTCCTTCTTTAGCCTAATGCTACAGTTGAATATTTGCTATCCTATTCTGATTCTGTCTACCTATTTATCTCCTTACTGTGTGTTTTGTGGCCCCTTTCTCCATTTTCTTCTTTTTTCAGGTATGAGGGCCTTCTTGAGGATTTCTTGTAGGGGGGAGTCTCATGGCAACAACGTCCCTTAGCTTTTGTTTGTCTGGGAAAGATTTAATTTCTCCCTCATATCTGAAGGATATTTTTGCTGGATAGAGTATTCTTGGCTGAAGATTCTTGTCTCTTAAAGTTTTGAATATGTCATTCCATTCTCTCCTAGGTTGTAAGGTTTCTGCAGAGAAAAGTCTGAAAGCCTGATAGGGGTTTCTTTGTAGGTTATTTTCTTCTGCCTTGCTGCCCTGAGCAGTCTTTCTTTGTTATTCATTTTTGCCAGTTTTACTACTATATGCCTTGCAGTAGGTCTTTTTACATTGACAAATCTAGGAGATCTGGAAGCTTCTTCCACACATATTTCCCTCTCTTTCCCTAGATTTGGGAAGTTCTCTGCTATTATTTCTTTGAACATGCTTTCTGCTCCATTCTCCTTCTCTTCACCTTCTTGGATACCTATAATTCTTATGTTGCATTTCCTCATTGAGTCGGATATTTCTGGGAGATTTTCTTCATTTCTTTTTAGTCTCGTTTCTTTCTCCTCCTCTGTCTGGAGCATTTCAACTCGTCTATCTTTGATTATGTTGATTTGCTCCTCTATGATGTACACTTGAGCATTAAGGGAATATGTATTTTGTTTTATCTCTTCCATTGTGTTTTTCATCTCTAATATTTCTTTTTTTTTTAAGATTTTATTTTTTTTCCTTTTTCTCCCCAAAGCCCCCTGGTACATAGTTGTATATTCTTCATTGTGGATCCTTCTACTTGTGGCATGTGGGATGCTGCCTCAGCGTGGTTTGATGAGCAGTGCCATGTCTGCGCCCAGGATTCGAACCAATGAAACACTGGGCTGCCTGCAGTGGAGTGCGTGAACTTAACCACTCGGCCACTGGGCCAGCCCCTCATCTCTACTATTTCTGGTTGATTCTTCTTTATAGTTTCAATCTCTTTTGTGAAGTAGCTCCTGAACTTGTTGAATTGTTTGTCTATATTCTCTTTTACTTCGTTGAGTTTTTGGATGATAGCTATTTTGAATTCATTGTCATTTAGCTTACATATTTCTGTGTCCTCAGGACTGAGTTCTGGGTGCTTGTTGATTACCCCGTAGTCTGGAAATTTGATGTAGTGTCTGATGTTGGAAGGTCAGCTCTTTCACACTCTGTTATTCGGTTGCAGTTACAGCCTATCACCACTGGGTGGGGGTCGAGAGCCACATATTATGAGTCCTCCACCTTCAGCCCAGATGGCGTGGTGTGGGTAGGGTGAGGGGGAGGCAGGGGCATTTTCTGCAGTGTGCAGTCTGCTATTTGTGGATCAGCTCTTGCTATTTGGTCTCTTGAGGTCTTGGGTTGATGAGGTCACCCTGCACGAAAGCTCTTGCCCCATTAGAGGGCTTCCCTTTAGGCTGCAAGGGCCCTAGGGATTCCTTGGTGATCCTGTGGATGCACGACCCCTCCCCCACTCCTTCCCTCACAGATCCTCCTGTAGCAGTGATAGCAGTCTTTAGGGGAGGCAGCGCAGTTTTCTCTTACACGATTCCAGCTTCTCTTAGAGGGGCTCAACCCTCTCTGCCCTCCATCATGTGGCTGTGTGTCTCTCTGAGGTCTCTGTGTTGTCAGGATATCTTCTGATGGAGTATGGCTGCCACTTTTTGTTGTATGTTGGAGGGGAGAGAGTCCCGGGCAAGTGCACTCTGCCATTATGCTGATGTCACTCCCATTTAAAGTAGCTATTGATAAGTATGTACTTATTGTCATTTTGTTACTTTTTTTCTGGGTGTTTTAATAGTTCTTTGTTATTTTCTTCTTCTCTTGCTCTCTTTGCTTGTGGTTCGATGACTTTCTTTAGTATTATGTTTGGGTTCCTTTCTCTTAATTTTTTGTGTATTTATTATAGGTTTCTGGTTTGTGATTACCATGAGGTTCATATATAATTAGTTACATATATAGCAATCTATATTAAGTTGATGGTCTCTTTAGTTTTACTTCTTGCTAAAAGCTGTTTTACTCCTCTCCTCCCACATTTTGTGTTTTTATATCACGTCCAACTTCTTTTTCAATGTGTGTATCCATTACCCTCTTATCATGGAAATAGGTAATTTTAGTACTTTTGTCTTTTGACCTTCATATTCTCTTCATAGGTGGTTGATCTGCTACCTTTACTGTATTTTTTGCCTTTACCAATGATTTTATTGCCTTGTTTTCTTGATAATTTTCTTATTCCTATTTGTGGTGGTTTTCTTTCCCACTTAAATAAGTCCCTTTAGCATTTCTTGTAAGACTGGTTTCTTGGTGATAAACTCCTTTAATTTTTGCTTGTCTGGGAAAGTCTTTATCTCTCCTTCCATTCTGAATGATAGCCTTGCCAGGTAGAGTATGCTTGGCTGTAGGTTTTTTTCCTTTCAGCACTTTAAATATATCATGCCACTTCCTTCTAGCCTGTAAGGTTTCTGCTGAGAAGTCAGCTGATAGCCTTATGAAGTTTCCTTTGCATGTCACTTGTCTTTCTCTTGCAGCCTTAAGGATTCTCTCTTTATCTTTAATTTTGGAATCTTAATTATAATGTATCTTGATGTGGGTCTCTTTGGGTTTATCTTGTTTGGTGCTCTCTGTGCTTCCTGTACGTGGATGTCTGTTTCCTTCCTTAGGTTAGGAAAGCTTTCAGCTATTATTTCTTCAAATAGATTCTCTGCCCCTTTGTCTTTCCCTTCTCTTTCCGGGACACCTATAGTAAGAATGTTAGTGCAGAGGCAGGCCCTGTGGCTGAGTGGTTAAGTTCATGTTCTCTGCTTTGACAGCTTAGGGTTTCCCTGGTTCAAATCCTGGGCTCAGACCTGGCACTGCTCATCAGGCCATGCTAAGGCAACGTCACATATAGCAGAACCAAAAGGACTACAACTACAATATACAACTATGTACTCAGGGGGACTTTGGGGTGAAGAAGAAAAAAAAAAGACTGGCAACAGATGTTAGCTCAGGGCCAATCTTAAAAAAAAAAAAAAAGGAATGTTAGTGCAATTGATGTTGTCCCAGAGATCCCTTAGACTGTCCTCATTCTTTGTAATTCATTTTTCTTTCTTCTGTTCAGCTTGAGTGATCTCCTGTAGTCATTCATCTGGCTCACTGATCCGTTCTTCTGTATCATCTACTCTCCTATTGAGTCCCTCTAGTGAACTTTTCATTTCCAGTATTGTATTCCTCGTTTCTGATTGGTTCTTTTTTGTATTTTCCAGTTCTTTGTTGATGTTCTCACTGAGTTCATCCATTCTCCTCCCAAGATCAGTGAGCATCCTCATGACATTTTGTTTGAACTCTTTATCAGGTGGATTGTTTATTTCTGTTTCATTTAGTTCTTTTTCTGGGGTTTTATCCTGTTCCTTTACTTGGGATGTATTTCTTTGCCTCCTCATTTTGCCTCTTTATCTGCGATTAAATCTATGTATTACGTGGGTCAACTACATCTACCGATTTGGGAGAGGTGGCCTTATGTAAGAGATGCCTTATGAGGCCCAGCAGTGTGCTTCCGCCTCATCACCAGTTCCAAATGTTCCAGGAGTGACCCCTGTGTGGGCTATGTGTGTCCTTCTGTTGTGGCAGGGTTGTTGTTGCTGCAGGTGCCTGGGGAGGGTAGGCTGTCCCCCTGGCTGGCTGGTTGTAATGCTCAGCTGCATGTGGCTGCTATGGACACTTCAGTCATTTTATTGGACATGGGGAGCCCCAGCACACTTGGCTGCAAGGTCTAATAGCACATTACTGTTTCAGTTTTTCTGTTAGGTGAGTAGGTCCCCAGTGTGGCTGGTTGTTTGGCTCAGGGGCTTACAGTTGCTGTAGGGCTCTGGCCTGCAAGACTCTTGTCAGCTATCTCAGCATTGTAGCTGAATGGGGCTTCCCACAGGCATGGGAGTACCCAGCTGCTTTAGGCTTTTGAAGATGGGGCTGATCCCCTACGTGGCTGTTTGAGAAGCACAAGTCTGCTGCAACTGACGTGCTCCACGGCCCACAGGGTCACACACACTGTCAACATAGTCCTGACCTGTGTGCACATCCCAACCATCTGAAATGGACCCTGTCACCCCACTGCGGAGGCCCCACACACTCCACCAACACCGTTCACCTCCACACTCTCCTCATGCACACCCTGCCCAGCAGAGGCAGACCCATTTTCCTGGCTACAGAGGATCCACACATGCCACCTATGCAGGCCCACAAGTTGCCTGAGGGCTTGCTGTCAGGTGGGGTTGGTCCCTAAGGCAAGCTGCTTGCCCTGGCTGAGCTAGATTAAATCAGTGCTCTAGTGCGTTGTGGAGACCCAGGGCTAACAGGCCAAGGGAAGAGCTCCAATGGTATCTGTCAGTGTCTGTGTCAGTATGCCTATAGTAGCTCACAATAATGGCTGCTGCCAATGTCTCAGTCCCGGGAGAGGTCTCACCTCTCACTGAAATGCACCGAGAGACCATCAAGTGAGTGTTTTTTCACCAAAGGACTGTGTACCTTTCTTTCTTGTGATTTTAGATTGCTTTCTGAAATGGGTGAATTTGTGCATGGGCCCTTTAAGAGCTGGCTTTTTTCCCTTATGTCTGACAGCTTTTCTGGGGGTATTCCCTACTGTAGTTAATAGCCAGCAAAGCCAGATATTATGACATGTGTCTCAGTTGTACTGAGTCCAAAGGATGCTTATAGCGGTAACAGTCTGCTGCTCAGGTCCCCCACTCCTCCAGGGAAGGCTGTGTACCTTAGGATTGCTCCAGGCCATCCATGAGGTGTCACAGCTTGTGAAGATAGCTTTATTTCTCTCCAGAAAGGAATTTCTGCCTCTTCCACATCAGGCAGGGCTTTCCCTTGTTGTGGGTGTTCTTTTTATCCTATTTTAGTTCTCTCTCAGGGGTAATTGTTCCTAGAGTACCTGTAAATTTGTTGTACCCTTGGGCAGAGGTGAGTTCAGAGTCCAACTATGCTGCCATTTTCTCATAGGGTTTCATTCAGCGAGTATCTGTTGGGGCCTGCTCTGGCGAGATGTGCCCAAGCTCCACAGCTGGTTGGTGGAAAAGCCTGGAGGACTCAGTTTCAAGTCTACCTGACTTGAAAGATCATACCCATTGACCTGGCTGAAGTATTGATTTCTCCTTTTTCTTCTTACTGGCCCAGGATAACTCTTTTTTCTTGTCCCTGATATGCACTGCAAGGTTTGCCTTCTTTGGTAGGTCCGGGCACTGTTGTATCACTTGTACTCTGGGCTCCTGAGAAAGCATAACATTGGTACAGGTTTCAAGCTTTGTTGAACCAGTGAGCCCTCCATTCAAATCTGTATTAGGACAAAAGTCCTATGTACACACTGTGTGCATGTGAGCCTGAGCATACATGTTGAGCTTCCTGCAGTGTGTTCTGCAATGTTCTCCTGTTGTTGCCGGAGGGAACAACCACCCACCTGTGGGCAGAGATCTTTCAGAGGGAGTGGATGGTTCCAGTTTTGATCATTTGGGAAAAGGTAGGTCTTCAGACAGAAAGCCATGCCTCAGAAGGCAAGATTGCTGGGGAGTGGACAGCTGCTAACCAAGCTTGCAATCTTTGGGACATCATACTGAATTCAGAGGAAAGATGGCCTCTGCCATGGTGTAGGGAGCGAGAGCTTCCTAGAGGTCAGTGGTTCTTAAACTTGGGAGGTTGAAGCACTTTTAGATAAGGCCAAGGATTTTCCTCATTAGCTGACATGTTCCTACTTTTCAGTGGAAAAAGAACCAAGAATCTCTGTAAGGTTTTGGGAAAGAGAAGCTTTCCCTCATGTCTTTTAGTGATAAGGTTATGCATGATTCATATTTGAATTGCAATGTGTGCATGGCTTGAAGTCTTAATTACTGGAACATATGAGTTGTTAAACTACTTATGTAAACTACTGTTAAAGATAAGTGAAACCATCCAGCATAGGGTTAAACGACCCACAAGCAGCTAACATTGAAGGTAAACCAACCACATTTATAAATTAAAAGTGAGATTAGCAGATATTAAGAAAATAAAGCAAATGGAACTTCTGAAAGACCATCTAAATGATATATTAAGAGCAAAGTATCCTTCCTGAAAACTCAACATTTCAACCATCTGAGTTTTGACGTCAGGTATGAACTCTAAAATGGACTAACCTCCAATAATTCATAGTAGTAGTTCTAAGCCATAAGTTAAAATAGAGTCTGTGGATTTTGGCTTTGCTCATGTAAGAGAACTAAAGAAGGGGCTGGTATTTGGGTAAATTCAAATCTATTGGATAAGGTGTGGGTCTCACAATCATGGAAATGAAGGAATGAAGATAAATATATGTAAACTGATGACCTAGTTTGATGTTACCGTGTATATTTATTTCATTCCTGAGTATCTAATAAAGTCTTTTTTTCTTTATGTTAAAAAGCTTTATTTACGTCTAATAGAATCTTAATCAAATAAGAGTTCTGGCCTGGTCACTGCAGGAGGGGCCTGTGTTCAGCCAGGGACAAGCAGAGGATTATGGAAAGCATCATCCACAAAGTCGAGGGGATGCAGAGCTCCCTGAAGCTAGTGTGCTGATGGCACTTTCAATATTGCATCATACCTAGGGGATTGGCAGGACGGGGATAACTGACATGAATCATTACACCCTTCATGTAAAACTTTTGTGGAGATGGACATTTAGGAATATTGAAGTCTATTTGTTATATTAATGTGAGGGCTTACTAAGTGTCAAAGACCCTTCTAGACACTTTTTTTCCTGTCACAGGTGAACTTCATGGTAACCTTTCAAGAGAGTTTCTCATTTCCCTTTTTTTCCATGTGGATGTCCAGTTGTTCAAGCACCATTTGTTGAAAAGACTATTGTTTCTCCATTGTATGGCCTTTGCTTCCTTGTCAAAAATCAGTTAGCTGTATTTTTGTGGGTCTGTTTCTCGGTTCTCTGTTCTGTTCCATTTATCTACATATGTATTCTTCTGCCAATACCACATTGTGTTGATTGCTGTAGATTTATAGTAAGTCTTGAAGTCAGGGTGTTTCAGTCCTCTGATTTTGTTCTCCTATGGTGTGCTGGCTCTTTTGCCTCTCCATGTAACTTTAGAATCAGTTTTCAATATCCGCAAAATAAGTTGTTGGGATTTTGATTGGTATTACATTGAATCTATAGATCAAACTGTGAAGGACTGACATCTGGACGATATTGAGTCTTCCTATCCATGAACATGGAATATCTCTCCATTTATTTACTTCTTTGAGTTCTTTCATCAGAGTTTTGTAATTTTCCTCATATAAATATTGTACACATTTTGTTAGATTTATACCAAAGTATTTCAATTTTGGGGAATTCTAATGTAAACGGTATTGTGTTTTTAATTTCAACTTCCACTTGTTCATTGCTAGTATATAGACAAGTGATTGACTTTTGTATATTAACCTTGCTACAATTTCTTGTTAGTTGTTAGTTCCAGGAGTTTTTCATTGTAGTTGTTGATTCTTTGGATTTTCTGTATAGACAACCATGTCATCTGCTGACAAAGTTTTATTTCTTCCTTCCCAACTTTATATCTTGTTTTTGTTTTTGTTTTTTTTTGTATTATTGTGTTAGCCAGGACTTCCAGTATGATAGTGAGAATGAGTAGTGAGAGGACATATCCTTGCCTTGTTCCTGATCTCAGCAGGGAAGCCTCTTACTTCTCACTATCAAGTATGTTGTTAGCTGTGGGTTTTTTGTAGATACTCTTTATCAAGTTGAGAAGTTTCCCTCTATTCCTAGCTTCCTAAGAGTTTTTATCATGAATGAGTGTTGGATTTTGTCAAATACTTTTTCTGCATCTATTTATATGATCCTGTCGTTTTTCCTCATTAGGCTGTTGATGTGATGGATTATATTCATTGATTTTCAAATGTTGAACTAGACTTGTATACTTGGGATAAATCCCACTTGGTTATGGTATATAGTTCTTTTCATGCATTGTGAACTCAACTTGCTAATATTTTTTTGAGGAATTTTTGCATCTATGTTCATGAGAGATATTAGTCTGTAGGTTTCTTTTCTTGTAATATCTTTGTCTGGGTTTGGTCTTAGGGTAATGTTGGCCTCATAGAATGAGTTAAGAAGTATTCCCTTTGCCTCTGTCTGCTGGAAGAGATTGTAGAGATTTGGCATAATTTATTCACTAAATGTTTGGTAGAATTCACCAGGGAACCTATTTGGGCCTAGTGTTTTCTGTTTTGGACTGTTATTAATTACTGATTCAACTTCTTGTATAGATATAGGTGTATTTGGGTTATTTATTTTATTTTACTTTTTAAAATTATTTTTTGAATAATATTAGTTTGCAGTAAAGTTGCAAAGCTAGAACACAGAGTTCTTATATACCTTATGCTCAGCTTCCCCTAATGTTAACATCTAACAAAACTATGTTAAGACTAAGAAACTAAGAAATTGGTACAATCCTGTTAGCTAAATTATAGACTTTATTTATTTATTTATTTCATTTATTTTGTTTTGAGGAAGATTAGCCCTGAACTAACATTGGCAGCCAATTCTCCTCTTTTTGCTGAGGAAGACTGGCCCTGAGCTAACATCTGTGCCCATGTTCCACTACTTTATATGTGGGACACCTGCCAGAGCATGGCTTGACATGTGGTGTGTGGGTCTTCACCTGGCATCTGAACTGGTGAACCCTGGGCCACTGAAGGGGAATGTGCCAACTTAACCACTGCACCGTCAGGCCGGCCACCTTTTTTTCCTGTTTTTTGTTTTTGGTTTGTTTTTGAGGACGATTAGCTCTGAGCTGACATTTGCCATCAATACGCCTCTTTTTTGCTGAGGAAGACTGGTCCTGAGCTAACATCTGCACCCAGCATCCTCTGCTTTGTATGTGGGACGCTTGCCACAGCATGGCTTGACAGGTGGGGGGTAGACTTTATTTAGATTTCACCAATTTTTCCACTAATGTCCTTTTTCTGTTCCAGGGTCCAAACCAGGGTACCTTAATGTGTTAAGTTATTATGTCTCCTTGGTCTCCCCAGATCTGTTGAGTTCTCAGTCTTTACCTGTTTTCATGACCTTGAAAGTTTTGAAGATTATTGGGGAGATAATTTGTAGACTGTCACTCAGTTTGGGTTTGTCTGATGTTTTCTCATCATTAGACTGGGGTTATGGGTTTGGGGAAGAATACCATAGAAGTGAACTGCCCTTCTCATCACCTCATGTCAGGGGGAGCATGATGTCAACATGACATTTACCTCTGATTAAATTACGTCTGCCAAGTTTCTGTAACTTTTCCCTCTCCATATTCTATTCTTGAAAAGTGAGTCGCCATGTCCAGCCCACTTTCAAGGGGAGAGAAGGTAAGCTCCACCTCCTGGCAGGGGGATCCTCTTGCATCTATGTTCATGAGAGACATTACTTGGAATTCTTCTGTAAGGAAGATTTGTCCCTTCTCCCTCATTTAAAAATCTTCAATCATTTATATATTTCAATATGAACTCAATATTTATTTTATATTTTGGGTCATAATCCATGACTCTTGTTATTTTGCTGCTCAAATTGTTCCAGCTTTGTTCCTAGGGAGCTCTTTCAGGTTGGTTCCTGTGACCCTTTGACATGCACGATTTTGTGGAGTTGCACTTCTCTTCTGGCTTTACAAGATGTTCCAGGCTCATCTTGTATTGCTTCTGTCTCAGCTCTAGAATCAGCTATTTGTCTAAGGATCCCTAGTTCCTTTTATTGGAGAATGATATTTAGAGACTAAGATCTGGGCACTGGGTGCTCATTTCACTTTCTAAAGAGGACACAGAGGTTCTAGAGCCGTCCAAGCTCACACAGGCAAATAGGTGGCTCTCACTTCAGCACCACATTCGAGTTTGTTCAGTGCAGCCTTTAGGACCCAACGCACTATGGCCAGTTCTCCATAGATGCCTTTCTTTGTTAAAGCTTCTGTTTTTCCTCTCTGCAGGGTTTAGACATTAAAATTTAATTCCTTAATATTTGAAGACTTTCCTAAAAGAAAAACTTTGATCTTACAAAATTGACTAGAATAGGCAAGAGAAAAAAAACAGCATCTGGAGAAATCTCTTGTATTTTTCTTTCATGCGGAATATTTTCCCATTCCTGCTCCTGTTTCCATGTCCCTGGGCCTGGGGGAAGGATGTCTTGGACCATGAGAGAAAAATGATTTGGAAACATGTTCCTTCATTGCCTCCCCCAGCTCTTCAGCTTCTCCTCTGGCTGTGCCCATCCTCCTCCCCCACCCCTGGCCCAGGAGCCCTTCCTGCCTTCAGCCCCACCTAGAGCCCAGCCTCTCCCCTAGAGCTGCCCCTTAGTGGAAGTGAGCCATTCCTGCCACAGGAGGGCAGAGGAGGAGAGGGAGAGGTCAGAGCCTGGGACTGTGGGAGAAGGAACAGCAGGAAAGAAGGAGGTTAGAGAGAGAAGGACTTCTGCATGAGGGTGAGATGTGAGTGATCAGAGGGGGACTGAACACATAGCTGGCATCTCCATTTGGAGGAAAGGGAGGGCCTTGGGAACAGGGACAGAGAGCACAGGCAGGGTCTGGATGAGATTCACCCCTACTCTCAAGCCTGTCTCTGACAACACCCCAGGTCACACCAAGGGTGCCTTTCAGTCCCAGGTGCTCTATCAGGTACCTGTATCTTGGCTCTTCTCCAGGGATGACCTCCACTGCTGCCCAGCCTTGGTGTGTCTTGTCCCACCCAGGTTGGGTCCCCCTGAGTCCTGAGTCCACAATCAGTTCCTTCCCTTCCTGCAGCCAGGTCAGCATGGTGTTGGCAGGTAAAGAGTCACATGCTCAGCCTCCACAGTGTGATGGCCCTCAGAATCTTCCTTGTCAGTCACCACGACCTTGGAGGACACTGGTGAGAGACAGTAGAGAGATGGAGTGAGGGTGGGGCCCCACCTTAGCTTCCTCCCTCCTCTCCTAGTCTTCCTCCACAGCAGCGCCTCCTCCCTCCCCCAGCCCCAGGACTTCTGAAAGCCCAGGCAGGGAGGGGGGAAGCCCACTTCTGTGCCAGGAGTCTCTCCACAGTGTGCGCACTTCCACTCCCACTGCAGTTGTAGGGCCTGCTCCGTGCAGAGCCCCAGGTACTCACAGAAGGCGATGCAGGAATGTTCTTCCTTCAAATATCTGCGTGGCTCAGTTCCTCACCTGCTTCAAGTCTGCTCAGCTGTTGCTTCAGTGAGGCCCGTCCTGAACACCCTATTTAAAAGTGCCACCTCTCCCATCACCTTCATTGACTGTCGACTTTCATTTTTTTTTTTTTAAGAGTTTATTTTTTTCCTTTTTCTCCCCAAAGCCCCCCGGTACATAGTTGTATATTCTTCGTTGTGGGTCCTTCTAGTTGTGGCATGTGGGATGCTGCCTCGGCATGGTTTGATGAGCAGTGCCATGTCCGCGCCCAGGATTCGAACCAACGAAACACTGGGCCACCTGCAGCGGAGCGGGCGAACTTAACCACTCGGCCACGGGGCCAGCCCCCGACTTTCATTGTTTTTTCTCTATATCTCTTATCACTTTCTAACATAGTATGAAGGCTTCTTTTTTCCAGGGATGGACTCAAGAATATCCCCCACCCCCATACTCTTTTGCAATGTGACCTCGTCATCTCCTAAGAGGTGGAGGCTTAGTCCCCTCCTTTTTGATGTGTGATGAGCTTTGATAATAGCACATGAGAAGGTGATACTGCTTGACTTCTGAGGTTCTGACATAAGATGCTTTGTGGTTTCTGACTTGTCCACTTGAAGCACTCCCTCCTGGGACCCACAGCAAACAGGCTACGCCTGGCCACCAATTGCCCCTGATGACTCGGGACATCGAAAGGGGTCTGTCTAGGTTGTGGGGTCATGGGCGACTGCTACCCAGATCGCAGCTATGGCTCAGCTGCGGCACGTGGGGCTCTGGGGATCCCTCCCCTGGCTTGTGGAACCCCTATCTGTTCAGGCTGCTGTAACAGAATACCATAAATTGAGTAGCTTAGAAACAACAGAAATTTGTTTCTCACAGTTCTGACAACTGAGAAGACAACGATCAAGGGACCAGCAGATTGGGTGTCTGGTGAGAACCCTTTTCTTGGTTCATAGATGGCCATCTTCTCACTGTGTCCTCACATGGTGGAAGAGGCTGGGGAGTGCTGTGGGGTCTCTTTTATAAGGACGCTAATCCCCCTCATGAGGGCTCCATTCATAATCTAATCACCTTCCAAAGGCCCCAAATACCATGACCGTTGGGGAAAGTTTCAACATATGAGCTTTAGGGGAAACACATTCACTCTACAGCACCTGCAATGTCCTGTGTTAGTCATCAGGGTAGAAATGAGATTTGGGGCTGGGGCTGCAGAGCTTCTAAGTTCAGGGTTTGGAGTAGCAGACAGTGGGGCCGGAGGAGTCCAGTCTGAGGATCCAGGTGTTTGGGTCACCAGAGAGGAGAGGGACGGGATCCTAGAGTTCCTGGGCAGCGAGCTGTAGAGGGTGCAGGGACTGCTACCAGGAAATGGGTAGTTTGTGGCCTGGGTCCTATTGCTGAGGCCCTTGTAGCCCTCAAGGATGTCCAGCCCAACTACATTTCCACATGTGGTCCTCAGGGGCCCTTTGGCCGGGTGCAGAGGCTCTGGTTGTCGTAGGAGGGGAAGGACACCTGAAGGCTGTAACAACCGGCTGCTCTGAGCTGGTCTCAGACATGGTCATGATTTGGGAGCCAGGAAAGCCCAGGAAACCCTGGTCCCTACAAGAGTGGTGCAGTCCCTGTCTTTTGCTCTCTATGGCCCAGGACCCAGAAAACCCTCTCCAAACACATCCTCCAGGTGTCCCCTAGGCCAGCCCTTCCCACGCCCCTCCCTCCCGTGGCTTCTTCCCCTCTCCTCCTTGTAAACTCTACCCCTCTGATGTCTTTATTTCTGCCCTATCCCCTTCTTCCTGGGCCTAACGCCCGGGGGGCTCCTCTCCCCCTTCCCCATCCCATTTTTTGAGACTGACTGGACGGAGTCCAGTCCCAAGGCAGCAGCAGGAACAAGTGATAAGGACTCAGGAGTCCTAGGTCCTATTCCAGGAGACCGAGGGCACCCAGTTTGTGTGTGGGGTCCATTCGGGACCTGGGAACCAGCTGTTAAGGTCTGGAGACCTCCCTGTGCCCTGAGGCAGAGTCTACAGTGACTCAATGGGGAGGAGCATCTATGTCAGTGTGAATTTGGGAAATACTTCACACCCTGAACCTGACACGGGACAGGGCCACCCTCTTGTGTGCCATCCCCTTTCCTGCTACTGGGGGCTCAGGGAGACCCTGGGGAGGTTCTGGCTGAGTAGGAGAAAGGGGAGCTGTGTCTTCTGTCCTCAGCACTGTGGCCACATGGGGGCACCACTGCTCTGCTTTCTGATTGTGACTGACCTGCCTGGGAGGGTCTGGGCTGTAAGTTGGTCAGACATGGCTGACCTGGAGGCTGGGCATCAATGCGGGGAAGAAGCTTCTGAGCAGCCCTGGACTCCACAGGTGTCAAGGTCAGGGGTGGAACAGGGACTGAAGGAAAAGAGAGCTCAGGAGCCCTGTGCCGGCTCTGAGGTTCCCATCTCCTCCCTGCCACCCCTCTCCCAGCCCCTTAATGACAACACCGGGAAACTAAAGAAGAAACATTTTCTTCCACTCTCTATTTCTTTTCAGTACTCCTCCTTGATGTAGCAACTATAACAACATTTGTATAAGTTTTTCTCAGGAAGGAAACATGAGAAATTGGTAACATGCTCATCTCTGTCAGGGTACCTGAGGGGGGCCTGGAGAGGGAGGAAAATTTCCCAACTTAAACCCTTTGGAATGTCTTGAATGATCTTTTCAAAATATGTTACATTAAAAATCTCTTTCACTTCTAACCCTTCCCACTTCACGTCCAGTTCACTCAGGTGTGGCCTTGTGCGGGGCCCTCCACTGTGTGCTCCCTCCAGCACGCCCAGCGTGTCCACACCTCAGAGCCTTCATTGCTGTTCCCTGGCCTGAAAACGTGTCTCCCAGGCAGCTCTTTCCTCCCTGACATTCTCTCCAAACGTCCTCACTGAGAGGCCCTCCCTGCACCACCCCTGCACGTGGCACCTTCAGCCTCCCCTCCACCCCCGCCCTGCTTTGTCTTTGTTCGCATGCTGTTCACTAACACACATTTGACATGTATTTATGTATTGTTTATCGTCTGTCCCTCCTCTAGAATATGAGCTTCATGAGGACAAGGAGAGGGATTTTGATTGGTCACAGCTGTGTTTCCACTGCCCTGGATGTGCCTGGTTGGTGATTTTAAAACATTTGTTGAGTGAATGAATGAATATTCCACGCACAGAATGACTCACACATACACACACACTGCCACACACCAACACACAGATACTGAAACATATTCACACAGAACACACTCACATAGACACAAACACACATTCTGACACATACATACTCTTGAACCCTAATTTTCATTCAATATTATTTTGTGAACATTTCCCATGTCATTATACACTATTATTTTAAACATTTTCTCTAAATTATTGTCAAAAATTTCAAAGATACTTCAAGTTTGAAAGAACAGTACAATGGTTACCCTAGATTTAATCGTTTTACTATTTTGCCATATTTTCTTTATTATGTAATAAATAATATTGCTATAACTTTTGCTGAAACATTTGAACATCACTTGCCAATATCATGACCCTCATCCCTAAATAGTTCAGCATTCATCTCTTAAGGAATAAACTTTTCTTCAAACAATATTACTTTTACACTGAGGAAAATAACTAATTCCCTAATATTATAAAATGTCAAAGTAATATAAAATTCTCTTAATTTTCTTCCAAAGGTCTTTCATTTGGAGAGGACGAGAGCTCAGGGTTGCCTGTGCCATCTCCTCCCTGCACCCTGTCTCTCCAGCCCCTGATGACAACCAACACCCCAGGAAATTGGAAAGTGGAAACATTTTCTTCTGCTGCCTATTTCTCAGTTTTGAGAATAAAATCATCTCTTATTTGGGAACAACATCTCAATGTCTACATAATATTCCATAGTGTGGATATGCATATTGGGACTATTGAGACTACAAGCACAGCTGCCCTAGGCTTTCTCTCCCCCTTAATAGAGCAGAAGAGGGGCCCTTGTGCCAGGAGTCACATGTGGTGACCCAGAAGTCACACTTCCAACAGCAGGGGTCAGGCAGACCTGAGACCAGGTGTGAGCACCCTCTCCTCCCTCAGTGTGAAGAGTGAACATGTGTATATCCTCTAGGCCCCTCCTCCTCTTCAGGCGCTCCATCCCATAATCAGGGGGTCAAGAAATGGTTCACAGACTAGAGCTAAGACCCAGCCACACTGAACCACCTCGTATCCATCTGCAGAGCCCACTTGAGAACCCCAAACCCCTGCTCCTCCCCACCTTCATCCCTCACAGACTCACCACCATTATCTGCCTTGAATCCGCCAGGACTAATCTCATTACGTCCTTTACCCTGTTTGTCTCACTCACCCCTGGTCCCCAAATATCCTGCACTCTCACCTCCACAAGGCTCTGCACACCCCTATTCTGTCTGCTCTCACACCCCATCCCCAGCTCCTGAAACCTTTCCACTGTGCCCCCTGCAGTTCTCCGCCCATGATCAGCAAAATCTCTGAAGACCTCTCACAATGTTCCCTTCACGTCGCAGCTCTGACAGAAACCTGGGTCTCACTGAGGACATGGCTCCCTCTGGAGTCTGGCAGCTCTCAGACCTTTGTTCCTCCCACCTTTCTAACATCCCCTGAGCTGTCATCACATTAGGGTCCACACTTCCCTCACTGTATGTATTCCCTATGGACCCCCAGCCATGCCCCTCATTCCTCAATTCTTTTAGCTCCCAGATCACTATCACTGTCTCCAGCAGAGCTATTGCCTTGATCCTTGGTGATTTCAACATAAGAAGTGGTAGGCCGAACAGTGGTCCCTAAAGATGTCCATGCCCTAATCCTTGGAATTTACAAATAAGTTCCTTTACATGGCAAAAGGGACTTTGGTGATGTAAGTAAAGTTAAGCCAGCCCTAGTGGTCTAGTGGTTAAGATTCGGTGCTCTCACCACTGTGCCTGGGCTTGTTTCTAGGTCATGGACCCACACCACCCATCCGTTATTGTTATACTGTGGCGGCTGCATGTTGCTGTGACACTGAAAGCTATGCCACCAGTATTTCAAATACCACCAGGGTCACCCGTATTGGACAGGTTTCAGCAGAGCTTCCAGATTAAGACAGACTAGGAAGAAGGAACTGGCCATCCACTTTTGAAAAAATTAGCCATGAAAACCCTATGAATAGCAGCAGAGCATTTTCTGAGATAGCACCGGAAAGTGAGACGATGGCGCAAAAAGACGGGCGGGGTTCTTCTCTGCTGTACAGGGTCACTAGCAGTTCGATCCACTCACTGGCACTAACAACAACAAATTAAGGTTAAGGACCTTAAAATAAGGAGGTTATCTTGGATTATCTGGGTGGGCTCAAGCAAGCAACATGAATCATTAAAAACAGAATTTTTTCATCCTGAAATCAAGAGATGCTGCAAAAGAGATGAGGCAGAGCAGAATCAGAGAGGTTCCAGGTAGGAGAAGGGTTGGTGTGTTGTAGGGGGCCATGCTTGAGGACCAGAGAGAATCCTCTAGGAACTCAGAGTGGCTCCAGCTGAAAGCCAGCAAGGAAGTGGGGACCTCAGCCCTACATCTGCAAAAAACTGAATTCTAACAACAACCTGAATGAGCTTGGAGGTGGGTTCTGCCAGAGCCCCTAGTAAAGAATACGGACCTGTCAACACCTTGATCTCAGCCCAGTGAGAACACGTTGGACTTATAACCTGAATAACCGTGAGATAATAAATGGGTGTTGTTTAAAGCCACTAGGTCTGTGGGAATCTTTATGGCAGCGATAGAAACCACACAGCAGAGAGGACGCTCTCACTCCCTGCCTCTCGCTTCCCTGAGCTCTTCTTCTCCATGACCTTCTACTCTGCTCTCCCTGGGCCCCCACGCCCTCACAACCCTAGACCTTGTCATTGCCAATAACCCAGCCCTTCCATGGTCTCCATTTCAGCTTCCTACTGTCTGTCCTCCATCTCTCCTACTCATCTCCTTGCAGGGTGGCCAAAGCTCTGGAAACACTGATACTATTATTTTATCATATATTTATCATATATTGCCCCAGAAATTGCATTGATACCCACAGCATCAATAATGTCCCCCATTACAGTGGGGCCTATAGAGGGCAGGTAATAAATGGAGTCCTGGACAAAGTGTGGCTCAGAATGGGACCCCTGTGTCTGTGGACCCACCCGGCAATCATCCCCCTTCCACGAGTGCATAACTGGCATTGATATGCTTGGCAGTTGGAGTAACCTCCACACGGGGTCCCTGGTCTGTGGAATAAGGTCTCTCTTTGTGCTGAAGGCCAAAGGAAACCTCTGAAACTGGCCCCATTTTTGTCAAATGAGAAATGATACTGTGTCCCATGGGCAGGTATTGTGGAGGTTTTGCAGGTATTGTAGGAGTTAGCACCACCATTAGAGACCTGACAGATGCAGGGGCCGTGGTGGTGTTGCCTATTATCTCCAGTTAATTCAGCAATCTGTCCCTGCAGGAGCCTGATGTGGTCTAAAGGATGCATGAGCTACTTCAGACTCAACCAAGTAGTGGTCCTGATGCAGCTGCTGTGCTGGATGTTATGTCACTGCCAGAGCAGGTTAGTAAGGCCTCAGGCACATGGTACGTGGCTGTAGATTTGGTGAGTGCATTCTGTTTTATTCCTGTTAGAAAAGTGGCGGTGGGATTTTTAGCATGCACACGTGAGAAGCAACATTTATTTATAGTTTCTCTCTCAGGCCACTTTTAACTCTCCTGCCCTCTGTAATATAATCTTAAGAGAACTGGACCTCCTGGACATCCAGTAGAATATCACATTAGTTCATTTAATTGACAACCTCATGTTGATTGGGATGGATGAGTGTGCTGGAGGCCTTGGTAAAACACGTGCACTCCAGAGGGTGGAAGATAAACCTGACGGAGATTCAGAGAGTGGCCGCTTCACTTGGTTCTAGAGGTCCAGTGGTTAGGGGCATGCAGGGATGTCCCCTCCAAAGTAAGAGATAAACTGTGCATCTTGCATCCCTGGCTGCAAAGAAGGAATCACACTGCCTGGCAGGCCTTTTTGGATTCTGACAACACACTCCACCCCTAGGTACATTGTTTTCACCACATTCTGGGTGACATAGAAGGATGCTAGCTCTGAGTGGGGCTTGGACATGAAAGGACACTGCAGTAGATCCAGGCCATGTTGCAATAAGACACTATCCATCAAACTCAATGGTGTTGGAGATGTCAGTGGTGGGAAAAGATGCCATGTGATGCTAAAGGCAAATACCAGTGGGAGATTCACATACAAACACCTGGAATTCCTTCTTTATTTTTTTGAGGAAGATTATCCCTGAGCTAGCATCCACTGCCAATCTTCCTCTTTTTGCTGAGGAAAATTGGCCCTGAGCTAACATCTGTGCCTATCTTCCTCCCTTTTATATGTGGGACACCTGCCACAGCATGGCTTGATAAGTGGTAAATATTTCCGCGCCTGGGATCCAAACCGGCGAACCCCGGGCCTCCGAAGTGGAGCACATGGGCTCAACTGCTACACCACCGGGCAGGCCCCTGTCCTCTGGGATTCTGAAAGAAGGCCATGCCATCCACAGCAGAGAAATATACCCCATTTTGGAGGAAACTTTAGGTGAGTTTCTGAGGCTTATTAAGAGAGAATCCTTGACCATGGGACACCAAGCACCCATGTGATTAAAAATGACCATGTGCACTGGGTTCTGCATAATTCACTGTGATCAATTGGACAGGTCAAAGCAGTGCATCCTAAGATGAAAATGATAAATCTGTGGTTAAGCCTGAATCACATGTTCACACCCACTAGAAAACATTTACCCTTGAAGAGGCACTGAACACCCAAGAAGATAAATGGACCTTAGCCAGCCTCTATCACTGGTCAACCCAGGACTGGCACATGAATGGAGTGACCAAGATGGCAGAGATGAGACTCCATATGGGTCCAGCAGCATTGACTGCCACTTACCAAGGCTGTTCTGGCTACTGCCACCTCTGAATGTCCATCTTGTCAGCATTAGACCAACACTGGGTCCTAATGTAGCATTATTTCTTTAGGTGACCAAGTAGCCACGAAATGACAAGTTGACTAGAGCAAGCTTCTTCCATCCTGGGAGGGCCAGAGGTTCATCACCACAGGGTAGACAGCTATTCCACATGTGGCTACCTTCCCTGTCCTCAGAACTTCAGCCAGCACCACTATAGGGGCTATTTAAATGTCAGATCCACAGGCTTGGAATTGCTCTAGCACGGTATCGAACAGAGGGACTTACCTCACAGTGAAGGAGGTGCAGGATGGGCCATGACCATGGGATCCACTGCACCATCCAGGGTCTGCCAGCCACACAGAACTCTGGACAAGACTTCTGAAGGCACATCTGATGCATCAGCTTTGAGGAAATGCTCTGAAGGGTTGAGGTTACATCTTTTAGGACAGGGTGTATTTTTTAAATCAGAGACTGTGTTTTCAACAGGAGTAGAATGTGGGTCCAGGATCAAGGGGTGGAAGCAAGTGTTGCCTCATTTACCATCACTTCCAATCATCTACTGGGGGATTTTGTACTTCCTGTCTTCACAATTCTGAGCTCTGTTGGGTAGGAGGTCCTGGTTCCCAGAAGGGGGCACTCTTACAAGGGGAGATGACAAAGGTCCCATTGAACTATATATTATGATTGTCACTAGGGAAGTTTAGACTTTATGTGCCTGGAGACCACTCCTCAAGAGAGAAGTAATTGACCCTCATCTGCAGGAGCAGGTGGGACTGTGTCACATATCGGGGCAGGAGGATTACATGTGGAACCCGGGTGATAGATTTAGGCACCTCATATTTCCCCCTTGCTCCACTATAACTATGACTGGACATGTGCAGCAACCCAGTCTGAGAAGGGTTTGGATTCCAAGGGACCAGACCCCTCAAGTATGAAGAGTCATATTAGGTCACATCCCCCAGGTAAGCCACAAGCACCCCCACTCCTGTGCTCTGAAATCCATGGCAGCATTTGTGCAGAGACCATGCTTCCCATGGGCTGTTCACAGAATGACTGGTCACAGCAGGGAAACTAAGGCAGGCCATTCCTGGGAGATGTGGGGCTCCTCTGATGGCTGAATGTGACTTAAGGACTCCCTACACCCTTGCTTAACTTCACTGAGGTTGCCTGGTGGTCCAAGATACCTGTAATGGACCTTCCCTTTTTCTGACCATCCCTTGGGGTCAGACTTCTATCTCAGTCTGCTGCCTCTTCCAGTGTTTTCTGGCTCTGTCTCCATATCCTGTGATGGGTGTTTCCTCTAATAAAATATTACTGAGTTTAATCCCATCTTGGTGTCTGCATCTTGGAGGACTCGGACTAACAAAATCATTTTCATCTGTATACCAACGACCTGTTACATATTCCATCTTGTAAAATCCTTCTCTTTACCCAACTTCTCCGACCAGCATCTGCTGGGTTTAGCTTGTGCTTGTATTAGTTCTTTGAGTTAATAGACAATTCTTGTTTTAAGCCACTAAATTCTGGGGTAGTTTGTTACCCAGCAATAGATAACTAATAACTCTCTCTTAAGTTTCTATTAGTCTAGCTTTCCTGTATTTCCTGGCACTTGGCAATATTCTGCCTCCTCACTGTTTCCAATTCCTCTCCTGTTCTCTCTTTTATTTTCTTTTGTCTTTTCTCCTTCTTTGCCTCCCTCTCTCCTTCCCTCCTCCCTTCTTCCTTTTTCTTATGGAAGAATCCAAACATATAAAATGACACTTATGTGGTTATGCTGAAAGGAAGCATTATTTGGACCTATATGCTAAAAGTATAATGGCAACGTACACGGAATAAAAGTAAATGAAGTTATTAACAGAATCTGAAAAAAAATGCCCGGGTGATTCTGCAGCCAAGGCAGTGGCTTTCAACTCTTAATTTCTTCCCTTGAGCTGGGCTTTTTGTCTCAGAACAAACAACTCAGTAACACGAACTCTTACATATTCCTGGTAAAAGTTTAAATTGGAGCAAGCACTGTGGAAATCAAACTAGCATTATCTATTATGGTTAAAGTACACACCCGATATAACCCAGCAATCCCACTCCTGATCATACGCTCTGGGGAATTTCTTGCCTATGTGCCCCAGGAGAGAAGTACACTAGTGTTCACAGTGAAAACTAGAATAACTACATATGTATCAATAGCAAAATAAAATTGTGGTATAATCATAAAATGTAAGACTTCAGCAATAAAAATGAAGGAACGACAGGCTCACACATGCAGGATAACTTTCCTACATAAATCTGAGTCATGAAGAATCCATGCAGTACAAGTTGACCATACAGGAAGATCAAAAACAGGCAAAACTAAACACTATTTGGTTTGGGAATATATACATTTACTGTAAAATCGTTAGAGAGATTCAAGAGAATGGTAAACACAAGACCAAGATAGAGGTTCCAACTGGGGGCTGGGATTGGGGAGGCGCCCATGGTGGCTTCATAGGTTCTGTTTCTTACACCAGTGGTGGGTGCCCAAGTATTTGCTTGGTGATAACTCTGTAAACTGACACTTTTCAAACTGCAGCTTGTGAACCATTTTTTTTCTTTTTGGGGAGGAAGACTGTCCCTGAGCTAACATCTGTTGTCAAGCTCACTCTTTTTGCTTGAGGAAGATTGTTGCTGAGCTAAAATCTATGCCAAACTTCCTGTATTTTATGTGGGATGCCACCACAGTGTGGCCTGATGAATGGTGCTGGTTAGCGCCCAGGAACCGAACCTGCGAAACTTGGGCCACCAAAGTGGAGCACGTAAACTTAAACACTATGCTACAAGCCAGCCCCCTGGTTAATTTTTTTAAAATAAAAAAGAAAAGAAAAAAACAAGGTTCATTGCAAGAATTCTTAGCAAGAACTACCCACATTGGAACAAAGGCACAGACGATGTTATTAGCCATGTGTGAGAGAAGGCTAGGATGTCATAAAAAATGCATTGACTAGAAATAGGACATTGGATCTTTTATTCAGTGGCATCTCTGTAGCTTTTCTGGTATACCATGTTCAATCTGATGTCAAGGTCAGTCTATCTTCAGAAGGATATGATGTGTTAGTTGCATTTAACCTCATATAGAACTGAATTAACTACTTTTACGGAAGTGGAAAGCACATTGTGATCAATATAAATGAAAGTGGAAAACCTTATAAAGGGAACCAATGATAGAACAGAAACTGAATGGAAAACACAATAGAGCTGCTTAAAAAAAACTTTAGAGGCACATGTGAGCAGTGCTTTTTAGAATCACCTTGGTGTCCAAATCACTTCTACCAAATCTCATTCCAAAACACAGTGAAAGATATTTAATTTATTATAGGATGTCAACTGAAATTCAGTTTTTGGAACACTCTGTTCCTAGATTGGAGTTAACCGTTTCTGCCTACTGTGTCGCACTATGGGGGATCAGAATTCACCACCCCAAAATGTTTCTCTTTGGCATAAGGATTATTTTTGGCCTGTTATTCTTTTTAAAAACTGAAGACATAGGAAAAGCTCTGAAAATCAAGTAGAAGTTACCCCTTGTAAGAGACACTTGGATTTGTAAGGGAAATCTCCATTTGTAAAGATATCTCCCTTTCTGTACCACGAAGAAGGCTAATGAACTTATCTCTAGAAACTTTTATCAATGCAGAAGGCAAGGACTTAAATCTGCATGATAACTTTACTCTTGTTTACTGTGCTTTTCTAGTAATCTCCTATAACTGACTCCCACGACCCCAATGTCCTCCTTTGTCTTTAGCTGAAGATGATATTTAAGGTGACAGCCAGCCATTCTGGCTGAGTTACCCAGTTGTCCTGGGTTTCTCCCATGTATACATGCTATTAAACTTGTTTGATTTTTCTCCTGTTATTCTGTCTCCTGTTGATTTAATTTGTAGCCCACACAGAAGAACCTAGAGTGTATAGAGGAATTGTCTTCCTCTCCTACAGTTTGGAGACTTGGACAGGAAAAAATTTCACTGGCTGGTCGCTGCTCACTCCTGGACTACTGCAGCCAAGAGATCCTGGACCTCTGACAAGAGTGGCAGGAGATGAGTTCTTACCATGTCTGTCTCCCAGATCTCTGCCTGCAGGGTCCAATGGAAACAAGAGTTTTGAGTTTGTTTCCTTTTCTAAATTTAGATTAGCAGGAGAAAATATTGGTGAAGCTAGCTTCTTGGACTCAGTGACTCTAGGATCTGGTTTCAGTACTCATTGGCTATTGATCCTTTTCCTGCCAGAAATAGTCACTATTTTTCCTTGTCTCCGCCTTATTTTGTCTATAAGCCTGTTTTCTGGGAATATGCACATGAGGTGAGAGCTATTGCTGAGGGAATCTTAGAAACCAAAAAGGCTGCAAATTTGGTGGGCATGGGTAGAGTAGTTAAGAGCCATTAGGGTGCTTGCCACCTCAAGAAGTCTCCCGTGAAAGGATAAGCTGGCTCATGGAACTAGATAGATGCCACAGGTCCCCCATCAATGTCAAGAAAATATCCGTGCAATGACGAGGTACTCTGTAAAACCACACACATTGTCACTGATTAGTTTCCCCAAGGAACCCAATGCTGGGTTTAGAAGCATTGAACTGTTTTTCCAAATAGTTCTTCTCCCTTTTTCTATGTTAAGCGGATGAAATCACCAACCACCCTGAAGCAGACCAAGTCTTACTACAAGAGCTATGCCTATGACCTTTGCCTCACTTTTAATGCTAAAGTCTCTTGGGGAGGAGCTTAGGCCCTAGTACATAACCTGCTGTGTATGTGGAAGCATGTTTTCCAGCTGAGCCTGCACAAGTGAATACCCACCTCTCCCTTTTGAATATTCATCCCCCATCCTAAATGAAAGGTATCTGCTTCCCTTTGCTTAGGGATGCCATAACTTTGGAAATGATTCATCATGGTCTCATATTTGCTGCAAATATACCTTACTTTGCGAGACAACTTTACTTCTGGTGGAGAGTCTGACTTAACTCACCAGGAGGCAAATCCAGTTTGGTTTCAGTAACAACATTCCCCAAACCCACAGCACCTCCCTCCCAGGTACTAATTTGGCTCCGAGAGATCCAAGGCTTAGCTGAACCTGTTAATGTGCATGTTAGATGAGGTTTCTCCTTTTGTCTTGCTCTGTGTCTTGGGAGCTTGGCTTTGTGACCTCTCTGGTCTCTGCCATCCAGAGGATGCACGTACCAGCAAACATCTTGGTGCCCAGCCAAGTAGACTGGGGTTCTGGGGCACACTCTTTTTGTCCAGCTCTGTCAGCTTTCAGAAAAGTTTGTCATAAGCGGTCCCAATTGCTTTCATAAAAGGCCCTTTGTTGTCTCAACCTTTGCTGCTTATTGTGCAATGACGGCCTTTGTTTTCTTTCACTATTTTTGGGAGTAAATTTTCTGGATCTCTTTTGTGGATGTCTCTTGCATCCATGGTTAAGCTTATTGGTATGAGTTGCTATTAAGATCCTACTCAGGGCCAGCTCCGTGGTCAACTGGTTAAGTTCACACACTCCGCTGCGGTGGCCCAGGGTTCAGATCCTGGGCGTGGACATGGCACCGCTCATCAGGCCACGTTGAGGTGGCGTCCCACATCTCACAACTAGAAGGACATGCAACTAAGATATACAACTGTGTACAGGGGGGGTTTGGGGAGATAAAGCAGAAAAAAAAAAAGATTGGCAACAGTTGTTAGCCCAGGTGCCAATCCTTAAAAAAAAAAAAATCCTACTCGTCCATGTGCCCAGATGATGGATCTATTAAATTGGAAAAACTTCTAAATTGGGAAAAAACATGTGAGAGCTCTCATCATAATTGTTTGTTGGTACTTATAAAAAGACCAAATTAAAAAAAAGAAATAGAAAAAAATATATTGAGTAGCCTTAAGACCCTTACTCAGATTACAGTTAAAGTGAAAAAATGTAAAAGTATAAGTGCTGATAAGATTCTAAATGTTGGAATCTTTGAGCTAATTTTATATAGAGAGGTTATATCAACTTTGCCTGAGTATATTTTAAAATGATTGGGAATGCTTCCCCTGTCCAAAATTATAAGACCAAGACCTATTGATAAAGTCCTAGTGAAAGCTGAGATTAGAGATATGAGTTGATGGAATTTAGATGAAATGTTGTAGAGAAATTGATATATTTATGGACTTCATGGGAAGTGATTGTATCTCTTTTGCCTGATTGTGTTATAGGTTGTATTGTGGGGATAAATATTGTGACTCACTGGGGAACATTTCCCCTGCCTGATTGTAAGACAGCATATAAATCATATAAATTTGCCCTTCAGACAATGTCAGTTAAGCATAGCAAAGGGAAGTCAATAGGGTTGCCTGAGCTCACACTGTATGAGACAAAAACTAGAGGGTAATATCAGGTGCTAATCAAAGGAAAAAAAGCCCCCCCACAAGGTATATTGCTCTAGGCTTAAATGGTACACTTAGAAAGGCGGCCTTTGTTAAACACTTTGTACGGACTTTTCAAGGTGTGATGCTTTGTCCTGAGGTTTTAGGACACAAAAATGTTGTGATTCACCTGTTAAGTTAAAAATTTCCCAAATATAGGGAAACAATTGGAAAAATGTAGCTGGAAGGGGGCAACCTCTTTTTTTGTCATTCAGGCTGTAATCTGGTTCTTTGAGGAACTGGAAGCAACTGTCTTTGTCTTTCAAATCTCTGCAAGGCTGGAGGTATATTTCTAGAAAGCAGTTCAAAGTTCACCTGTCTTTTCCCAATCCCAAAGCCTCCCCCATTCCTCCCAAAATGCTCCTAGATGTTGACTGACACAAGAGATTGAGACGTTAGAAACTGATAAGGCAAATATGCCCCAGAAACTCCATCTTGAAGAAAGCTTGAGTGCTTTCTCTGTGCCTTTATGATGTAGATTTTCTACTCCCATCTTCTCTAGGACCTAAAGCCATCCTTTGAAATGCAAATGTTTCACAGAAACTAGTGTATTTGTATTGCACCTGATTCATAACAAAAATTTGGGAAGCTAGAAGGTCTATGTGTCTACTTGCTTGTTCATGTGTGTCTATATGTATGTTATGTATGTGTGATATTTTACCTCTGATGGTATGGCCAAAATTAAGAGCTCTGTTTAATTGGCTTAAAGGAAGCACTTAGATTATTTCTAAATGTAATAAAAACGAACCCAAATGTCTTTCAAGTTAATGTGAGATGAAATAATCTTTGGTAAATGAAACCTTATTTAAGATTGTTGGTTTGATTAAAATGGACATGTTCTCGAAGTTATCAACATTAGATGTGTTGCAGACATGCAGCCTTTATTCTACATTTATTGGTCAAATAAGTTGATGTTATCTTTATTACAAAACTCCTTAACAAAAATAATAACTTAAAATGATAGCTGATTTTGTCTGGTTTCTCAAAGTCTTTATAGGCAATCTAAGTAATTATTGGAAACAGGTAAACTAAGTAGATGTGGAAAAGATAAGAGTGTTGGGTGAACTTTTTAACAATAATTGTGTGTTATGAAATGTGTATTTAAGATAACTTCCCAAATCTCTCTGGTAACTTAAAACGTTGAGGTTTTTCTGGATTAATTTAAATGATGAAAATTCACTGACTATCTAGATCATTTCCAAATAAGACAAAATATTAGACACTAATTATTACATATAGGTTTACCTACTTTTGGCTTCTTATAACAAAGAAATTAAAAAGTGCTAAAGAAGCTTTGTGTTTTATTAAAAGATTTTACTATAAAGTAACATGTTTCTAGAAATTATAAAAGTGTTTATAAACTTGTCAAGCCACAGAAAGCTAATGTAAAAAAACTTTATAATTGCTTACTTAGTTTTCACTTAAAAATTATTTTCTAAGGGTTAAAAATTCTAATGTATGATTAAAGCTACTAAAAATTAAGGAAAACATGTTGGTATTCAAGGATAGTAAGATATATGTTTTCAGTAAAGAAAATATAAAGAACAGAAATATTTTGGTTTGGTTGAGAGATAAATTTGTCCGAAAGTACTAAGAGGAGAAAAAGAAGGCATGGGACAAATTCTGAATGTAAAAAGAAAGTTATAAAAGGATTCTGAAGGAGGAACCCTGAGAAAAGAATTGTGCATGGTCAAGTTTGCTAAAATTAAAATGAATTGAATTAAGTAAATGAGATTTAATATCAAATTAAGCTAGTGAAAAACTAAAATTTGTTTTTTCCTCTCTCTTAAAAGGATAATTTTCTTAAACTTTTAGTCTGCTCTTGGTAAAGAGATTATGAAAGGTTTTTCCTTTGAGTGGTCTACCAGAAGGATAGGAATTTTGTGTTTTATCAAAATAAATTTCCTGTATTGTTTTTATCAGGTCTTTAACTGCAAGTGCTAAAGTTTTTCTTACAGCTATTTAATCTTCTGCATTTGCCTAAAAATCTTGAATTGTCACCATGGTTAAATGGATAAATGGATAACTAAGCATTGTTTCATAGGGACCTATGATATTGTGTGGGTAAATGTATTGATATAAGTATTTTAAAAATTATATAACATTCCTAAAATTCTGATCTGTCTTGGTTATCAGTCATAATTCTAATTATGATCTTAAATTGTATATCACAGAAATAACCAAGTTTCCTTGTCAATTGTTATTTTTTTAAGTCTTTTATAATTTACACAGTTATTGTTTTACTCTGATGCTTTTGCAAATATGTTTCATCTTCAGAGAGATTCATAAGCAAGACTCTGACGCTTAGTGTAGAATACAGGTTTCTGATAAACTTTCAGATCATAAAACTGAAGTGGGTAAAAAATTACAAAGCTAATGAAGAAACTGATGACTTCACGAAACTGCTAACAAAAGATCAAGATCAAGAGTTGACTATATAGGACTGAATGAACTAATAAGGATAATTATAATGTTTATAAATTTTTTGAAATATTGTTCATGTTTTTGGGTTTTCTTTTTCAGATTTAAGGAAATCTTTTTATCTTTTCTCTCAAGCTAACCATGACTTATAACAATTTGGTATATTATATTTTTGTAAGAAAAATTGAAATATTTTTAATTTTCTCCCCACCTGATTACTCCAGAATTTAAGAACTCTTAGTGAGTGAGTATTGTTATTTTCATGGCAATATAGTTATTTGCATAAGTTCAATAAGAATCTGTTCTTCTTATAACAGGACACAATTGGAAACATTGATTTATATCAGCAAAGCTTTGACTGGAATGTCATATTTGAGAGAAACATGCATAGACTCTGATATGACCAGGTAGCTTTTGAGAAACAAAGATCAGACTTTATGGAATAAAGTGACTTGGAAATATTGGCCTGGTACCTTGTTTACAGGGTTCCCAGCAACCTTATCAAGTAAATAAAGAAGGTTAGTTATCTGGCAGGTGCGAGGAACCTCAATATTTTGGGGAACTTCAAAAGAAGAGAACAATTCACTCAAACATATAGGTATTGCAGGCAAAGTCTGACGACAAAGTCCTTGGCTTGGCTTTCCTGGCCTCAAGAGGCCTTTAAAGTTCAATCTGAGATTCCTTATAAAAGGTTCTAGCAAAACAGATTTATAAGAGCCTATATGATCAATTCTACTCTTGCTGTACTTGTGTAAATAATTGGGCCAAATTTATTGAAATTAGACTTATTTTAAAAACCAATCAGTCTTAGTTTGGCTATCTTTGGTAAAAATGAGATTAACTTTAGAGAGAAAAATTATGTTTCAGTGAAAACTATAATACACATTTGTGGACTTTGACTTCTAATACTCAAAGAATTAACAGACTATTCTGTTAATTGTGTTTGAGGTTTTTGTTTTCTATCTGTAAACTTGACTGGATCCTGAATTTTTCTAGTCTCCTAAAATATCTGGCTACAAATCTCCAAACTAAGTTTTTCAATCTTTTATTTGAAATCATTGAGAATTGAGACCACCCTTCTTCCTGAAGCCCTGCAAACTGAAGCTGGATAGCTTGATAGAAACTTTGTAGAGATCACCAAGATAGCATGCCTGTTGCTGTGTAAGCCATTCAAAGGAATACCTGAATGCCCGATGACATCATCAGAGGCATTTCAAACTGCAAAAGATGCTTTGACCCTGACATCTAAAAACCTTCTTGACTAGCTGCCCCCTGGGCTCAGAAACTGGTCAATAATTTGCTCCAACCATTAACCTTATTTTTCTTTTTGTTTCCATAGAAATTCTTCTTATTAAATACCTGATTGCTTGCTCACACAATATAGGCCTAACTTTGGGAGCCCATCTACATCACTGCCTCCTGAAATGAATTTGACTGCACTGATCTATTATCGGTACTAAGAAATGTGTCCAGTGAGATGGAACAATCTACCACTCAGCTTCTGGACTATAAAACTTCTTAAAGTTTCAAAGGTGAGAGTGTAGAGGATCAGATTTGGCCACCCCAAAATGTGTCTCTTTCGTATAAGGATTATTTTTGGCTGGTTATTTTTTTAAAAATGTCAGACATGGGAAGAGCTCTGAAAATCAAGTAGAAGTTAGCCTTTGTAAGAGACATTTGCATTTGTAAGGGAAATCTCCATTTCTAAAGGTGCCTCCCTCTCTGCACCAGGAAGAGGGGGGATGATCTTATCTCCAGAAACTCTTATCAATGCAGAAGTCAAGGATTTAAATCTGCATAACTTTACCCTTGTTTACTGGGCTTTTCTGCTAATCTCCCATAACTGACTCCCCCCAACGCAATATTCTCCTTTGTCTTTAGCTGAAGATGATATTTAAGGTGACACCTAGCAATTTTGGCTGAGTTACCCAGTTTTCCTGGGTTTCTCTCATGTATGCATGCTATTAAACTTGACTTTTCTCCTGTTATTCTGCCTAATGTCAATTTAATTTGTAGCCCAGCCAAAAGAATCTAGAATAGGTAGAGGAATTGTCTTCCTCCTACACCACCAAAATTGTTGTCAGAATGCTAAGCTAGGTGTGTAGACTGAGGTATGAGATTCACATTTTTCTAATTGAACAGCAATTTCATTAGGCAACTATCTTTTAAGATGATGTTGAGTAAGAAAATTGGCATTTTAGCCAATTCTTAACAAACTAAATTTGAAACTTCTAAAGAAAAACAAAGATAATTATTTTAAAGGCATTACTGTTATGGCATCCATGTCTTAAAATTATTTGATCTACCTACTATATGTTCTCAACTTTGTTGCAACTTATTGAAGGGAACACTATTATTAAAGGCAATTGCAAGAAAAACTTACAAATATGGTTGTATCTCCTTTCTCTGTCTCAAACTTTTAATCATTATTTTCCAAAAGAGAAATGTAGAGCATTAAAGAAAAAGAATCAGATAGAAGTAGTATTGATTTTTACAAAATCCAGAGATAATATTTATTTAATTTTGTTTTTCTTTTTTTTTTCAAGGTTGCCCCTGAGCTGACATCTGTTGCTAATTTTTTTTTATCCTTCTTCTCCCCAAATCCCCCTAGTCCTTAGTTGTGTATTTTAGTTGTATGTCCTTATAGTTCTGCTATTTGGAATGCCACCTCAGCATGGCTTAATGAGCAGTGCTAGGTCCATGCCCAGTATCAGAACTGGCAAAACTGTGGGCTGCCAAAGTGAAGTACACAAACTCAACCAGTCAGCCATAGGGCCAGCTACTAATTTTGGTTTTAACATGCTTCTAGAGGTATAGGTTAATTCCCTCTTCTTGAGTGTGGGATGCACTTAAGGACTCACTGCTAACTGACAGAATAAGGCTGATGGAATGGTGTGTGACTCTGGGTCTAGGACATAAAACACATTGCAGTGTCCATCTTGGTTGCTCTCTCTCTCTCTCAGATCACTTGCTTTGGGGGAAGACAACTACCTAGTCATTAGCCAACTTATGGAAAAGTCCACATGGCTAGGAACTGAGGCCTCATGGGACTATCCAAGAAGGAAACGAAGGGTCTTCCAACAGCCATATGAGTGAGCCATGTTTCCTCAGAATCCTCCAACCCCAGTCAAGCCATCAGATGATGCAACCTTGGCTGACAACTTGACTGCAACCTTGAGAGAGGCCCTGAGCCAGAAGTGCTCAGGTAAACCTCTCCTGGATTCTTGACCCTGGGAAACTCTGGGAGATAATACACATTTGTTGTTTTGAGCTTGTAAGTTTTAGATAATCTGTTATGCTGTGGTACAGAACTAATAAAATGTCCAAAGAGAGAGTGAGTTATTGCTCTTTAACTTTTGTTTGCTCTAAATTACTTCCAGTAGTCCCCCTTATGCATGGTTTTGCTTGCTGCCATTTCAGTTACCTGTAGTCAACTGTGCTCTGAAAATATTAAATGGAAAACTCCAGAAATAAACAATAAGTTTTAAATTTTGTGCCATTCTAAGTAGTGTGATGATATCTTGTGTCATCTTGCTCCGTCCCACCTGGGATGTGAATCATCTCTTTGTCCAGCATGTCCACACTGTATATGTTACCTGCCCATTAGTAACTTAGTAGTCGTTTTGATTATCAGATCAACTGTCCCAGTATCCAGTGCTTGTCTTCAAGTAACCCTTATTTTACTTAACAATTGCTCCAAAGTGCAAGAGCATGTATAAGAAAAAACACAGTATATATAGGGTTTGGTACTACCTGAGGTTTCAGGCATCCAATGGGGGTCTTGCAGTGTATCCCTACAGATAAGGTGGACTACTGTATAAGATATTAAATATGTCCTTTGGTTTTAAGTTTTAAGAGAATTTCCATGGCTAACAGACAGGATGCATTTTATTATCATTCACAACAATCTATTTATTTGACTTTCAATTTCCAATCATGACCCAACTAAACACAAAGAAAGAACCAGGTCATGCTGGCAGGTTCTGTGATGGTCCACAGCAGCCACCTCCTGGTTATTCACCTTCCCCCAGTTAGTCTGTCAAACACTAATGTTGGTGCTGCTGGGAACGGGTTCTCTAGAGGTAAATAAGGTCTCAAATCAGTTGACCTTAAGACAGGGGGATTCTCCTGGGTGGGACTGTCCTAAGCAGATGAGCCCTTAAAAGGACTGGGTTCTTCCTGAGCAAAGAGATTCACAGTGTGAGAGGGATTCAATGCGAGGGACTTTCTCCATTGTGGGCTTTGAAAACGGAGGCCACATGGCAAAGAATGCTGGTGACCGCTAGGTGTTGGGAGCAGCCCTCCCCAGGCTCCTCAAGGAAACAGGGACCTCAGTCCTACAACTACAAGAAACTGGATTCGGGGCTGGCCCCATGGCTGAGTGGTTAAGTTTGCGCGCTCCACAGCAGGTGGCCCAGTATTTCGTTGGTTCGAATCCTGGGCGCGGACATGGCACTGCTCATCAAACCACACTGAGGCAGCATCCCACATACCACAACTAGAAGGACCCACAACGAAGAATATACAACTATGTACCGGAGGGGCTTTGGGGATAAAAAGGAAAAAATAAAATCTTAAAAAAAAAAAAAAAAGAAAGAAACTGGATTCTACTAACAACCTCTGTGTAAGCTTAAAGGAGGCTCCTGAGCTCAAGGTGAGAACCCAGCTTTGCGAAACCCTGAACAGAGAACCCATCCACACCATGCCTGGATTTCTGACTAAGGAATTGTAAGCAAACAAATGCATGTTGTTTTGAGCCACTAAGTGGTGGTGATTTGTTATGCAGTAACAGAAAACTAATACACAGGCTCACTGTGTATTAAGCACATAGCATTTTTTCCACATGAATGAATTTATGAACTGATATGCACACTAGTTGCTTAAAATAAAATCTTTCCTAACTTTTTTCTATTTTTCATTTTATGATTTTTACACAATGAAATTAAATTTTAATGCAATCATACTTCATTCATTCATTCAACAGCTAATTTAATGCCTATGTACCAGGAATGGCTTTAGATGCCGGACACACAACTTTGACCTAAACAGCCCAAAGCCCCTGTGCTCATGTGTGTTGCATTCTAGAGGCTTCCCAAGAGTGAGACGGAGCCATTGGAGTGTTTTAGTGAAGAAATGACACCTCCTGACTCACATTAGCAGGATCACTGACTCCTGCGGGGAGGATAGTTCATGGGTGGCAGGTGAGAGGGTGGCGCTGGTGCCACAATTCAGGAGTGAGAGGGTGGAGGAGACTAAGGGGAGAAGAGGGCCTGAGGGGCGAGAGGACAGAGAGAAGGGCTGGAGGAGCAGGGGTGAGGAGAAGAAGCAGAGGGAAAGAATTCTATAGCAGTGGAATTCTCAGATTTAAACATATTGTTTCAAGGAACTTAAAATATATCTACAAGCCTGGCAGGGTATTCTTTGCATTTGGTTTGTAATTCATGCTGTGGGGCTGCCTAAAAACTAATTGCCTCCTTATATTAATCAGTTTGAAAAACAATAATGTCTCCAAAAAATATGCTCACTTGCTGAGATGTGAATTACTTATAAAAATACGCAATAGATGAGCACTTGTGAAGGGCATTTTGACTGCAATGACAACTTGCAACTTTAATTTGATTAACACACAGTAACAAACTGTG
Source organism: Equus quagga (assembly GCF_021613505.1). Lineage (NCBI taxonomy): Eukaryota > Metazoa > Chordata > Mammalia > Perissodactyla > Equidae > Equus > Equus quagga. Next base: position 32,810,319 of record NC_060281.1, read on the forward strand.
CTTCTGTGAGTGACTCTGTAGTGAAGACATGTCAGGGACTCACAGGGACAAACGAGGGAATGAAGATCATTTTGAAATACAACAACCTGGAGTCACAGATATACTGACTGGAAAGTAACACTTAAGAGCTTTATGAGTCTGACTGCAGCGCTGTTTAGACACTTTGATATACGAAGGGGCCTAAATCACTTCTTTCACAGATTAGATTCCTGATATTCAGGGGTTTCAAGATCGTGTTACCCACTGTAGTTAATGAACAAAAAGGAACCCGGTCTCTGTGAGAAGCTCTGTCTGGTGTTTTCAGGCACATTCTCTCCAGGTTTACAGAGAAAACCCCTGTCCCTCCATCTCCATTCCCACGGCGAGCTCACTCTCTGGCGTCAAGTTCCCTGGGGGTGAGTTTTCTTCTAGAAGAGTCCAGGGGAGAGGTCAGGGGTGAGAGGCAGGGAATCCAGTTCAAGGAGTGGGATTCCAGTAAGAGGAGGAGAAGGGGCTGAGCCCAGCCTGGGGGTCTCTCCCTGGTTTCCTCAGACAGCCCCCGGGCCAGGACTCAGGGAGACGGTGTGACAAAGAGCTCTCGGTGCAGGAGGAGAGGGGTCAGGACAAAGTCCCAGGTCCCCGGACTTGGCTCTTAGGGTCTCAGGTCCTAGGGCGGAGTCTGCAGGTCAGTGTTGGGGAGTCCCCGTCTCCCTGAGTTTCACTTCCCCCTCTCACAACCTGTGTCAGCTCCTCCTGCCTGGAGACTCATGACGCGGCCCGAGTTCTCACTCCCACTGCGTGTCCTGTTTCTACAGAAGCCAATCAGCGTCGCCCCGGTTCCCGATTATAAAGTCGCCACCGTTGTGCTGAACTCAGATTCTCCCCAGATGGCGAGGATGTTGGTCATGATGCCCCCAACCTTCCTCCTGCTGCTCTCGGGGGCCCTGACCCTGACCGAGACCTGGGCGGGTGAGTGCGGGGTCGGGAGGAAACGGCCTCTGCGGGGGGCGGAGCGAGGGGACCGCGCGGCGGGGGCGCAGGACTCCTGGGGAAGGCGCTTTACCGCGGACCCAGATCCAGACAGCCTCCCCCCACCTCGGTCCCGCCGCGTCCTGACCCTCGCCCCCCGTCCCCCAGGGCCGCTCGCCCCCTCCTGTCCCATCCCAAGTCTCCACCCTTCCCCTTCTGTCGCTCCTTTTCCATCTCCCGAGCCCTCCCCCCTTCCCCCTCCCGGCCCCATCACCCTGGGACCCGGGGACCCGCACCGGGAGGAGGGTCGGCCGGGTCTCAGCCCCTCCCCGCCCCCAGGCTCCCACTCCATGAGGTATTTCAGCACCGCCGTGTCCCGGCCCGGCCGCGGGGAGTCCAGGTACCTCGAAGTCGGCTACGTGGACGACACGCAGTTCGTGCGGTTCGACAGCGACGCCGCGAGTCCGAGGATGGAGCCGCGGGCGCCGTGGGTGGAGCAGGAGGGGCCGGAGTATTGGGAAGAAGAGACGCAGCGCGCTGCGGGCCTCGCACACTCTTTCCGGGGGAACCTGAACAATCTGCGCGGCTACTACAACCAGAGCGAGGCCGGTGAGCGACGCGGGCCAAGTTCCAGGTCACGGCCCCCCATCCCCACGGACGGGCCGGGGTCTCCCCGATCTCCGGGTCCGAGATTCACCCTGAGGCTGCGGGACCCGCCCGGCCCCCAGACCCGGGAAGAGCCGGCGGGGACTTTCTGCGGTTTAATTTTCAGTTTAGGGTTACTCGCTCAGGGGGAGTTTGGGCGGGACGGGGCCAAATGGGCGGGGCTGACCTCAGGGATTGGGTTAGGGTCTCACACCCTCCAGCTGATGTACGGCTGCTACGTGGGGCCACACGGGCGCCTCCTCAGCGCATCCTTTCAGTACGCCTACGACGGCGCTGATTACCTCGCCCTGAACGAGGACCTGCGCTCCTGGACCGCGGCGGACACGGCGGCTCAGATCTCCAAACGAAAGAACGAGGTGGCGGGTAATGCGAAGTACTGGAGGAACTACCTGGAGGGCACGTGCGTGGAGTGGCTCAGCAGATACCTGGAGAACGGGAAGGAGACGCTACAGCGCGCAGGTGCGAGGGGCTAGAGGGCCTCTGGATTTCCCTTCGGGCTGGGGGCCTCCTACAAGGAGAGGAGGAAAATGCGATCGATGCCTGAGCACACTCATCCAGTGGGTTACGAGGCTGAGTCGGCTTAGGTTTTCAGATCGGGTATCGGACAGTGACTTGCCCAGAGGGCCTGCCTTTCTCTTAGTGACAATTAAGGGACGCAGTCTCTCCAGGGATGGAGGGGGAAACCATCCCTGAAATAACTGATGAGCAGTTCCCTTTGACTCTGGCGGTGACTCTGGAACCATGGGACTCTCACTCTCAGGCTTTATTTTGTAATGTGTTTGAGGTCTGATTCCAGCTTTTCTGAGTCACTTGGCCTCCACCCAAGTGACATCGCTATTCCCCCTTTCGGAGACCTGTCTGCTACTGTGGGCTGTCTCATTTTGATTCTAGAAATTTCCAATGAATAGATTATCCCAGAAGCCTGTGCCCAGGCTGGTGTCTGGGTTTTGTGCTCCTTTCCCCCACTCCACTTGTCCTGTCCGTTCTCAGGATGCTCACATGAGTGCTGCTTCAGTGGCCCGAGGAAGATGTAAATTTCTTGAATTTTCTGACCCTTCTCCTCAGACCCCCCAAAGACACACGTGACCCACCACCCCATCTCTGACAGTGAGGTCACCCTGAGGTGCTGGGCTCTGGCCTTCTACCCTGCGGAGATCACCCTGACTTGGCAGCATGTCGGGGAGGACCTGACCCAGGACATGGAGCTTGTGGAGACCAGGCCTTCTGGGGACGGGACCTTCCAGAAGTGGGCAGCTGTGGTGGTGCCTTCTGGAGAGGAGCAGAGCTACACGTGCCGTGTGCAGCACGAGGGGCTGCCTGAGCCCATTATCCTGAGATGGGGTAAGGAGGGAGGCGTGGGCTCAGAGCCTCTTCTCAGGAAAATCAGGAGCCCTTCTGGAGACCTTCAGCAGGGTCAGGGCTGAGGCCTTGGGGTCAGGGCCCTCACTTTCCCTTCCCTTCCCAGAGCCATCTCATGAATTCATCATCCACATTTTGGGCAGCGTTGCTGGCCTGGTTCTCCTGCTGATCACTGGAGCTGTGGTAGCTGTGATGTGGAGGAAGAAGCACTCAGGTGGGGAAAGCGTGTGGTCTGAGTTTTTTTGTCCCACAGTGACTTTCAAGTCCAGGTGGAAGTTTGTCCTGCCTCGTTAATGGGAAGTCCCATCCATAGGCACACGTGCTTTCCTAGTCTCAGGCCCTGTTTGCTAACACTTACTCTTTATTAATGTACATGTAATAACGAAGGACAAACATCACCATGATGAGTCTGGTGATGGGGATCTGATTCCCAGCAGTCACAGGACAGAGGGGAAGGTCCCTGCTGAGGACAGACCTCCTGGAGGGTGGTTGGTCCAGTCCCCACACATGTACTTTCCTCATATTTCCTGATCCTGGCCTGGGTCTGATTACAGTTTTGGAAACTTCCCTGGGGTCCAGGACTAGGGGGTTCCTTTAGGACCTCACGGCCCTGCCTCCTCCCTGGCTTCTCACAGAATATTTTCTTCCCACAGATGGAAAAGAAGGGAGCTACGCTCAGGCTGCAAGTAAGTATGGAGGGCGTGTGATCCCTGAGACCCTTGTAATACTGCAGACGGGAGCCCATGGGGGAGCTCACCCACCCCGTAGTTCCTCCTTTAGTCTCCTCCTGTGGGCTCTGACCCCATCCTCTTTTGTTCCACTCCAGGCAGTGACAGTGCCCAGGGCTCTGATGTGTCTCACACAGCAGGTGAGACCCTGGAGGCCTGAAGTGAGGGGGCGTTGGGGCAGGGGGGACGGGGCTGGGTTATGGGGATTCTTTCATTGGGACATTTTGAGCATGCAGTGGGCTGTTCAGAGTGTCACCAATTACAGCGACTGACTTAAATTTGTTCATGATTATTTTCTTCTATAGCGTGAGACAGCTGCCTTGTCGAGGACTGAGTGATGCAAGATTTGTTCCTGTCCCAATCGCCCCATTGTGACTTCAGGAATCTCTGATTTCTCTTTCGGCCAAGGGTACCTGAATGTGTCTGTGTTCCTGTTAGCATAATGTGAGGAGGTGGGGAGACTGGTTTCCCCCACGACCCCCTCCCCACACTGACCTGTGTTTTTTCTCTGATTGATTTTCCTGTTCCAGCAGAGCTGGGTCTGGGCCAGTTCCATCCTTGTCTTAACTTCTTGTTGCCCTGAGCTGCAACTTCTTACTTCCTTATTGAAAATAAGAATCTAGATGTAAATTTGTTTTTTTCTAATTCTTGCCGGGAGGGATTGATGGTTTGATTAAAGGAGAAGATTCCTAAAATTTGAGAGAAGAAATAAAAGGAAGCACTGAGACCCTTCCAGACACTGATGATTCATTCACCTGATATTGGTTGTGTGCCAGATGTGTGACAAAATATTTTTGCATCTGGGGAACATCATTGAAGTGAAAACAGACAGAAGTTGCTGGCCTTGTGGAGCATACATTGTAGTGGGAAGGATCAGACTATGAACTATAAGCATAGTAAATAAGAACAGTGTTTACGTTAGAAGGTGGTAAGTGCTATGGAAAAAATGCAGTGGGGAAGGCGATGCAGCCCCCCAGTGTCCACTTACTTCATGGACCCAGGTAACCACCTCAAGGAGCACACCAGGTTATACACTCATCAGTTCCAATCTCCTTCCAAACCTGAAAGGGAGTTCTTGTGATGGACATCAGCATGTCCTACTTTAAAGCACCCATCACATTCCCATAGTGTTTTCCATTGGACCGAGCCCCATATGGGCATTCCTTTAGTGGAACAGGTTTCTGCTGCCCTGTGCCTGACCATTTGGCCTAGCTGTTGACCACTGCCCATGAGTTGGTAGAAACCAAAACATAGGGGCTTTTATCATTCTTCAATTCTTCCATCACTGCTAGAAAAACTGTATTCAACTAGGCTCAGCAAGGTGATCTGTTTTTACCTTTCTTGATCGAAGGAGTGACTTTCCAAACAGGATGTTGTCTTTTCACCTTGAAACTGTCGTCTGTAAGCTAAGCAGCTCTTTGTAGGTTAGTTGAGAGCTGTTCATAGGGCACTGCTGAAGTGACAATAGAATCCAGCAGCTCCTCATGCAGTTCCAAAGTCAGTCATAGGGGAAAAGAGGCTGCCTGCTCATGCATGTATCCTCCCTGCATCCCCCTGGTAGCATGATCCTATATAAACCATTTCCTTTTTTTTTTTTTTTGATGAGGAAGATTGGCCCTGAGTTAACATCTGTTGCCAATCTTCCTCTTTTTGCTTGAGGAAAATTGTCACTGAGCTAACAGCTGTGCTGGTCTTCCTACATTTTGTATGTGGGACATTGCCACAGCATGGCTTGATGGTGTGTAGGTCCATGCAAGGGATCCAAACCTGTGAACCCCAGGCCACTGAAGCAGAGCTCTCCAACTTAACCACTATGCCGCTAGGCCAGCCATTTCCATTTTTTAATGGAACTCTTCTGGGCACTGTCCTCTCAGTGTTTCTTCAACATTATTCAAGACAACATGGGTATTTCAGGTTCAGAATCATTTTGCGTCTTTCAGTCATAAGGGTAGTTTCAATTAATGTCTGATAGTAAGCCAGTAGCTGCTCCTCAAATGGAAATTCTCTAGTTGAAAGTTCCATTAGTCATCACTAGGAGATACTCAGGAGCTTCTCCCTGAGCTCCAGTACCCACCCCATGCGGTTATTGTACAGAGAGTGCGTCTGCACTGCACTCCAGCTTCTGTTCTACACTGTTTGGTTTACACTGAACATATCCAATTAATATTACTTGAAGGGTGGATTTGCATGCCTTCTTTTTTATAATACTAGTAAGGGAAAGTGTTCTCCAGTCAGAGATAATATCCATTCCCGTAAAACATTCAGGTAAAGGAGACATAACGTCTTCACTTAAAGCCTGTTCAACATTCCATTTTCAAACAAATTGTCACTGTAGTTCTATCAACTCTTACACATCTGTATTCTCTCATCCTTATTGTAGCCCACAGTAGGACTTCACCAATGGGTTTTGGTGTCAAAGGGTGTAGGGCTCCATGTAAAGGAGCCAACCTAGACCATTTTACCCACTCTTTTGTATAAGGCGTTGGGTCCCCAGTGAGAGGTTGAGCCAAACTCCACTGGCTCTTTAGTGAATCATTTATTTACTTATATATGTATTTATTTATTTTGGTAATGTTGTTTATAACATTATGCAAATTTCAGGTGTACATCATTATATTTTGATTCCTGTGTAGCTTACATCATGTTCACCACCCAAAGACTAATTACCATCCATCACCACACACATGTGCCTAATCACCTCTTTCGCCCTCTTCCCTCCACCCTTCCCCTCTGGTAACCACCAATACAATCTCTGTCTCAATTTGTTCGTTTGTAGTTGTTTTTTTTAAAGATTTTATTTTTTTCCTTTTTCTCCCCAAATCCCCCCGGTACATAGTTGTATATTCTTCGTCGTGGGTCCCTCCAGTTGTGGCATGTGGGACGCTGCCTCAGCATGGTTTGATGAGCAGTGCCATGTCCGCGCCCAGGAATTCGAACCAACGAAACACTGGGCCGCCTGCAGCGGAGCGCGCGAACCTAACCACTCGGCCACGGGGCCAGCCCTTGTTTGTAGTTGTTTTTGTCTTCTACCTTTGAGTGAGGTCCTACAGTATTTGACTTTTTCCCTCTGACTTATTTCGCTTAGCATAATACCCTCAAGGTCCATCCATGTTGTCACAAATGGCTGGATTTCATCATTTCTTATGACTGAGTAGTATTCCATTGTGTATATATACTGCATCTTCTTCATCCATTCATCCCTTGATGGGCATCTAGGTTGCTTCCAAGTCTTGGCTATTGTGAATAATGTTGCAATGAACATAGGAGTGCATGTATCTCTACACATTCATGTTTTCATGTTCTTTGGATAAATACCAAGCAGTGGAATAGCTGGATCATATGGTAGATCTATACTTAATTTTTTGAGGAATTTCCGTACTGTTTTCCCTAGTGGCTGTACCAGTTTTCACTCCCACCAGCAGTGTATGAGGGTTCCCTTCTCTCCACATCCTCTCCAACACTAGTTGTTTTCTCTCTTGTTAATTATAGCCATTCTGATGGGAGTGAGGTCATATCTCATTGTAGTTTTGATTTGCATTTCCCTGATAGTTAATAGTGTTGAACATCCTTTCATGAGCATATTGGCCATCTGTATATCTTCTCTGGAGAAATGTATGCTCATATCTTTTGCCTATTTTTTAATTGGGTTGTTAGATTTTTTGTTGTTCAGATCTATGAGTTCCTTATATATTTTGGATATTAACCCCTTATCAGGTATATGGTTTGCAAATATCTTCTCCAAATTGTTAGGTTTTCTTTTCATTTGGTTGATGGTTTCCTTTGCTGTGCAGAAGCTTTTTAGTTTGATGTAGTCCCATTTGTTTATTTTTTCTATTGTTTCCCTTGCCTGGTCAGACATGGTCCTTGAAAATATGCTGCTAAGACCGATGTCGAAGAGTGTACTGTCGATGTTTTCTTCTAGAACTTTCATGGTTTCAGGTCTTACATTCAAGTCTTTAATCTATTTTGAGTTAATTTTTGTGTATGCTGTAAGATAATGGTCTACTTTCATTCTTTTTCATGTAGCTCTCCAGTCTTCCCAACATCATTTATTGAAGAGATTTTCCTTTCCCCATTGTATGTTCTTGTCTCTGTTGTCAATAATTAGCTTTCCATAGATGTGTGGGTTTATTTCTGGGCTCTCAGTTCTGTTCCATTGATCTCTGTGTCTGTTTTTGTGCTAGTACCAGGCTGTGTTGGTTACTATAGCTTTGTAGTATACTTTGAAATGAAGGAGTATGATACCTCCAGCTTTGTTCTTTTTTCTCAGGACTCCTTTGGCTATTCAGGGCCTTTTGTTGTTCCATATAAAGTTTAGGATTCTTTGTTCTATTTCTGTGAAAAATGTGGTTGGAACTTTGATAGACATTGCATTGAATCTGTAGATTGCTTTATCAAGTATGGACATTTTATATCTTTTTATTTCTTTGCGTCTTCTTCAATTTCTTTCAGCAATGTTTTAATAGTTTAATAGTACAGATCTTTCACCTCTTTGGTTAAGTTTATTCATAGTTATTTTATTCTTTTTGTTGCAATTGTAAGTGGGATTCTATTCTTAATTTCTCTCTCTGCCACTTCACTTTTTAATGTATAGAAATGCAACTGATTTTTGTATGTTGATTTTGTGTCCTGCAACTTGACCATATTCATTTATTGTTCCTAAAAGATCTTTAGTGGATGCTTTGGGGTTTTCTTTATATAAAATCATGTCATCTGCAAATAGTGACAGTTTCCAATTTGGATCCCTTTCATTTCTTTTTCTTGCCTGATCGCTCAGGTTAGAACTTCCAATACTATGTTAAATTAGAGTGGTGAAAGTGGGAACCCTTGTCTGGTTCCTGTTCTTAGAGGTTAGCTTTCAATTTTTCTCCATTGAGAATGATATTAGCTGTGGGTTTGTTGTATATGGTCTTTATTATGTTGAGGTATTTTCCTTCTATACCCATTTTATTGAGAGTTTTTATCATAAATGGATGCCATATCTGGTCAAATGCATTCTCTGCATCTATTGAGATGATCATGTGATTTTTATTCTTCATTTTACTAATGTGGTGTATCATGTTGATTGATTTGTGGATGTTGAACCATCCTTGCATCCCTGGAATAAATTTCACTTGATCATGGTGTATGATCTTTTTAATGTATTGTTGTATTCGATTTGCTAGTATTTTGTGGAGGATTTTTGCATCGATGTTCATCAGTGATATTGACCTGTAATTTTTTTTTTTGTGTTGTCCTTGTCTGGTTTTGGTATCTGTATAATGTTGGCATCGTGGAATGAGTTAGAAAGCTTCCTCTCCTCTTCAATTTTTTGGAAGAGTTTGAGGAGGATAAGCATTAAGTCTTCTTTGAATGCTTGGTAGAATTCCCCAGGGAGACCATCTGGTCTTAGACTCTTAGTTTTTAGGAGATTTTGGATTACTCTATCAATCTCTTTACTGGTGATTGGTCTATTCAAATTCTCTATTTCTTCTTGATTCAGTTTTTGAAGGTTGCATGATGCTAAGAATGTATCCATTTCATATAGATTTTCATAGTATTCTCTTATAATCTTTTGTATTTGTGAGGTGTCTGTTGTAATTTCTCCTCTTTCATTTATGATTTTATTTACTTGAGCCTTCTCTCTTTTTTTCTTGGTGAGTTTAGCTAAAGGTTTGTCAATTTTGTTTATCTTTTCAAAGAACAAGCTCTTGGTTTTGTTGATTTTTTTCTATTCTTTTAGTCTGTATTTCATTTATTTCTGCTCTGATTTTTATTATTTCCTCCCTTCTACTGATTTTGGGTTTTGTTTGTTCTTCTTTTTCTAGTTCTTTCAGGTGCACTGTTAGATTGTTTATTTGAGATTTTTCTTGTTTGTTGAGGTAGGTCTGTATTGCTATAAACTTCCCTCTTAGAACTGCTTTTGCTGTGTCCCATAAATCTTGGCATGTCAGATTTTGATTCTCATTTGTCTCCAGGTTTTTAAATTTCCCCTTTGATTTTTTCATTGACCCAACTATTGTTCAGTAGCATGTTGTTTAATGTCCACATATTTGTGGCTCTTCTGAGTTTCTTCCTGTGGTTGATTTCCAGTTTCATACCTTGGTGGTCAGAAAAGATGCTTGGTATTATTTAAGTCTTCTTAAATTTATCAAGACTTGTTTTGTGGCCTGATATGTGATCAGTCCTGGAGAATGTTCCATGTGCATTTGAAAACAATGTGTATTCCGTGGTTTTTGGATGGAATGTTCTGTGTGTATCTACTAAGTCCCGCTGGTCTAATGTGTCGTTTAAGGCCAATGTTTCCTCATTGATGTTCTCTTTGGATGATCTATCCATTGGTGTAAGTGGAGTGTTAAAGTCCCCTCCTATTATTGTGTTTCTGTCTATTTCTCCTACGTCTGGTAATAATTGCTTTATATATTTAGGTGCTTCTATATTGGAGGCATAGATATTTACTACTGTCATATCCTCTTGTTGGATTGTTCCCTTTATCATTATGTCATGCTCTTCTTTGTCTCTTGTTACAGTTTTTGTTTTAATGTCTATTTTGTCTGATATAAGTATTGCTACCTCACCTTTCTTTACATTGCTATTTGCACAGAGTACATTTTTCCATCCCTTCACTTTCAGTTTGTGAGTGTCTTTAGGTCTGAAGTGCGTCTCTTGTATGCAGCATATATATGGGTCTTGTTTTTTATCCACTCTGCAATCATGTGCCTTTTCATTGGAGCATTTAGTCCACTGACATTTTGAGTAGCTATTGGTAAGTTTGTACTTACTGCCATTTTGTTACTTTTTTTCTGCGTCTTTTAGTAGTTCTTCTCTGTTCCTTTCTTCTTCTCTTTTTCTCTTCCCATGTTGTTTGATGGGTTTCTTTAGTATTATTTTTGGGTTCCTTTCTCTTATTTTTTTGTTTGTTTGTTAAAGGTTTGTGGTTTGTGATTACCATGAAGTTCATGTAGAATAACCTACATATATAGCAATCTATATTAAGTTGATGGTCTCTTTAGTTTGACCTCTTTCTAAAATTTCTACTTTTTACTCCTCTCCTTCCACATTTTATGTTTTTGATCTGATATCTAACTTCTTTGTGTGTGTGCTTGTGTATCTGTTACCCTCTTATCATTGAAATAGGTAATTTTAGTACTTTTGTCCTTTGACCTTCATGTTATCTCCATAGGTGGTTAATCTGCTACCTTTACTGTATTTTTGGCTTTACCAGTGATTTTATTGTCTTTTTTTTTTTTTTGATAATTTTCTTATTCCTATTTATGGCCTTCTATTTCCCTCTTAAATAAGTCCTTTTAGTTTTTCTTGTAGAACTGCTTTCTTGGTGAGAAACTCCTTTAATTTTTGCTTGTCTGGAAAACTCTTTAGCACTCCTTCCATTCTGAATGATAACCAGCTGGGTAGAGTATTCTTGGGTGTAGGTTTTTTCCTTTCAGCACTTTAAATATATCATGCCACTCCCTTCTAGCCTGTAAGGTTTCTGCTGAAAAGTCAGCTGATAGCCGTATGGGATTTCCTTTGTGTGTTACTTGTTCCCTTTCTCTTGTGGCTTTTAGGATTCTCTATCTTTAATTTGGGACATTTTAATTATAATGTGTCTTGGTGTGGGCCTCTTTGGGTTCATCTTGTTTGGTGCTCTCTGTGCTTCCTGTTTTTGGATGTCTGTTTCCTTCCTTAGGTTAGGGAAGTTTTAGCTATTATTTTTTCAAATAGATTATCTGCTCCTTTGTCTCTCTCTTCTCATTCTGAGACACCTATAATACTAATGTTAGTGTACTTGATGTTGTCCCAGAGTTCCCTTAGACTGTTCTCATTCTTTTAATTCTTTATCTGTTCAGTTTGGGTGATTTCCTCTAGTCTTTTGTCCAGCTTGCTGATCTTTTCTTCTGTATCATCTACTCTGCCATTGAGTCCCTCTAGTGAATTTTTCCTTTCCAGTATTGTATTCTTCATTTCTGATTGGTTCTTTTTTGTATTTTCCAATTCTTTGCTGACATTCTCACTGTGTTCATCCATTCTTCTCCCAAGATCAGTGAGCATACTTATGACCTTTTGTTTGAACCCTTCATCAGGTCAATTTTTTATTTCTGTTTAATTTAATTCTTTTTCAAGGATCTTGTCCTGTTCCCTTACTTGAAACATATTCCTCTGCCTCCTCATTTTACTTATTTCTTTGTGTTTTTATCTATGTATTGGGTGAGTCAGCTATGTCTTCTGATCTTGGAGAGGTGGCCTTATATGAGAGATGCCATATGAAACCCAGCAGTTTGGTTCCCTCTTGTCACCAGTTCCAAATGTTCCAGGAGTAACACTTGTGTAGACTATGTGTGTCCTTCTGTTGTGACAGAATTGCTCTTTGTGCAGGTGCCCAGAGAGGATAGGCTGTTCCCCTGGCTGGCCGGTTGTAATTCTCAGCTGCATTTGGCTGCTATGGACCATTCAATCACTTTATTGGGCATGGGGAGCCCCAGCACAGTTGGCTGCAAGGTGTAATAGCACACTCCTGTTGCAGCTGTTCTATTAAGTGAGCTGACCCTCAGCATGGCTGGTTGCTAGGCTCAAGGGCTTAAACTTGCTGTAGGCCTCTGGCCTATAAGGCTGATGTCAGGTCTCTCAGGATTGCAGCTGAGGGGGGATGGCCCCAGGCACAAGAGCACCCAATTCTTTCAGGCTTTGGAAAGTGGGGTTGATCTTCTATGTGACTGAGAAGCTGAAGTCTTCTGCAGCTAAGTCCCACTGCCCACAGGTCCACACACACTGTCAACACAGTCCTGCCCCATGCACATGCCCTTACCCCCTGAAGCAGACCCACACACTCCACCCACTACTTGCATATGTCCTGCCCCTCAGAGGCAGACCCACTCTCCTGGATGCAGAGAATCCAGGCACTGTGCCTATGCTGGCCCACAAGTTGCCTGAGGGCTTGCTGTTGGGTGTGGCCAGTTCCTAGCACAGGTTGCCTGCCTTTGCTGAACTGGGTTAAATCAGTGCTCTAGTGGGCAGGGAAGACCCCTGGGCTAACAGGCCAGGGGGAGATCTCCAATGGTGTCTTCCAGTGTCTGTGTCAGCATGCCTGTAATAGGTCACATTAATGGCTGCTGCCAATGTCTCTGTCCCTGGAGAGGTCTCACCAGACCCTATCAAGTGAGTCTCTTTTCACAAAAGAACTGTGCACCTTTCTTTCTGGTGATTTTAGTTTGCTTTCTCAAAAGGGTTAATTTGTATGTGGGCTCTTTAAGAGCCAGCTTTATTTTCTCTTCTGTCTGATAGCTTTCCTGGGGGTATTCCAGGTTGTTATTAGTAGCCAGAAAAGCCATATATTATGAAACATGTTCTGTTGTGCTGAGGCCAGTGGATGCCTATAGCAGTAATGTTCCCCTGCTCAGGTCCTCTACTCCTCCAGGGATGGCTGCATACCTTAGGAGTGCTCCTGGCTGGCTGTGAAGTGCTGCAGCTTGTGAAGGTGTCTTTTTTCTCTCCAGAAAGTAATTCCTGCCTCTCCCACCTCAGTCAGGACTGTCCTTTGTTGCAGGGGTTCTTTTTATTCAGTTTTCAATTCTCTTGCAGGAGTAATTGTTCCAAGAGTAGTTGTGAATTGGTTGTGGGAGGAGGTGAGTTCAAAGTCTGCCTATGCCACCATCTTGACACCTCTACCCTGTTAATCTGATTTATTACCACTGGCCCCCCCCCTTTTTTAAAAGTATGGTTTTCAGTGAGGGAAATTGACCCTGAGCTAACATCTTTTGCCAATCTTCATCTTTTTTTTCCTCCCCAAAGCCCTGGTACATATTTGTATATTCTAGTTGTAAGTCCTTCTAGTTCTATTTGGGATGCCACCACAGTGTGGCTTGATGAGTGATGTGTAGGTCTGTGCCCAGAATCTGAACCAGTGAATCCCAGGCTGCCAAAGCAGGGCATGTGAACTTAACCACTATGCCGCCGGGCCAACCCCTATTCCATTTCTTAGTAATCGTCTGTATTAGGGCTTTCAAGAAATGGAACGAATAGATTATATGTGAACTGATATGATATATATAATATGATATAAGGAATTGGCTCATGTGATTGTGGAGGTTGAGAAGTCCCATGATCTGCCGTCTGCAAGCTGGATTCCAAGGAAAGCCAGTGGTGTAATTCAGTTTGAGTCCAAAGTCCTGAGAACAGGGGAGCCAATGGTGTAAAAGATCCCATGCTGGGGTCAGAGGATTGATGTTCCAACTCCTGCAATCAGGCAGAAAATGGGGTGCACTTCGTCCACTTTTTGTTCTATTCAGGCTCTCAATGGATTGGATCATGCCCACTCACACTGGGGAGTCCAGTCTGCTTTACTGGGTCCACTGACTCAAGTACAATCTCATCTGGAAACACGCTCAGACACACTCAAAACTAATGATTAGCCAAATATCTGGGCACCCTGTGACCCAGTCAAGTTGACATATAAAATTAGCCATCACAAGTCCATCCCTTGTCTACCTGTCAGGGATATGTTTCTCCTTAAGCCATACTTAATCTCCAAATAAGGACAATAACAAGGTCATCATTTCACTTAACATTATTCAAGTATCCTGCATACAACTGAAAATGCACTAAACTCTTTCCCAGAGAGGAAGTAAAGTCATTGAGTTATGTTTAGTTTTCTCCTTGTAAATACTATAATGTAAAATTAATAGTAGTTAAATACTATGATATAAAGTGAATACATCTTATGTTACGTGATAAGGGAATAAGAGAGCAAAGAAAACAAACGTATTATACACACACTCACACAATCACTATTCATAGCAAAATAAAAAGGAAATACTAAAGACAATTACAGTCCTTGTTTCTTTAACTGATAACACGGTTATAGTTGGTACTTATAACTACCTTCTTCCACAATCCACTCCGTATCCTTTGCCTTCAGTAAGTACTTTAGCTGGTCATGGTCCTTTACCTGGTAAGGTGAACCAAACCTTCATTATGAAGGGTCTGTAGTCTTTCTTGTTCTGAGTTTTTTAGTTTTCCATTGTCCTTGATCACAGGGCATAGTCATACTAAAAGACACCATAAGGATTCTCCTGTGTTCCAGACACACCCTTTCTTACCTCCACTGTAGAATAGTAGTCCAGTTTCTCCTTGGTAGTCAGGATCAATCACCTCACCTAGGACTGTAACTCCATTCTTTGCCTGTTGATTCAGAGACAGGAGGAGCCCAAAGTGGCCAGATGGAAGTCCCAGCTTCTGGTTCAATGGAATCCTTGTTGTGTCTCTTGATGGAAGCATTCCTCCTTCTGGAGCTAAGACCTCTAGACCAGCAGAGCATAAAGTTGTGGGAACAGGAGGAAAAATTTTGCTGGTGGGTCACTAGGGGTAATAGTAGTGCCACTCCCTTTTCCACCTGTTGGTTCCTAGACCCATGCATTCCTGGCTATGGGAGAAACAGCATCATATATTGGACTCTGATTCAAATGATATACAGTCACCTGGAGAACCTTGCCCCAGCCCTGCAAGGTATTGTGACCTAGTTGGTACTATAACAGAGTTTTCAAAAGGCCGTTCTACCATTATATCAAGCCAGTTGCTTCAGGATGGTGGAGAATGTGGTAAGACCCTTGAATTCTGTGAGCATGGGCTCATGGCCACACTTCTTTTGCTGTGAAATGAGTTCCTTGATCAGAAACAATGCTGTGTGGAATAGCATAATGGTGGATAAGGCATTCTGTAAGTCCACAGATGGTAGTTTTGGCAGAAGCATTGCCTGCAGGGAAGGCATATCTGCATTGAGAGTAACTGTCTACTCCACTAAGGACAAAATGCTGCCCCCTCCATGATGGAAGGAGTTTAGTGTAATCAACCTGCACTAGGAAGCTTGGTGACACCCAAGGGTACCATATCAGGGACTCAGTGTTGGTCTCTGCTGCTGGCAGATTGGACACTCAGTAGTTGCATTAGTCTGCTTAACCTTGGTGAGTGGAAGCCCATGTTGCTGACCCCACACGTAACCTCCATCCCTGCCACCATGGTCACTTTGTTTATGAGCCCATTGGAGGATTCAGAATGTGGCTGGGGAAAGAAGTCAACAGAATTGTTCATCCTATCCACTTGATTATTAAAATCTTCCTCTGCTGAGGTCACCCTTTGGTGAGCATTCACATGGAACACAAATATCTTCACATTATTTACCCATTCAGAGAGGTCTATCTACATACCTCTTCCTCAAATTTCCTTATCACCAGTTTTCCAATCATGTTCTTTCCACATCCCATCCAGCCAAGTCATCGACTACAGCCCATGAATCTGTATAAAATTGCACATTTGACCATTTCTACTGCCAAGCAAAGTGAACAACCAGGTGACTGCTTGAAATTCTGCCCTCTTTGGAGGATTTCCCTTCACCACTGGCCTTCAGGGGAGTCCCAGAGGGGAGCTGTATTGCTTCAGCTGTCCACTTTCAGGTACTGTCTGCATATTGTGCAGAAGCATTTATAAACGAGGCCTGAGTCATCTCTTCCCCAGTCAACTGATCATAGGGAAATCCCAATGAAGTCATAGGTGCAGGCTGGGAGAGAGACAAGGTAGTGTAGCAGGACTATAGAAGGTAGTGGGGACCATGGGAATTTGGATCACTTCTTCATGTACCTTTCTTGTGCCTTCTGGATCTGCTCATGTTCAATCATGTTTATACCAGTTCCATTGGATGATGGAGTGCTACTGTGCATGCCCAACTTTATGGCTTGGGGGATTAGACAACACCCAGTTTATGATAAGCAACTCAGGTTGCATGGTGACTTGGTGGCCCATGGTTCTGTGTTCAGTCTCTAGTAAAACACAGTAACAGGCCAAGAGCTTTTTCGCAAAAGTGGGGTAGTTATCTGTGGAGGGTGGCAGGGCTTTGCTCTAAAATCCTAAGTGCCTGCACTATGAGTCACCTGTAGGGGCCTGCCAAAGGCTCCAAACAGCATCTCTGCCTGTTACTGATACTTCAAGCACCATTGGAATAGCTGGATCATGTGGATCAAGAAGCAGAGCAGCTTGCACAGTAGCCTGAACCTGTTGCAGAGACTTGTCTTGTTCTGGGCCCCACTCAAAACTATCAACCTTTCAGGTCATTCCAAAAATTGGCCAGAATAACACACCCAAAGGAGAAATACGTTGCCTCCAAAATCCAAGGAGGCCTAGTAGGTGTTGTGCCTCCTTTTTGATTGTAGGAGGGGCCAGATGCAACAACTTATCCTTCACCTTAAAGGGGAGATCTGCTTTCTCCAGCTTTATTGCAATATAATTGACATATAACATTGTGTGAGTAGAAAGTGTACAACCTCATGATTCAATACATGTATGTTTTCAAAATGGTTACCACAATAGAATTAGTTAACACCTCCATCACCTGTTGTAATTATCTCTTTCTTTTCCTTTTTTTGGTATTGAGAGCACTTAATTTACTCTCTTAGCAACTTTCAAGTATACAATATAGTATTGTTAACTGTAGTCACCATGCTGCACATTAGATCCTCAGAACTTTTTCAGTTTGTAAGTGGAAATTTGTACCCTTTCACCAACATCTCCCCATTTCCCCTACCCCCATCTCCTGGCAACCACCATTCTACTCTCTGTTTCTATGAGTTTGGCTTTTTTAGATACCACATGTAAGTGAGGTATGCAGTATTTGTCTTTTTCTGTCTAACTTATTTCATTTAGTATAATGCCCTCAAGGTCCATCCATGTTGTTTCAAATGGCAGGATTTCTTTCTTTCTCATGGCTGAATAACATTCCTTTGCATATATGTACACCACATCTTCTTTATCCATTTGTCCATAGAGGGACATTTAGACTGTTTCCATATGTTGGCTATTGTGAATAATGCTGCAATGAATGGGAGAGTGTAGATATCTTTTTGAGATCCTGATTTCATTTCCTTTGGATATATACCCAGAAGTGGGACTGCTGGATCATATAGTAGTTGTGTTTTTAATTTTTTGAGGAACCTCCATACTATTTTCCATAACAGCTGTACCAATTTACAATCTCATCAACGGTGCACAAGTGTTCCCTTTTTTCCACATCCTCACCAAGACTTATGTCTTGTCTTTTTGATAGTTATCATTCTAACACATCTGAGGTGATATGTCATTGTGGTTTTGATCTGCATTTCCCTGATGATTAGTTATGTTGAGCATCTTTTCATGTACCTGTTAGCCATTTGTATGTCCTCTTTGGAAAAATGTCTGTTCAGGTTCTCTGCCCATTTTCTAATCTAATTGTTTTAGTTGTTTTTGCTATTGAGTTGTATGAGTTCTTTATATATTTTGGATGTTAACCCCTTATCAGGTAGATGGTTTGCAAATATTTTCTCCCACTCTATAGGTTGCCTTTTCATTTTGTTTATTGTTTCTTTTGCTGTGCAGGAACTTTTAGTTTGATGCAGTCCCGGTTATTTATTTTTGCTTTTTTTACTTTTGCTTTTGGTGTCATATCCAAAAACTCACTCCCAGACCAAAGTCAAGAAGCTTTTTCTCCATGTTTTCTTCTAGGAATTTTACTATTTCAGGTCTTACATTTAAGTCTATAATCCATTTTGAGTTAGTTTTTGTTGATACTGTGAAGTAGGGGTCCAATTTTATTCTTCTGCATGTGACTATCCAATTTTTCAAACATTATTTATTGGAGAGACTATCATTTCCCTGCTGAACATTCTTGACTCTTATAAAATATTAGTTGATGTACACATATGTGTGGGTTTATTTCTGGGCTCTTGATTCTGTTACATTGTTCTGTGTCTATTTTTATGCCAGTACCATACTATTTTGATTATTATAGCTTCGTAATATAGTTTAAAATCAGAAAGTGTGATGACTCCAGCTTTGTTCTTTTTTCCTCAGGATTGCTTTGGCTATTTGGGATCTTTTGTGGTTCTATACAAATTTTAGGATTGTTGGTTCTCTTTCTGTGAATAGAACTTTGGAATTTTGATAGGGATTGCATTGAGTCTGAGATTGCTTTAGGTGGTATGGACAACTTGACAGTATTAAATCTTCCATTCCAAGAAAATGGGATATTTTTCCATTTATTGGTGTCTTCTTCAATTTGTTTCATCAAAGTCCTGTAGTTTTCACTGTGTGGATCTTTCACTTCCTATTGTAAATTGGATTGTTTTCTTCATTTATTTTTCAGATATTTTGTTGTTGGTGTATAGAAATGCAAGTGATTTCTGTAAACAAAAGTCAGTAGCTTTCCCATGTAACAGCATGAACAAATAGAATTTGAAGTTAAAGACACAACATTATTTACATTTCACCCCCCCCAAACTGAAATACTTAGGTATAAATCTAACAAAAGATGTGTATGACCTATATGAGGAAAGTTACAAACTCTGATGAAAGAAACCAACAAAGAGCTAAATAAATGGAGAGGCATTCCATGTTCATGGATAGAAATATTTCAATATCCCCAATTAGTGAAGATTTCAGTTCTTCCCAAATTGATCTATGGATTCAATGTAATCCCAATCAAAATCCCAGCTAGTTATTTTATATGAACAAAATAATTCTAAAGATTGTCTGGAGAGGCAAAATACCCTAATAACCAAGCCAATATTGAAGGAGAGGAACAAATTTGGAAGACTGACACTACCCAACTTCAAGACTTATTATAAAGCTACAGTAATCAAGACAGTGTGGTATTGGTGAAAGAATAGACAAATAGATCAATGGAACAGAATTGAGAGCCCAGAATAGACACACATCAATATAGTCTACTGATATTTGACAAGTAGCAAAGGCAATACAATGGAACAAAGATAGTCTTTTCAACAAATGGTGCTGGAATAACGGGATGACATTCACATGCAAAAAATGAATGTTGACACAGATCTTAACCCTTCACAAAATTTAGCTCAAAGTGGATCATAGACCTACATGCAAAATGCAAAACTATAAAACTAAAAGATAACGTAGGGGAAAATCTGTATGGCCTTGGGTATGGCGATGACTTGTTAGATACAATACTAAAGGCGAGATCCATGAAAGAAGTAATTAATAAGCTGGATTTCATGAAAATTAAAAATTTCAGCTCTGTGAAAGACAATGTTAAGAGAATGAGAAGACAAGCCACAGAATGGGCAAAAATATTTGCGAAAGACACATCTGATAAAGGTCTGTTACCTAAAATATACAAAGAAGTGTTAAAACTCAACAGTAAGAAAACAAACAACCTGTCTGAAAAATAGGGTAAGGACCTTAACAGTGATACATCATCAAAGAAGATATACAGGTGGCAAATAAACATATGAAAAGACACTCCATGTCATATGATATCAGAGAAATGCAAATTAAAACAACAAGACATTAATGCACACCTATTAGAATGGCCAAAATATTGAACACAGACAACAGCAAATGATGGTGAGGATGTCGAGCAACAGGAACTCTCATTCACTGCTGGTGGGAATGCAAAATAGCATAGCCACATTGGACAATAGTTGGCAGTTTCTTACAAAACTGAGTACACTCTTACCATACAATCTGGCAATCACACTTCTTGCTGTTTACCTAAAGGAAATGAAAATGTATGTACACAGAAAAATCTGCACACGTGTTTATAGCAGCTTTATTCATAATTGCCCAAACTTGGAAGCATCCATGATGTCTTTCAGTAGGTGAGAGGATAAATAAACTGGTACATCCAGACAATGGAACGTTATTCAACACTAAAAAGAAGGAGCTGTCAAGTCATGAAAAGACATGGAAAAATCTTAAACGCATATTACTAAGTGAGAGAAGCCAATCTGAAAAGACTGCATGCTGCATGGTTCCAACTATATGACATCCTGGAAAATGGAAAACTATGAAGACAGTAAAAAGATGTGTGGTTGCCAGAGGTTAGGCTAGCAGGTAGGGTTGAAAAGTGGAGCACAGAGGATTTTTAGGGCAGTGGAAAAAACTCTAAATGACATTATAATTATGGACAGACTTCATTATATATTTGTCTAAACCCATAGAATGTACAACATCACATACTAACTCTACTGTAAACTACGGACTTTGAATGATTATGATAGGTCAGTGTAGGTTCATCACTTGTAACACTTGTACCACTCTAGAGAGGGATGTTGATAGTAGGAGAGGTTGTGTATGGTGGCGGGGGGGGGGGGGGGGGGGGGGGAGAAGAAGGTATATGGGAAATCTGTGTACTTTCCTGTTAATTTTGCTGTGAACCTAAAACTGGTCTGAAAAAGTCTTAATAAAACAAAAACAAAACAAATCAACCAAATACAAAAGATTCATCCAGGTTGTTGCATGAACATTTTACTTTTTAATCATTAAATATATTCCAGTGCATGGTGTACTGTGTTTGTTTATCCTTCCATTGTTGAAAGATATCTGGATTGTTTACAGTTTTTAACGATTGTGAATAAGGCTGCTATTAACATTCACCTGCAGTTGTTCTGTGGAAATAGGTTTTCAATTCACTTGGGTAAATATCTAGCAGTGCAATTGCTGAGCTGTATGGTGAGTATTTGTTTAAGTTTATGAGAAACTTCCTAACTGTCTTCCAAACTGGGTTTACTATTTTTCATTCTCATCAGCAATGAATGAGAGCTCCCGGTGCACTGTATCCTTGCTAGCAAATTTATTGTCATAAAATTTTTTAAAAAAACTATTCTAGTTGTGTAGTAGGATCTTACTTTGGCTTTACTTTGTATTTCCCTAATGACAAATGATATTAAGTATCTTCCCATGTATTTGCCACCCATATACCTTCTTTGGTGAAGATCTGTTTTTTAGTCACTTATTAAATTGGCATATGTTTGTTTTCCAATCGTTGGGTGTTAATTTTCTATATGTATTTTGGTTATAAGTCCTCTATCATATATGCGACTTTCAAAAATTTTCTTCCAGTCTGTGTCTTGTCTTTTCATTCTCTTAATAATAGTGTCTTTTGTAGAGTAAAATTTTTAAATTTTGGTGAAGTCCAATATATCATTTTTTTAATGGATTTGGGTTTTGGTGTTTTACCTAAAAAATCCTCACCAAACCCAAGGTCAGATTTTTCTCTTTTGTGTTCTTCTAGAATTTTTATGGCTTTACATTTTACATTTAGGTCTATGATCTGTTTTGAGTTAATTTTTTATGTGTAATGAAGTATTGTTTAGGTTACTACATTTTTGCATATGGATGTCCATAGATCTCAGGACTTTTTCTTAAAAAGACTCTCCCTTCTTCACTGGATTACCTTTGCATCTATTTTCAAAATCAGTTGACTATATCTGCATAGGTCTATTTCTGTTCTCTCCATTCTGTTCTAGTGATCTATGTTTCTACCCTTTTGCCAGTACCACACTGTCTTAATTGCTGTACATTTACAGAAAGTCTTGAAATAATATCCCATAATTTTTGTGGTTTTTGGTGAGGAATATTGGCCCCAGGCTAACATCTGTTGCCAATCTTCTCCTTTCTGCTTGAGGAAGATTATCGCTGAGATAACGTCTGTGCCAATGTTCCTGTATTTTATGTGGGATACTGCCGCAGCATGGCTTGACGAGTGGTGCTAGGTCCATCTCCAGGATCTGAACCCGTGAACCCTGGGGAGCCAAAGTGGAGTGCGCTGAACTTAACCACTATGTTACTGGGCCTGTCCCATATTCCCCAGATATCTTGATATTTATTTCTAATGAAATTAATTTTGGCTAAAGAACATACTCTGTATGTTTTAAGTCTTTGAAATTTATTGTTACTTATTTTATGTCTCAACATATGATCTATGCTAGTGAATGTATCATAAGCACTTAAAAAATATATGTATTCTGTGCTTGCTGGTTATGGTGTTCTGTAAACGTCAATTAGGTCAAGGTGGTTGATAGCGTTGTTTTTTGTATTTTCAAGAGACTAAGAGAAAAAAGAGAGTCTTTTCTTTTTCCCAGTGTATTAATCATTTCCAGAGCTATGCATTCCTACATGAAGATTTAAGTTTCTGTCTGGTATGATTTCTTTCAACCAGAAGAAAACCTTTTAGTGTTTTTGTGTTTTTAGTGAAGTTCTGTTTGAAACAAACTATGTTAGTTTTATTTTATGTGAAAGTATCTTTTCTTTTTTTTCCCTGAAGAATATTTTCACTGGTGTAGAGTTCTGAGTTAACAGGTTATTTTCTTATGGTGCTTAAAAAATGTCATTTCATTGTCTTCTGACCTCCATTGTTTTTGATGATAAATTAGAAACACATTTACTGGTCATTCTTATAACTTCCCTTGTATGTAATGTGTCATTTTTCTCTGGCTGCTCTCAAGATTTTCTGCTTATCTTTGGTTTTTGTCAGTTTGATTAGGTGTGGCTTTATTTATATATATCCTGCTTGGGGTTCACCAAGTTTATTGAATCTATAAATTCATGTCTGTTTCCAAATTTTGGAAAGCTTTGGGCCTATCTCTTCATATATTTTTTTCTGCCCTGTTCTCTCTTTCCTGTCCTTCTGGGATCCAGTTAACATGTCTGTGTGATTACTTGGATACTGTTCACAAATCTCTGAGAATCTGTGAGAGGTGATCTTCGGAAGAACGCTATGAAATAGCTTTTCCTTTTCTCTTTTACACATGAGCACACTAAAGCAGACAGAGGTTTAGTGACCTGTCCAAGTTTGCACAGGCAATTAAGTGACGCAATCAAAACTAAAAATTAACCCTTCTATTATAACCCATTGTATTAATTTAGAATCTATTAATCCATACTGATATGAAATGGGCACATAGATAATTGGGGGCAGGGAGAGATGGGAAAGCTGTTCTTTACTGTGGAATGTCAACTAATAAATGTAAGAGAAAGAATGGAGTTTGAAAACATCATTTGCAATCACAGCAGTAATATTTGATACAGGCGGGAATCATTAATGAATGCTAAAACTAATGAGTGAACGTTTGTTGAAGAACAGGATAGTTACATAGTTTCAACGTATCTCCCCTCAAGTTCCTTCTCAACTGTAATGGAAAACAGTGACTTGGTAGTGGAAATACCTGGCCGACACTGCCTTAACCCAGTGATCAAGTTGATATCACCCACAATGGGCTTCCTGATGTGATGCTCTGAGAAGGATACAACGTCCCTTCTGCAATATTCCTTCCAAAAATGCATAACTTGAATCTAATTACAAGAAAATATTCAATACACCCAAGTTGAGAACTTTCTACAAAATAAAGGGCCTGTCCTCTACAAAATACCAAGATCATTAAAAAGAAATAAAATCTGAGAAACTAGTCCAGATTAAAGGGGACTAAAGATATATGACTACTGAGTGCAATATGTATTCTTGATTTAGATCCTGGACTGGAAAAAATGCGGATAAATTATATGATTGTGACAATTTGGGACATTTGAATAGGGATGGTAGTATTGAGTCAATGTTAATTTTCCTCATTTTGATTATTGTGCTCTGAGTATGAAAGAAAAGGTCCTTGTTCTTAGGAAACAGACACTAAAATTTTTGTAAGTAACAGGGCAGAGATATCTACAATTTACTTTCAAATCATTATATGCAGAAAATGTGGCAAAATGTTGCCAGTTGGCAAATCTGGGAAAGGGTATATAGGATTTTTTTGTACTATACCTGCATGTTTTCTCTAAGTTTGAAATTGTTTCAAAATAAAAATTGCAAGAAAACAAGTTATTTTGACTTCAACACATCATAATCTATTTAGTGTTGTCTCTAACAGTCAAACTTTAATGGTTATTTCTCCATGAATGTTTTGACTCTTTTTTGAAATGATTTGTTTCAAGTCTCCAGGTAGTAGGATGTTCTTAATATTATTACCTTCTATTTGAAGACTTTCCTAAACGATATCTTTCAAGTTCAGAAAACTCTTCAAGTCTAGGGATTCTGAGATTTGGAGAAAAAAACTCAGTGTAACTTATACCACAAACATTGGCCGACAATGTAAGACTAATAAGGCAAAGAGAGGGAGAAACACCTTTATTTTTCTTTCACTTGGAAGAGCTCCCCATTCCTGCTGCTCTTTCCATGTCCCTGGGCCTGGGGGAAGGATGGATCCCTTGGACTATGAGAGAAAAATGATGATGTGGAAACATCTTCCTTCATCACCTCCTCCAACCCTTTAACTTTTCCTCTGGCTGTGTTCATCCTTCGTCCCCAACTGCTGGCCCAGGAGTCTTCCCTTCCTCCAACATCAGCTAGAGCCCAGCCTCTCCCCTAGAGCTGCTCCTCAGTGGCCAGGGAGCCATTCCTACCACAGGAGGGCAGAAGAGGGGGAGAGAGGTCAGAGCCTAGGGCTGCGGGAAAAGGAACAGCAGGAATGAAGGAGGTTAGAGAGAGAAGGACTTCTGAATGAGGGTGAGATGTGAGTGATCAGGGGATGACTGGGGACATTCCAGTCATCTCCATTTAGGAGGGAAGAGAGGGCCTTGAGTACAGGGCCAGAGAGCAGGGGAAGGGTCTGGATGAGATTCGCCCTCACTGTCACCTCTGTCCCCTGACAGCACCTCACCACAGGTCACACCAAGGGGGCCCTTCAGGCTCTACCAGGCGGATGTATCTTGGCTCCTCTCCAGAGAGGATCCCCATGGTCGCCCAGTCCTGGTGTATCTTGTCCCCCAGGTCAGGTCCCCCAGAGTCTTGAGTCCACAGTTAGTTTAGAATTATGTTGGCTGGTGAGAAGTCAAATGCTGTGCGTCAGAGGGTTGTCCAGTTGGGTCACCACAACCCTGGAGGCACTGGATTTGAGAAAGAAAGAGCACATGGACAGGGTCGGGACAGGACTCACCACAGCTTCTCTTCCTTCCCAGCGTTCACGCCAAGAAGCCCCAGGAGGTGACCTGGCCACGGGATACAGAAACACAGATCCCCCCTCCCTCCCAGGAAGTCAAGGCTTCGGTTGCCTCCATTCTCACTGCAGCTGTAGAGCCCATCCCCGTGTGAGCCAGGTGTGTGCAGAGGGCGATCCTGGAAGACTCTCCCCCACTTAACTGCCTGGCTCAGCTCCTCACCTCTTTCAAGATTTGTTCAAATGTCACCTATGTAATCACCCCTTTTCAAATTGTCACTGGTTCTTGGAAACCTCCCTCCCACCTATTTTTCTTCTCTGTATCCTGTACCGCTTTCTGGTCTACCTACTGTATTATCACCTGAGACGGAGACCTGAAGTCTTTCAGATCTGGATTTGGGGCTGAAATAAGAGGGGTCACTTTCCCTGTGTGTGGTTTGGGAGTCATGTTTCTGTGGATGCTTTTGGCTTCCTTACTGACTGGTCCTGGGCACCCGAGCCCCGCCACCAGCAAGCCCGGCAGTGCCACCCAGCACTCACAGTCCAGTCAGGTGCGCACCACAGACAAGAAGCACCTGACCACCAGCTCCAGCCTCGCAGCGTCCCAGTCCCGAGTTGCAGGATTGTAAGCAGTGAAGTCCTCCCTGTCTACCCAGAGTACCAGAATCTACAGCTGTTCCCCAGGTCATAGCCAGGGCGCAGCTGCAGGATGTGGGGTACTGGGGTGCCCTCCCCTGGCCTGACCCCCAAACCCTTGGGTCAGTTGTCAGAGTAGATGATACTTGGGGCTTGACTTCAGGGGTTGGGGTGTAAGAAAGCGGGGCCTGGGAGGATCCAGAATAAAGTTCTTGTTCATCAGAGAGGAAGGAAAGAAGTAGGATACCTGGGTCCTAGGGTCTCAAGAGTGGGGAGGGCCCACGGCTGCCCTAGGAGTGCTGCTGGTTGAATGAAAGAATTCCTGAGATCTAGGGGAGAGGAAGCTTTCACTCTTGGAATCCAGAGCAACGGGGTCAGATGGCTGGGCCAGGCTCACCTGAGTTCCTTGTGGCCCAGGATGGTCTTCAGACCCCAAGCTAAGTCCTGGGAGGGACCTTCCAGGAACACAGTCTCCTTGGCTGCCAGCAGCAAGACCACCTCCCTGCCCAAGGTCCTGGGATCTCTTGTTCTGGGAGGGCAGCTCCTGCTTCATAGGCAACAAAGAAGAGGCAGTCCAGGTAGCCAAGGGCTGTCACCACAGGCCTCCCAGGGCTGAACTGAGAGTTGCCTGTGAGGTCATAGCGCAGGGAGTGGGTCCCTGCAACATCCTGGGCTGGACCCCTTAGCACCTGCCCTTAGCTCTTCTTCCAGCACCACAGAAACTCCCTTGTGCCTGTCTACTAAGGTCTGGTTTTTACTCACTCTTCACTTATAACACCAAATGTGTGGGT
Organism: Equus quagga; assembly: GCF_021613505.1. NCBI lineage: Eukaryota > Metazoa > Chordata > Mammalia > Perissodactyla > Equidae > Equus > Equus quagga. The sequence goes on from NC_060281.1 coordinate 32,837,181, forward strand.
TTTCCTGCACCAAGCAAATCTCTAATTCTCTGTGGACACAAAATGGGTTCAATTCAGTTCTGACACTAACCACTAGAGTTAGTGCAGATTCCACAGGTTCAGGGCTCAAACCCACAAGACTGCCCCCTCCCCCCACATCAGATAGGAGGATTAGCATGTCTCCAATCGTAGCAGAAACCTGTATTAAGTACTCTTATTTTTTTTTTGAGGAAGATTAACCCTGAGCTAACATCTGCTGCCAATCCTCTTCTTTTTGCTGAGGAAGATTGGCCCCGAGCCAACATCTGTGCCCATCTTCCTGTCCTTGATGTGTGGGATGACTGTCACAGCATGGCTTGATAAGTGGTGCATGGGTCCATGCCCAGGATCCAAACAGGCGAACCCCGGGCCGCCAAAGCAGAGTGCGTGAGCTTAACTGCTACATCACGATGCAGGCCCCTGTATTAAGTACTCTTATTGAGGAAACCACATGTGTGATTTGAGAGAGAATGGTGGAGAAATTCCCTTAAATGAAATTCTTTTAAATGAGACTATAAATGTCTTTTGGGGGGCCGAGTATGAGCAATGTGGGAACTGCTCTTCTGTTCCAGGGCTGGCACAGATAGGTACTCAATAAATAAAAAGCTCAATAAATAAACTGCAAAATATAAAGCCCTTGAAGGGTTTAAATAAGTTTGTAAAAGTGTCAAAATAACTTGGGCTGTTAGGTTCTTAAATTTCTTTGTTTCTTCTTGTGTTACTCACTGAAGAGAAGCGTTTCATCACTGTACCTGTTGTGTGGTTTATTATCACTAAAGACTGCTTTCTAGAATACAGTAGGTTGCTTTTGTTTGATGTTTTGATGAGCAGGAATACTGGTCATGGATTTTCTAGACCTCGGTTCTAAATTTTACCACTTCTTCATGAGGTGTCCTCATCCTTGTCTCCTAACGTATCTGGTAATTTCAGTTACTGTTCTCTGCATCTTCTCTGTAACATGTCTGCTCAGGAAAAATCAGAGCCGAGAGAGAGAAGCTAAGTTACATTTAGAGCAGAAGGGAAAATATGTGATGGGGACGAAGACAGACTAAGAGGAATTCCTTTAGAAGAGTGTAATCACTGAAAACTCCTCTCTCGCATGTAATCTCTCTCACACACCCATGAACCCACATCCCCTTCACGCACACGCACGCACACACACACACACACAGATGGTGATCTTTGTGAAGCCTGTGCATTGCCCTGGCCCAGCTCCTGGTGGAGGAGAACTTCCAAGCCATTGCCATCCAGCAAGGGATGCCCCAGGAGGAGAGGTGAGTCAGAGATGGGGAAGACGTTTTGCGTCCTTGGGAGGAAAAGACGCCACTGAGAGAGGATCTCAACATTTTTATAATTTCATTTCTCATGAAGGCTTTCTTGGTATCAGCAATTTAAAGGCTTTCAACAATAAATTCTTGTGGCTACCAACCTATTCAGTGGAGGCATGAACATCGAGAGGGTGAACATTGCCTTTAACTACGACATGCCTGAGGATTCTGACACCTACCTGCATCGTGTAAGCCCCACACTGAGAAGGACATCCCAGTGTCCTCTCCCACTCCCTTATTTTCTCTATCTTTTCATACCTTATATGTTCATCCCTCCTTTTGAGTGTCTTCCCAATTTTAAGTCTCCAGTTCTACCCTTTGTCTCCTTCCAGGTGGCCAGAGCAGGCTGGTTTGACACCAAGGGCTTGGCCATCACATTTATGTCACATGAGAATGATGCCAAGATCCTCATTGATGTGCAGGATCGCTTTGAGGTCAATATTAGTGAGCTGCCTGATGAGATAAACATCTCCTCCTACAGTGAGTACTGAAACTGGCTCCCCCAACTCTTTAGACCCCCTTGTTCTTTAGTGTGTTTGTTATAAATCCTATTATGTACATAAAGCCTCTGCTGCATAATGGACACTTGACAAGTTCATGCCCCCTTGGTCTTGATGTCCCGTTGGAATGTTAGTTGACCTGTATATGGGGTCTCTTTCTTCTCTTGTCAAATTATTTTTTTCCCATTCTCAAGTCTATCCTCTGAACCCACACACCACATAAACATCTGCATGTAAGGATGTGTGTGTTTCTGCCACCTTCGCTTTTTTTTTCTGTGTCTTAGTCTAACTGCTATGTTTCCACTTCAGTTGAACAGATGCAGTAGAGGACTTACCCACCTATTCTGGAATGTGACAGTCTGTCCGTCTTCAGGAGGTGACACCAGGCATGGGGGTAAAGGAGACACTACTGCCACCTACCCCTGACAAGCCCCAACCCCCACGCCATGGCTTCCCTCTTTTGCATCACCACCACTCCTAAACTTCCATTTCCTGATTTGTCAGAACTTTTTTTCAACAAAACTAAAAAACGCATGCGTCTGTGATGTTTGTAAACACTCCGTCCCTTTACTGGATTTGGGGTGAGGTTGTTTTAGGCTATGATCCAGGGTATATTCCTGTAAGGACTGTGTGTCCTGCTGTGGGGCAGAGGTCAGTGGGAGGGGTCAAAGTGGGGGATGTGACTAAAGAGACTGCAGAGACCATGACTTCCCACTACTTTCCAATTTCTGGCCCTTTGTAGAGGTGTCTTCCATTTTTCTGAGAGGCCTGGGAGAGGCTGGGATGTTTCTGATTGAGGAGCTCAGGGGGCTGGTGTGTAATATTTCCATTGTTGGAGGGTGAAGTGGGAACTGGAGGAAAGCTTAGGCGTCTCCTCCCAGGCTCTCTCTGTGTCTCCTCATCTCTTCCTTGAGCTTCTGGGTCTTGAGCACCAGGGCGTGGGCTTCCCAGGCCCCTTGTTGCCCTTCCAGTAGGGCCTGGGACAGCTCCAGCTACTGCTCCAGCAATTCCTCAGCTGGGGCCAGCTCAGCTGGGGACCTTGGCTGAGGGGTGCATTGGGGAGGGAGCATCAGGCAGGGCAGGGGGCTCAGGCTCACTGGAAGTCAGGAATTATGCCTCGTCCATTTTTCTTCTTTTTTTGAGGAAGGTTAGCCCTGAGCTAACATCTGCCGCCAATCCTCCTCTTTTTGCTGAGGAAGATAGGCCCTGAGGTAACATCCATGCCCATCTTCCTCTATTTTATATATGGGAAGCCTGTGACAGCATGGCTTGACAACAGTGCCTAGGTCCGCACCCGGGATCCGAACTGGAAAACTCCAGTCCACCGAAGCAGAACCGCTGCACCACTGGGTTGGCCCCATTCCTCTCTCATTTTTTGACCCTATTTAAGGTCATGTGTACCATGCAGCCAAGCTAGCTTCCTATCTTAGGTATAGGCCTCTGGGGGACAGAAATCACTGACCCAGGGGCTATGACTGGCCTTGTAAAAGGATATGGGGTCATGGAAAGGAGAAGACTGCTGTCCCTAACCCCTAAGAAACAATGAACTCTTAGATGGGGACTCTTCATGGACTGTGCAAGGAAAGAGGGACATGGAGAGAGGGAACCCTGAGGTCTGGAGTGGGGTGGGGGTGGGGAAGGTGGTGGGGAGCTGAGAATTGGAATTAGGCAACAAATTCCAGGTGTGTGTGGGGGGGGTGTTATCTGCAGAACAGTGATGCAGGATGAGGTTGAGGGGATCCCCCCGCAGTGTGAATCCCCCCTCATACCTGCCACCACTCCCATTGGTTGCACTTACCCTGGAGGGTGGCCACATCTTCCCACTGTCTGTGGATCTGGTCTGCTCTTTCATACTTGCCTTGGGGCTCTGTGAGCAGCACCTCCAGGAGCCCCTGGTGTCAGGAGCCAGGAAGGCAGATGGAGGTGACAGCATCATCGTAAGAATCAGGACAGGGGGAGACCCATGGCATGTGAAGCAGGGAGCTACCTGAGCAACCTAACAGCCACCAGGGACTGCCTTACTCTGGCCTTGGCCTTACTTCAGTGCCTGGCCTTGCCCCTGCCCGCCTCTGCTGCCCTCATGTCCCTCCCTGTCTGGCCCCAGACAGAGTCCAGGAACTCATCCTGTTCCTGATGTGAAAATGTTCCTGCCAGTTTAGGCAGAACTTGCTTTAGAACACTGGTGCCCAGCCTACCATATGGTTGGTGTCTTCGCACTATGTCTTTTCTCACTTATTCCTCTCGATTATGCAACATAGGAATTATGTTACTGGTTTGCAGATGAGGAAAATGGCTCAGAGGGTTTCATTCAGTAGGTATCTGTTGGGACCCACTCTGGGCCAGATGTGCTCAAGGCTCCACAGCTGGTTGATGGAAAAGCCTGGAGGACTCAGTTCCAGATCTACCTGACTTGAAAACTCATACCCATTGACCTGACTCAAGTATTGATTTCCCCTTTGCTTCTCTTTCCCTTCTTGCTGGCTCAGGATGACCTCTTTTCTCTTGTCCCTGTTGTGCATTGCAAGGTTTGCTTTCTCTGGCAGGTCTGGGCACTGTTGTATCACTTGTACCCTTGGCTCCTGACAGAGCATGACACTGGTACAGGTTTCAAGCTTTGTTGAACTAGTGAGCCCTCCATTCAAATCTCCTCCACTAGAGCAAAAGTCCTTCCACACACTGGGTGTGTGTGATCCTTGTGCATATGTGTTGGGCTTCCCACAGTGTGTTCTGCAACATAGTCCTGTTGTGGCTGGAGGGCACAGCCACACCCCTATGGGCAGAGGTGACTCAGAAGGGAGTGGATGGTCCCAGTTTTGATCATCTTGGAAAAGGTAGGTCTTCAGAGAGAAAGACATGCCTCAGAAGACAAGATTGCCAGGGAGTGGACAGCTGCTAACCAGCTTGATATCTTTAGGACATCATGCTGAATTTGGAGGGAAGATGGCCTCTGCCATGGTATAGTGGTCCAGGAACCAAGATAAGACCTTCCTAGAGGTCAGTGGTTCTCAAATTTGAGCAGCTGAAGTACCTTTAATGAGGCTAAAGACGTTCCTCATTAGCTGGCGTGTTCCTACTCTTCAGTGGAAAAAGAACCAAGAACCCCTTGAAGATTTAGGGGGAGAGACGCTTTCCCTCATGTCTTTTAGTGATAGGTTATGCATGATTCATATTTGAATTGCAACGTATGCACGGCTTAAAGTCTTGGTTATTGGAACATAAGAGTTGTTAAACTACTTATGTAAACTACTGTTGTTAAAGAGAAATGAAACCATCCAGCATAGGGTTAAACAACCCACAAGCAGCCAACATTGAAGCTAAACCAACCACATTTACAAATTAAAAGCGAAATTAGCAGCTATTAAGAAAATAAAACAAATGAAACTTCTGAAAGACCAACTAAATGGTGTATTAAGAAAAAAGTATCCTTCCTGAGAACTAGACATTTCAACCATCCGAGTCTTCACTTAGGTTATGAACTCCAAAATGAATCAAACTCCAATAATTCACAGGATGAATTTCTAAGCCATAAGTTAAAATAAAGTCTGGATTTGACTTTGTCCATCTTGGAGAACTAAAGAAAGGGCTGGTGTTTTGGTAAATTCAAATCTCTTGGATGAGCTGTGGATCTCACAATCATGGAAATGAAGGAATGAAGATAAATATATGTAAACCAATTACCCACTTTGATGTAAGTATATATATTTATTCCTGAGTGTCTAACAGAGTCTTTTTCTTTATGTTGAAAGGCTTTGTTTATACCTTATAGAGTCTTAATCAAATGAGAGTTCTGGCCTGGGCTCTGCAGGAGGGGCCTGTGTTCAGCCAGGGACAAGCAGAGGATTATGGGAAGCATCATTCACAAAGTCAAGGGGCTGCAGAGCTCCCTGAGGCTAGTGCGCTGATGGCACCTTCAATATCGCATCCTACCTAGGGGATTGGCAGGACTAGGGTCACTGACACGAATCATTGTACCCTTCGTGTGAAACTCTTGTGGAGATGGGGACTTAGGAATATTGAAGTCTACCCATTACATTAATGTGAGAGCTTGTTAAGTGTCAGAGACTCTGCTGGGTACTTTTTGTTCCTGTCATAGGTGACCTTCATGGTAACCTTTCAAGAGAGCTTCCTTATTTCACTTTTATATGTAGATTTCCAGTTGTTCCAGCACCGTTTATTGAAAAGACTATTGTTTCTCCAATGTATGGCCTTTGCTTCCTTGTAAAAAATCAGTTCCTTATCAAAATCAGACCCACACAAATATTTATGTGAGTCTGTTTCTGCGTTCTCTATTCTGTTCCATTGATCTACTTGTCTATTCTTTCACCAACACTACACTGTCTTGGTTACTGTAGCTTTATGGTAAGTCTTGAAGTCAGGCTGTGTGAGTCCTCTGACTCTGCTGTCTCATGGTGTGCTGGCTACTTTGGTTCTTTTGCCCCTCCATATAAAATTTAGAATCAGTTTGTCAATATTCTTGCTGGGATATTGATAATATCAGCTGTCAATATAAAAAATAACTTTCTGGGATTTTAATTGGGATCATGTTGAATCTATAGATCAAGTTGAGAAGAAGTGAGATCTTGACAAGATTGATTTTGCTATCCGTGACCATGGAATATTATTTCCAGTTGTTTAGTTTGTTGATTTCTTTCATCAGAGTTTTGTAGTTTTCCTCATATAGATCTTGTACATATTTTGTTAGATTTATAACTAAGTATTTAATTTTTTGTGTGCTAATGGAAATAGTATTGTGTTTTTTCCAGGGAAGGGAAAGGCATCGGAAGTGCTGGCCTACGGGACACCTGTGGGGTTGTGTTTGGAGAGGGTTTTCTGGGTCCTAGGCTATAGAAAGCAAAGGGCAGGCACTGTGCCGCCCCTGTAGGGACCAGGGTTTCCTGGGTTTTCCTGGCTCCCACTCCCTGTGCTAGGACATCACAGGAATGCCTGAGCCCAGCCCAGAGCAGCCAGTTGTTACAGCCTTCAGTTGTCCCTTCCTCCCCTATGACAACCACAGCATTCGAACCAGGCCAAGGGGCCCCTGAGGACCATGTATGGAACATGTGGTGGGGCTGGACACCATTGTGAGCTACAAGGACCTCCGAAATAGGACCCAGGCAACCAAATACCCATTTCCTGGTAGCAGTCTCTGCACCCTCAGTAGTTCACTGCCCAAGGACCCTGGGATCCCGTCCCTTTCCTCTCTGGTGACCCAAGCACCCAGATCCTCAGACTAGATTCCTTCCACCCTGCTCTCTGCTACCCCAACCCCTGAACTTACAAGAATTCTACTAACAGTCTGTGGATAAGTTTGGGAAAGGATCCTGAGCTCAAGATGAGAAGACAGCTTTGTGAGATTCTGAATAGAGAATCTACCCACACCATGCCTGGCTTTCTGACTAAGGAACTGTAAGCAAATGAATGGGTTTTGTTTTGAGTCACATAGTCACAGCAATTTGTTATACAGTAATAGAAAACTAATACACGGGCTCACTGTGCCATAAATAAGCTCATAGCAGTTTTCCACGGAAATGAATTTATGAACTGATATGTATACTAGTTGCATAAAATAAAATCTTTCTTAACCATTTTTGTATTTTTCATTTTATGACTTTTACCTAATGCAATTACATTTTAATACAATCACATTTCATTCATTCAACAACAACTAATTTAATCCCTACAATGTACCAGGAATGGCTTTAGATACCTGGCATACAACTTTGACTAAATATCCCAAAGCCCCTGTGCTCATGTGTGTTACATTTGAGAGGCTTCCCAAGAGTGAGATGGAGCCATTGGAGTGTTTTAGTGGAGAACTGACACAAGCTGACTCACATTGGCAGGATCCCTGACCTGTGGGGAGAAGACCCCATGGGTGGCAGGTGAGAGGGTGGTGCTGGTGCCACAATTCAGGAGTGAGAGGGTGGTGGAGACTAAGGGGAGAAGAGGGCCTGAGGGGTGAGAGGGACAGAGAGAAGGGCTGGAGGAGCAGCGGTGAGGAGAAGAAGCAGAGGGAAAGAACTCTAAAGCAGTGGAATCCTCAGATTTAAACATATTGTTTCATGGAACTTTAATACATATATCTACAAGCCTAGCAGGGTATTCTTTGCATTGATATTTACTACCTTCTGTGGGGCTGCCTAAAAATGAATTGCCTTGTTAAGTTAATCAGTTTAAAAAATAAGAGTCCCAATAAAAAATGCACACTGCTTAGATGTGAATAATTCACAAAAATGTTACCACCTACAAACATAGGTTCTTTACCTATGAGGTAAAATAAAAACGGAAACGCCAGGCTTATGGCAAGGAAAGGGTCTTTATTTCGGGTGACATCAGCCAGGAGACGAAGAATGAGCCCTCAAATTTGTTTCGTGCCATCTCATCTCCCTGAAAGAGGGGAGGTGAGGGGTTTTAAAAGTAAGAGGAGGAGAAGGGGCTGAGCCCAGCCTGGGGGTCTCTCCCTGGTTTCCTCAGACAGCCCCCAGGCCAGGACTCAGGGAGATCGGGCGACAAAGAGCTCTCGGTGCAGGAGGAGAGGGGTCAGCGCAGAGTCCCAGGTCCCCGGACGTGGCTCTCGGGGTCTCAGACCCGAGGGCGGAGTCTGGGGTAGAGAAGCTCTGTGTTGGGGATCCATGTGATTCATGCCATGTCTTCCTCTCACAAACTGCGTCAGCTCCTCCTCTGCCTGGAGACTCATGACATGACCTCAGTTCTCACTCCCATTGCGTGTCGGGTTTGTAGAGAAGTTCATCAGCGTCACCGCCATTTGTGGCCTGGACTCAGATTCTCCCCAGACCCCGAGGATGCGGGGGAAGGGGCCCCCAACCTTCCTCCTGCTGCTCTCGGGGGCCCTGACCCTGACCGAGAACTGGGCAGGCGAGTGCGGGTCGGGAGGAAACGGCCTCTGCGGGGGGCGGAGCGAGGGGACCGCGCGGCAGGGGCGCAGGCCCCCTGGGAAAGGCGCGTCTCCTGGAACGCAGCCCAGACCTCCCAACCGGGTCCCATCTTGACCCCTCCCTTTTCTCGCCCCCTCCTCTCACCCACTGGGGTCTCCCATCTCCCCTTTTCCGTCTCACGGCCCCCTAGTCTCCTCCCAGCTCCCGGCCCCATCACCCTCGGATCCGGACCCGCGCCGGGAAGCGGATCGGCCGGGTCTCAGCCCCTCCCCGCCCCCAGGCTCCCACTCTATGAGGTATTTCTACACCGCCGTGTCCCGGCCCGGCCGCGGGGAGCCCCGCTTCATCGCCGTCGGCTACGTGGACGACACGCAGTTCGTGCGGTTCGACAGCGACGCCGCGAGTCCGAGGATGGAGCCGCGGGCGCCGTGGGTGGAGCAGGCGGGACCGGAGTATTGGGAAGAGCAGACGCGGGGCATCAAGGACACTGCACAGAGTTTCCGAGTGGGCCTGAACAACCTGCACAGCTACTACAACCAGAGCGAGGCCGATGAGCGACGAGAGGGCCCGGGTCCAGGTGACGTCCCCCCATCCCCACGGACGGGCCGGGGTCTCCCCGAGTCTGCGCGTCTGAAATTCATCCCTATGTTGCGGGACCCGCCCGGCCCCCGACCCAGGAAGGGTGGGCAGGGACTTTTCTCCATTTTATTTTCAGTTTCGGTTTCCTCGGTGGGGACGGGGCTAACTTCAGGGGCCGGGTCAGGGTCTCACACCCTCCAGGAAATGTATGGCTGCGACGTGGGGCCGGACGGGCGCCTCCTCCGCGGGTACAGTCAGTACGCTTACGACGGCGACGATTACATCGCCCTGAACGAGGACCTGCGCTCCTGGACCGCGGCGGACACGGCGGCTCAGATCACCCGGCGCAAGTGGGAGGAAGCCGGTGAGGCGGAGATCTACAGAAACTACCTGGAGGGCAGGTGCGTAGAGTGGCTCCTCAGATACCTGGAGATCGGGAAGGAGACGCTGCACCGCGCAGGTACGAGGGGCCAGGGCCGCGGGACTCCTGATCTCCCTCCGGGCTGGGGGCCTCCTTCGCGGAGCGGAGGACCATGGAATGACGCTTGAATACGCCCATCTCGTGGGTCTGGAGACTGAGTCTCCCTGAGTTTTCAGATCTAGTATCAGAGCGTGACTGGGCCAGAGGGCCTCCTTTCTCTCAGGGTCAGTTAAGGGAGGCAGTCTCTCTGGAATGGAGGGGGAAAGCCATCCCTGAAATAACTGGCAGTTAGTTTCCTTTGACTGTGGTAGTGGGTCCAGGAACAATGGGGACTTTCTCTCCAGGCCTTGTTCTCTGCCCCATACCCAATGTGTTTGAGGGCTGACTCCAGCTTTCCTGAGTCACTCAGTCTCCACTCAGGTCAGGATCAGAAATCCCTTTTCTACCCCTCAGAAACTTGCCTCTTACCTGGGGTGTCTCAACCTGATTCTTGAATTTTCCAAAGAATGGAGATTATTTCAGAAGGCTGCGTCCAGGCTGGTGTCTGGGTTTTGTGTTCCCTTCCCTCACTCCAGTTGTTCTGTCCATTCTCAGGGTGGTCACATGACCACTGCTTCAGTGGCCCACACAGATGCAAAGTTGCTGAATTTTCTGATCCTTCTCCTTAGAACCTCCAAAGACATATGTGACCCACCACCCCATCTCTGACCATGAGGTCACCCTGAGGTGCTGGGCCCTGGGCTTCTACCCTGCGGAGATCACCCTGACTTGGTACCAAGATGGGGAGGACCTGACCCAGGACAAAGAGCTTGTGGAGACCAGGCCTGCAGGGGATGGAACTTTCCAGAAGTGGGCTGCTGTGGTGGTGCCTTCTGGAGAGGAGCAGAGATACACGTGCCATGTGCAGCACGAGGGGCTGCCTGAGCCTGTGACCCTGAGATGGGGTAAGGAGGGAGCCGTGGGCTCAGAGCCTCTTCTCAGGGAAATCAGGAGCCTTTCTGGAGACCTTCAGCAGGGTCAGGGCTGAGAGCTGGGGTCAGGGCCCTCACCTTCCCCTTTCTTACCAGAACGGCTGCCTCAGCCCACCATCTCCATTGTGGGCATCGTTGCTGGTCTGGTTCTCTTTGTGGTCACTGGAGCTGTGATGGCTGGAGCTGTGATCTGGAGGAAGAAGTGCTCAGGTAGGGGAGGGGTGTGGTCTGAGTTTTCTTGTCCCACTGCAGAGTTTCAAGCCCAGCTAGAAGTTTGCCTGCCTCCTTAATGGCAAGTCCCATCCACAGTCACATGTGCTTTCCCCATCTGGAGCCCTATTTGCTAACACTTACTCTTTAATAAAGCACGTATGAAAATGGAGGACAAATTTATCACCTTGGTGAGTCTGGTGATGGGGACCTCATTCCTAGCAGTCACAGGACAGAGGGGAAGGTCCCTGCTGAGGACAGGCATCCAGGAGGGTGGTTGGTCCAGTCCCCACACATGTACTTTCCTCATGTTTCCTGATCCTGCCCTGGGTCTGTAATCCCATACTGGAAACTTCTGTGGGGTACAGGACTAGGGGGTTCTTTTAGTACCTCATGGCCCTGCGTTTTTCTTTGCTTCTCACAGCATGTTTTCTTCTCACAGGTAGAAAAGCGTAGAGCTACTCTCAGACTGCAGGTAAGGATGGACGGGGGTTGATCCCTCAGACCTTTGGGATAGTGTAGACAGGAGCCCATGGGGGGAGCTCACCCATCCGGTAGTTCCTCCTTTAGTCTCATCTCCTGTGGACTCTCACCGTGTCCTGTTTTGTTGTACTCCACACAGCAACAGTGCCCAGGGCTCTAAACAGTCTGTCAAGACAGGTGAGAGTCTCGTGGCCTGACGTGAGGAGGGGTTGGGGCAGAGGGGAGAGGACAGGCTTATGGAGATTCTTTGGCTGGGACATTTTGAGCATTTGGTGGGCTGTTCAGAATGTCACCAGTTACAGTGACTGACTCAAATTTGTTCATGCTTATTTTCTTCCATAGCACAGGACAACTGCCTTGTGGGAAGTGAATGATGCAAGATTTGTTCCCATCCTACCTGCCATTGTGACTTCTAGAACGTTTGACTTTTGTTTCTGCAAAGGGTGCCTGAATATGTCTGCATTCCTATTAACATAGTGTGAGGAAGTGGGTAGACTGGTCTCCCCCGTGATCCCCTCCCACACTGACTTGTGTTCTCTTCCCTGATTGACTTTCCTGTTCCAGCAGAGGTGGGGCTGGGCCATCTCCATCCCTGTCTTTACTTCATGTTGCCCTGAGCTGCAGCTTCTTACTTCTTAATTGCAAATAAAGATCTGTATACAAGTTTGTTTTTTCAAATTCTTGCCATGAAGGATTGATAGGTTAATTAAATAACAGTTCTAAAATTTAGGAGAGGAAATAAATGGAAGCAATGAGAACCTTCCAGAATTCTTGTGTTCGCTGTGCTGGTTCTGTTGCAGGTGGGGACAGGAGAAGGCTGTGAGGAGTCGAGTGTGGATGGGGCCTGTGTCCACTCAGTGTGCAGTGCATCGTGGGCTTTGACATGGTCACTCCTAGGCTGGGTCATCCCTCTGCTCCTTTCTTCTTGTCACTTCAGTAGAACCTTGTCCCATGAGGACCTGTGATCACAGGGACAGGGACATCACCCAGGCCTTGTTGTGTCTCCAGGAGACTGTGGGCAGTGGGGCTTCAGGTGGTCTTGTCAGCCTAGGCTCAGGTCTGGGTCCAGCCCTCAGCCCCTGTCTTTTGGGTGTTTACTTGTTGTTTCTTTGTTTCTGTAGAGGATTGTGCCTGTTCTTGTTCTTGTGTATGAGTTCATGTCTCATTCTCTTCTAGGTGCCTCCTGTCTCTGACGGCAGCAGGGGTCCTTTGGCCTGTCGTTGTCCCCACAGGACCAGGCAGCCCTGCACACAGGCATCTGGTGTCCAGAGATGAGTTTGCAGACTGGTCCAGCTCTGTTCTCCTTTGAGGGCTTGATTGTTGTTTCCACCTTTCCCCAACCTCTCAAAGGAGCGAGATTCTGGAATGAGCAGAGAAGTGGGATCCCATAATTTCTCATCCTAGATGAGTTCATATTGGGATTCTTCTCCTCTGCAGCCTGCCATCTCTCTCGGACGTTAGCTCCAGTCATCCTAGTGCTGGCTCCAGTCCAAATGCACGATTTAAAAGCAGAGTCTACTTTAGATTTATATTTGGTTGGAAAATAGCATCCATAGGTCAAGGATCATTGTTTTTTGAAGAGAGAAATGTAATTGTGTGCTGTGGTGTGCAGGAGGGTTGGTGTGGGAGGGAGAGATGGAGCGGGGGAGGGGAGAACAGTACTTGTGAGAAAAGTACAGGTGGCATTGATGTCAAGGTGAGTGTACATTGTGCTGTAGCTGCCACAAAACAGCATGTGGTCTGAGGTTACATTAATAAAGATACTATATTTAGAATAGGGAGGTGCTCTACACTGATCATTCATTCAATAGAAATTGGTTGTGTGCTGGATGTATGACACACTATTTTTGCAACTGGGAAAAATCATTGAAGTGAAAAAAGAATACTTGCTGGCCTTGTGGAGCATATGCTCTAGTGGGAAGAGACAGACTATATGCTATAAACATAGTGAATAAGGAAAATGTTTATGATAGAAGGTGGTAAGTGCTATGGCAAAAATGCACTGGGGAAGACGATCCAGAGGGTAGTGGTGGGCACAGGGAAGATGGCTGTTTTAATTTGGGTGGTCAGTGGGGGCCTCACTGGGAAGGTGCTTTGAAGAAAGATGTGAAGGACATGAGGAATTATCCACGAGGATGTCTGGGGGAAGTTCTTTCCAGGTGGGGGAACCTCCAGTGCAGATGCGCTAGGACAGGAGTGTGTCTGTGTTTTCTGGGAAGAGCGAGGAGGCCAGTATAGATGGAACAGAGAGTAATCGACATGAGATAGAGGTGTGGCCAGACCATAAAGGCCTGGAGGATGTTAGAAGAGTTTGCGCCTCTGCTCTGAGTGAGATGGGGAGTTACACGACAGTTTAGAGCAGGAGAGGGACGTGGTATGACGTCTCCTTTAGAGGATCACTGTGGCTGCTGTGCTGAGAGCAGAACTGGGAGGCAAAGGGCGAGGGAGGCCCTAGGGAGGCAGCAGGAACCAGGGCAGGGTTCCAGGCTGGAGGTGGCCACGGCTTCTGCTGGTGTGAGGGGTGGAAAGAATGGGAAGTGACTGCATCTGGATACATCCTGAATATGGACCTTGCAGCATTTCCTAATGGATTAATCTGGGGAATGCAAAAGTCATGGAGGGCACCCAGAATTTCAGGTTGTGCAAGTAGAAAGATGGAGTTGCTGTCAGCAGACCTGGGGAAGACTATGGAAGGAGCATGTTTGAGAGAAACGTTATGAGCATTTGGTTTGAGATGTTGGAGCTGAGATGTCTATTAGAAAAACAAGTGAGATAGAAGGTTGGCAGTTGGATAGATGAGTCTGGAGATTAGGAGAAATGTCTGGGCTGTAGAAATAGATTAGGGAAGTGACACCATATAAATGATATTCAAAGACTTAAGAACAGATGAGATCACTAAGGGAGTGATGGCTATAGATGAGAAAAGAACGAGGACCGAACTCTGGACCCCCCCAGTGGTAAGGGATCTGATCAGACCACACACCCAGGGCAGACTGCACAGTTCTGACACTCTGTTCAGAAGGCACGGAGACCAGGAAGAACAAAACTTTCCTGTGCACAGGAATCCCCTGGACATCTCGTTAAGATGCAGAGAGTTTGGAGTACAACTGGAGAGCACAGAGTCTGGAGATTCTATGTTTATAACAAGGTCAGTGCTGATGCTGCTGGTCTTCAGACAATATATTTAGTAGCAAGAATGTAGACTAGGATTCTCTCAACAGCCTCAGGGCATCAGCCTCATGTGTAGGGCTTCTTAAATAAGCGATTATTTGGTGGATACTCTGAGATGGTGTGTCTTGGAGAGGTCTGAGTATTTTGTAAGAAGCCCCACAGCAATTGCTGGTGCTCAGCCCTCGTCACTGGGCTCTTTCTGGTGACAGCCCCCATCCTCAAGCTATCTGGGACACCTCAGCCATCTCATTAGCATACCAAAGTCACTCTCATCACTCAGGAGATTCCAAGGGTTTTAGGAGCTCTATGCCAGGAACCAGGGACAAAGACTTTTATTATACCACAGGACACCCCCTAGTCTTCGACTACATCCCCCTTATATCAAAAGGATTGGTAATGGTTAAAATATGCTGGCACGTTACTAGAGCCCCATTCAGTCATTAACATTTAGTCCAGTCCATCATCCTATTGTATGAGAATGTCTCGCAGAGTGAAGTCACTCAGCTTTGCAGGCTTCCTTTCCATCTTGTCTGGTTCCAGAAGCAGAAATGGTCTCAGCAATATATGGCTTCACACATTCAGGCATCTGGATAATTGAGCTAAGAGACAATATCATCTCTTGCTCAGACCTCTTTTGAGGTGTTAATGTAATATTGGGTTTCTTTCATTACATAAAACGTCTATTCATTCCTTTACCCTCATCTAGTGTTTCTATTCTCCATTTTTACCAAACATCTATATCTTTGGAAAGAACATTAGGTTTGCTTGCTGTGCCACAGGCGGCAATACTAGTCTAGCCATCCCTCTCCCTCAGTCCACTCCCATTCATAGAAGAGAGGGTCCCGTAGATACAGAACTAGTAGGCTGACCACAAGGAAATATAGCCGTCATTCACTGTCACCCCATTCACTGTCAGATGGGGTGAAGGCAGGAACTTCCTCCTTTAGGTCCTTAGGAATTCTGACATAGGGGTTTAAAAATATAGTTACAATTTCTTGCTTAGGAATCATTCCTGTTTCTGGCACTTGTCATTGCATCTCTGTCCTGAGACCACTGCATTGGCTAGGAAAAAAGAAAGTGGCGTAGAGATATAATCATACTAACTTCCTCTCCACTTGGGAAAAATAAGATTGCATAGCATCCTGCCCCACCCCTCCTCCCCAGATCCTCCAGGGAAGAGAGAGGAAACACAGTGACTGCAAAGAAGATGTTGTCTGCTCACCTTGGAGCTGCTATCCATAAACCAAGCAGCTCTGTGTAGGTCAGTTGAGAGGTGTTTATAGGACATTGTCCAAGTGACGATAGAATCCAGCAGCTCCTCATGCAGTTCCAAAGTCAGATGTAGGACAAAAGAGGCTCCCTGCTCGTGTGTGTATCCTTCCTGCATTTCCCTGGTAGCATGATCCTGTATAAACCATTTCCACTTTTTAATGGAACTCTTCTGGGCACTGTCCTCTCTATGAGTGTTTCTCCGACATTTTCCAAGACAACGTGGGTATTTCACATTCGAGGTTATTTTATGTCTTTCAGTCATAAGGGCAGTTTCAATTAATGTCCAGTAGGAATCTAGTAACTGCCCCTCGAATTGAACTTCTCTAGTTCAGATCATCACTGGGAGATGCTCAGGGGCCTTTGCCAGAGCTCCAGTGCCCGCTCCACCCAGGGCTCTTGTGCAGAGAGTGTGTCTGCACTGCACTCCAGCTTCTGTTCTACACTGTTTGGTTTCCACTGAGCATGTCCAGTTAATATTGCTTGAAGGATGGATTTACATGCCTTCTGTTTTACAATAGTAGTTAGAGAATGTGTTCCCATGTCAGACATGATATCCCTTCCAACGAAACATTCAGGTAAAGGAGACACAACCTCTTCACTTAAAGCCTGTTTAAACATTTCATTTTCATCCTGATTTTCACCTTAATCCTATCAACACTTACATTTCTATATTCTCTCAACCTAATTGTAGCCTATGGTAGGGCTTCATCGAGAGGTTTTGGTGCCACAGTGCTTGGGGCTCCTGTGTAAAGGAGTCCTGGACACTTCTCTCTCCACCCCTGACCCTTTCACCCATTCTGTGTACAAGGCTCTGGATACCCTTTGAAGGATAAAGCCAAACTACCTTGGTCATTAGTCATCTTTAGCTTGATTAATCTGCCTGCCTATTGCAGGTCAGGGTTCTCATTGTGAGTTTTGCCTTCCTGCTTTTTAAATTCCTCCAAACTGGCATAAATGGAGCCGTGTTGTTTGGGGTCCTTTAATGTTGGACCGGCAAGGGGTCCCTTTGGTTCGCCCAACCTTCAGTTGTGCTGCGTTAAGACCTTTGTTTTAACCTCATCAATGTTTGCTTTATTAATTACATTGCTTAATAATCATTTGTGTTAGGGTTCTCCAGAGAAACAGAACCAATAGGCTATATATGAACCAATAGGGTACATATAATATGATATAAGGAATTGGCTCGTGTGATTATGGAGGCTGAGAAGTCCTTTAATCTACCCTCTGCAAACTGGAGACCAAGGAAAGCCAGTGACGTAATTCAGTTTGAGTCTGAAGTCCTGAGAACACGGGAGCCAATGGTGTAAAAAAGTCCCATTCTGAGGGCAGAGGACCGACATTCCAGCTCCTGCAATCAGGCACAAAAAAGGAGTAAATTCTCCCTTCCTCCACTTTTTGTTCTGTTCAGGCCATGAGTGGATTGGATGATGCCCACCGACACTGGGCAGGGCAGTCTGCTTTACTGAGTCTGCTGATTCAAATACCAATCTCATCTGGAAACACCTTCACAGACACACCCAGAAATAATGTTTAGCCAAATATCTGGCACCCTGTGACCCAGTCAGGTTGACATATAAAATTAACCATCACAAGTCCATCGGTTGTCAGCCTAGCACTGATGAGCATCTCCTTAATCCATACTTAATCTCCAAATAAGGACAGTAACAAGGTCGTCATTTCACTTAGCATGATTTAAGTATCCTGTGTACAACTGAAAGTGCTCTGACATCTTCCCTAGAAGAGGAGGTAAAGTCCTTGAGTGATGTTTATTCTTCTCCTTGTAAATACCATGATGTAAAATTAACAGTACTTAAATCCTATGATATAAAATCAATACATCTTATGCTACATGATAAGGGAATGAGAGGAAAGAAAACTAAGGTATTATACACACACACACACACAACCTTTTCATTATTCATAGCAAAATAAGAAGGAAATACTAATGACAATTCCAGTCCTTGTTTCTTTGACTGGTTACATGGTTATAGCTGGTAATTATAACTGCCTTCTTCTGCTATCTGCTCTGTTCTTCCTTTGCCTTCAGTAAGCACTTCAGCTGGTCATGGTCCTTTTCCTGGTAGGCTCACCCAAACCTTCCTTTTGAAGGGTCTGGACCGTTAGTATTCCTGCTCAATGGGGATTTTATAATTTTCCATTTTCCTTGAGCACAGGGCATGGTAAAACTAAAAGATGCCCTCAGTGTTCTCCTGTGTTCCAGACATACCCTTTCTTACCTCCATTGTGGAACAGTAGTCCAATTTCCCCTTGGTAATCAGGACTGATCTCCTCACCCAGCACCATAACTCTCTTCTTTGCCTGTTCATTCAGAAGCATAAGGAGCCCCAAGTGGCCAGATGGAAGTCTCAGGTTCCAGCTCAATGGAATCTTTGTTGTGTCTCCTGGTGGAAGCACTCCCCCTTCTGAATTAAGACCTCTAGGCCAGCAGAGCATAAAGTTGTGGGAACAGGAGGCAAAAATTTTGCTAATGGGTCACTAGGAGTAATAGTGAGTGTTGCTATTCCCATTACCACCAGTTGGTTCCTAGACCTGTGAAGCCTGGCTATGGGAGAAAGAGCACCATATATTGGATGCTGATTCAGAGCATATGAGCCATCTGGAGAGCCTTGCCTCAGCCCTGCAAAGTATTGCAACCTAGCTGGTGCTATCACTGGGTCTTCAAAAGGCCATTCCACCATTCTACCAAAGCGGGATTGTGGGGAATGTGGTAAAACACCTGAATTCCGTGAGCGTGGGCCCATTACCACACTTCTTTTGCTGTGAAATGAGTTCCCTGATCAGAAGCAATGCTGTGTGAAATACCATGGTGGTGGATAGGGCATTCTGTAAGTCCGCAGATGGTAGTTTTGGCAGAAGCAGTCTTTGTGGAAAAGGCACGTCTGTATTGAGAGTAACTGTCTATTCCAGTAAGGATGAAATGTTGACCCTTCCATGATGGAAGCAGTTCAATATAATCAACCTGCTACCAGGAAGCTTGATGGCACCCCAGGGAATGGTGCCATATCAGCACTCAGTGTTGGTCTCTGCTGCTGGCATATTGGGCACTCAGCAGTGGCAGTAGCCAGCTCATCCTTGGTGAGTGGAAGTCCATGTTTCTGACCCCATGCATAACCTTCATCCCTGCCACTATGGCCTCTTTGTTTATGACCCCACTGGATGATTATGGGGGTGGCTGGGGAAAGTGGTTGACAGGTATCTACAGAATGGGTCATCCTATCTACTTGATTATTAAAATCCTCCTCTGCTGAGGTCACCCTTTGGTGAGCATTCACATGGGACACAAATATCTTCACATTATTTACCCATTCAGAGAGGTCTACCTACATACCTCTTCCTCAGATTTCCTTGTCACCAATTTTTCAATCACGTTCCTTCCACATCCCATCCAGGCAAACCATTGACTACAGCCCAGGAATCTGTATACACTTGCATATCTGACCATTTCTATTTCCAAGTGAACAACCAGGTGACTTCTTGAAATTCTGTCCTCTGGGAGGGTTTCCCTTCACTGCTGTCCTTCAGGGATGTCCCAGAAAAGGCCTTTGTAGTGCTGCAGCTGTCCACTTTTGGGTGGTATCTGCATATTGTGCAGAACCGTCTGTAAACCAGGCCTGAGTCTTCTCTTCCTCTGTCAACTGATTGTAGGGAACTCCCCATCAAGCTATAGGTGCAGGCTGCGACAGAGAAGGTAGTGTA
Organism: Equus quagga; assembly: GCF_021613505.1. Taxonomy (NCBI): domain Eukaryota; kingdom Metazoa; phylum Chordata; class Mammalia; order Perissodactyla; family Equidae; genus Equus; species Equus quagga. The sequence goes on from NC_060281.1 coordinate 32,856,747, forward strand.
GCAGGACTTTGTAAGGTAGTGGGGACCATGGGATTTGGACTCCTTGTTCATTTAACCTAGTTGTGTCCTCAGCACCTGCTCATGCCTAATTGTGTATATACCGCTTCCATTTGATGATAGAGTGCTGCTGTGCATGTCCAACTTAATGGCTTGGTGAATCAAATAACACCCTTTTCATGATGGGCAACTCAGGTTGCATAGTAACTTGGTGGCCCATGGTTCTGTGTTCAGTCTCTACTAAGGAACAGTAGCAGACCAAGAGCTGTTTCTCAAAAGGAGGTTAGTTATCTGTAGAGGATGGCAGGGCTTTGCTGCAAGATCCTAAGGGCCTGCACTGTGATTCACCTGTAGGGATCTGCCAAAGGCTCCAACCAGCTTGTGTACCTGCTACTGACACATCAAGCACCACTGGATCTGCTCACTCATATGGTCCAAGCAGCAGAGCAGCTTTCACAGCAGCCTGGACCTGTTGCATAGCCTTCTCTTCTTCTGGGCCCCACTCAAAACTAGCAGCTTTTCAGGTCACTTTGTAAATGGGCCAGAATAACACACCCAAATGAGAAATACGTTGCCTCCAAGATCCAAAGAGGCCCACTAGGCATTGTGCTCCTTTTGGTTGTAGGAGGGGCCAGATGCAACAACTTATCCTTCACCTTAGAAGGGAGATCTTTTTTTCCCCAGTTCTACTGACATACAATTGACTATAACATTGTATGAGTTTAAGGTGTACAGTGTGATGATTTGATACATGTATGTATTGAAAAATGATGACCACAAAAGGGTTAGTTAACATCTCCATCACCTGATATAATCACCTTCCTTTTTTTGGTATTGGGAACATGTAATTTACTCTCTTAGCAACTTTCAAGTATATAATATAGTATTGTTAAGTATAGTCACCATGCTGCACATTAGATCCTCAGAGCTTATTCAGTTTATAGCTGGAAGTTTGTTTCCTTCACCAACATGTCACCATTTCCCCCACCCCCATCCCCTGGCCACTACCATTCTACTCTCTGTTTCTGAGTTTGGCTTTTTTAGATTCCGCATGTAAGTGAGATCATACAGTATTTGCTTTTCTCTGTCTCACTTCTTTCATTTACCATAATGCCCTCAAGGTCCATCCATACTGTCGTAAAAGGTGAGATTTCCTTCTTTCACAGGGCTGAATATTATTCCATTGTATTTATGTCCACACCACATCTTTATCCATTCATCCACGGAAGGACACTAAGACTGTTTCCACGTGTTGGCTATTGCGAATTATGCTACAGGGAACTTGGGAGAGTAGAAACCTCTTTGAGATCCTGATTTCATTTCCTTTGGATATATACCCAAAATTGGGCCTGCCGAGTCATATGCTAGTTCTATTTTTAATTTTTTGAGGAATGTTCATACTGTTTTCCATAACGGCTGTACCAGTTTATAGTCTCATCGACAGTGCACAAGGATTACCTTTTCTCCACATCCTCACCAAGACTCATCTCTTGTCTTTTTGATAATAGTCATTCTAATCAGTGTGAGGTGATATGTCTTTGTGGTTTTTATCTGCATTTCCCTAGTTAGAGAGGTTGAGCATCTTTTCATGTACCTTTTGGCCATTTGTATGTCTTTTCTGGAAAAATGTCCATTCAGGTTCTCTGCCCATTTTCTTCCTTCCTTCCTATCTTTTTTTTAAAGATTGGCATCTGAGCTAACATCTGTTGCCAATCTTCTTCTTCTTCTCCTTCTCCTCTTCCTCCTCCTCCTGCTCCTCCTCCTCCTTCTTCTCCTCCTCCTCCTCCTCCTCCTCCTTCTTCTTCTCCTCCTCCTCCTCCTCCTCCTGCTCCTCCTCCTTCTTCTCCTCCTTCTCCTTCTCCCTCTTCTTCTCCTTATTTTTTTCTTCTTCTCCCCAAGGCCTCTCAGTACATAGTTGTATATTCTAGTGGTATGTCCATCTGGTTCTGCTATGTGAGACACCACCTCAGCATGGCTTCATGAGTGATGCTAGGTCCATGCCCAGGATCTGAACCGGCAAAACCCTGGGCCGCCGAAGCAGAGCACATGAACTTAACCACTCAGCCATGGGGCTGGCCCCTCTGCCGTTTTCCAGTCTGACTTTTTTTCTTTTGCTATGGAGTTGCATAAGTTCTTTCTATATTTTGATATTAATCCATATCAGATAGATGGTTTGCAGATATTTTCTTTCATCCTGTAGGTTGCCTTTTCATTTTGTTGATTGTTTCTTTGCTGTGTAGAAGCTTTGTAACTTGATGTAGTCCCACATATTTATTTTCGCTTTTGTTGCTTTTGCTTTGGTGTCATATTTAAAAAATCATTGCCAAGACCAGTGTTAAGAAGGTTTTCCTCTATGCTTTCTTCTAGGAGTTTTACAGTTTCAAATCTTACATTTAAGACTTTAATCCATTTTGAGATAATTTTTGTGAGTGATATAATTTATGGGTCCATTTTTATTCTTCTGAGTGCAACTATTTAGTTTTTCCAACAATATTTATTAGAGAGACTATGCTTTCCCACTGAGCATTCTTGGTTTTCTTATCAAATATTAGTTGACCATATACGTATGTGAGGGTTTATTTTTGGGCTCTTGATTCTGTTCCATTGGTCCATGTGTCTATTTTTATGCCAGTACTATGCTGTTTTGATTACTAGAGCTTTGTAATATAGTTTGAAATCAGGAAGTGTGATGCCTCTAGCTTTGCTCTTTTTTCTTAGGATTGCTTTGACTGTTTGGGGTCTTTTGTGGTTCCATACAAGCCTTAGGATTTTTTTTCTATTTCTGTGAATAGAATTTTAGCATTTTGATAGGCATTGTATTGAATCTGTATATTGCTTTGGGTGGTATGGACATTTTAACACTATTAATTCTTCCAATCCAGCAACATGGGATAGCTTCCCATTCATGTGTGTTTTCAGTTTTTTCCATCAAAATCTTATAGTTTTCAGTGTGCAGGTTTTTCATTTCCTATTGTAAATTGGATTGTTTAATTTATTTCTTTTTCAGATATTTTCTTGTTTGTATATAGATATGCAACTGATTTCTGTATACAAAAGTCAGTCGTTGTCTTATATAGCAACAAGAACAAATGGAATTGGAGATTAAAAACACAAAACTATTTACCTTAGCATCCACCCCAAATGAAAATTTAGGTAAAAATCTAACAAAATATGTATATGACCTATATGAGAAAAATCACAAACCTCTGATGTTAAAGAAGAGCTAAATAAGTGGAGAAATATTCCATGTTCATGGATAGGAAGATGTCAATATTCCCAGTTTTTCAAGAGGTCAGTTCTTCTCAAATTGATGTATAGGTTCAGTGCAATCCCAATAAAAATCCCAGCAAGTTATTTCGTGGGTATCAACAAAATGATTCTAAAGGTTATACAGACAGGCAAAATATCCTAATAGCCAACACAATATTGAAGGATAAGAAGAAATTTGGAGGACTGACACTACTTAACTTCAAGACATTGTAAACCTACAGTAATCAAGACAGTGTGGTGTTGGTGAAATAATAGGTAAATAGATCAATGGAACAGAATAGAGAGCCTAGAATAGACCCACATAAATATAATCTACTGATCTTTGATGGGTAGCAAGGCAATACAATGGAGCAAAGACAATCTTTTCAACAAATGTTGCTGTAACCACTGGATGACATCCACGTGCAAGAAAATGAATCTAGACCCAGATCTTACACACTTCACAAGAATTAACTAAAAATGGATTATAGACCTAAATGTAAAATGCAAAACTATAAAACTCCTAGAAGATAACGTGGAGAAAATCTTGATGACCTTGGGTATGGTGGTGACTTTTTAGACACAAAACCAAAGGTGCAATTTATGAAAAAAGTGACAAACTGGACTTCATTAAAATTAAAAATTTCTGCTCTGTAAAAGACAACATCAAGAGAATGAGAAGACAAACCACAGACTAGGTGAAAATATTTGCAAAAGACACATCTGATAAAGGTCTGTTACCCAAAATATCCAAAAAAGTCTTAAAATTCAAAAGTAAGAAAACAACCTGAATGAAAAATGGGTCAAGTATTTTAACAGTGATACCTATCAAAGAAGATATACAGGTGGCAAATAATCATATGAAAAGATGCTACACATCATGTTAGCAGGGAAAAGCAAAACAACCATGAGGTACAACTACACACCTTTTAGAGTGGTCAAAATACAGAACATTGACAACACCAAGTGCTGGTAAGGATGTGGAGCAACAGGAACTGCATACACAGAAACATGAACCCAAACCACACACAAGGGAAGTGACCCCTGTCCTTTCAGCCCCAGGTCCAGATCTGAAAGAGTTCAGGTTTCCCATTTCAGGTGATAATACAGCAGGTTGGAAAGAAGTACCGGATACAGACAAGAAAAATAGAAGCAGAGAGGGAGATTTAAGGAAATGAGTGACAATTTGAAATGGGGTGATTAGGTAGGTGAAATTTGAGCAAGTCTTGAAAGAGGTGAGGAGCTTGGCCAGGCAGTTAACTGGGGAAGAGTGTTTTGCTGGGATCGTCCTTTGCCCACACCTGGGCTCACACTGGGGTGGGCACTATAGCTGCAGCGGAACTGAAGCCATGACTTCCTGGAAGAGAGTAGAGATCTGGATTTCTGTATCCTGACCAAGTCACTTGCCTGGGGCTTCGTGGCATGGAGGTTGCTGGGAAAGAAGAGAAGCTGAGGTGGGGTCCCATTGTTATCCTTCTCCTGTTGTCTTTCTTTCTCAAAGCCAGTGCCCCCAGGGTTGTGGTGATTCAACTGGAGGACCCTGCGATGCATAACATTTGACTTTCCACCTGCTAACATCACTCTGACCTGGCTGTGGACTCAGGAGTCAGGGAGACCTGACCTGGGTGGGAGAAGACTCACCAGGACTGGATAGTTGGGGGTCCTCCCTGGAGAGAAGCCAAGATACACCTGCCTGGTGGAGCCTGAAGGGCCCCCCTGGTGTGACCTGGTGTGAAGTGTTGTCAGAGGATAGGAGTGATGGTGGGGGCGAATCTCATCCAGACCCTGCCCATGCTCTCCACCCCTGTACCCAAGTCCCTCTCTTCCCTTCCAAATGGAGATGTGAAAATGTCCTCATTCCCCCTCTGATCACTCACATCATACCCTTATTCAGAAGTCCTTCTCACTCTAACCTCCTTCATTCCTGCTGTACCTTCTCCCATCCCAAGACTCTGACCTCTCTCTCTCTCTCCTCTTCTGCCCTCCTGTGATCCAAATGGCTCACTTCCAACTGAGGGGTGGGCTATAGGTGAGAGGCTGGGCTCTAGCTGAGGCTGGAGGAAGGAAAGGATCCTGGGCCAGGGGTCGGGGAGGAGAGATGGGCACAGACAGAGGAGAAGCCAAAGGGTTGAGGAGGTAATGAAGGAAGATGTTTCCACATCTTCATTTTTTTCTCATAGTCCGAGGGAGCCATCCTTCCCCCAGGCCCAGGGACATGGAAAGAGCAGCAGGAATGGGGAGCTCTTCCCAGTGAGAGAAACTAAAGGCATTCCTCCCTCCCTCTTATTCCTCTTACTTTGCTGGCCAATGTTGTGCTATAAATTACACTGAGTATTTTTCACCAAATCCCAGAATCCCTAGATTTGGAGAGTCTTTGAACTTGAAAGATATAATTTAATAAAGTCTTCAAATGGACAGGAATGATACTAAGGATGTCCTAATGCCTGGAGACTTGAAGTAAATGATTTAAAGAAAGAGTCAAAATATTCATGGAGAAATACTCATCAAAGTTTGACTATTAAGGACTATACTAAATAAATTATGATGTGGTGTTGAAGTCAGAGTAACTTGTTTTTGTTTAAATTTTATTTTGAAATAATTTCAAACTTAGAGACAACATGTAGGTATAGCACAAAAATAAATCCTATATACGTGTTCCCAGATTCACCAACTGGCAATGAGAGAGGAACCAGTCTAATGAGATAGGGCCATCTGGAAGGCCTCTGGCCTGACAGGATAAGGTCCCTAACCAATCAGCAACCAAAGAGAATCAGATGGAGGCCACCAAGATCCACATTCCACAGCCTCTGGACATTCTGACATTCTTAGGCTTACAATTCGGTGTAGCACCCAGAAGTTGACTAAAGGTGACCCCAGCCCCATTACCATAGTAAAAATCATACCCAGGGGGTGGAGAGGTAGCATGCTAATGATACATGCAATGCATGTGGTGGCATGTTGAACAACAGCGCAAGTGCAAGAAACCCCTCTCCCCACAAGCCATGACAAGGCGCTCCTCCCCAGCTTTTGTCTAATAAAAAGTCCCACAATGTGGCTCCCTGACAAGCTGGTCACCTGCCCCTTTCCTTGCCCCACCTTCTCCCTTGTGCCACCCTTCTGCACAAGCTAATAAGCTTTTACTTTCCTACTCCCGTTTGTTGTCTCTCTTGATTTCTATCCTGGAGGACAACAAGAACCGGATGTGCAGGTAAGAGTAACATTTTGCCACATTTGCTGCATATAATGATTTGAAAGTAAATTGCACATATCTCTGCCCCCTTACTCATAAAAATTTTAGTGTATGTTTCCAAAGAACAAGGACATTTTCTTTCATAATCAGAGCACAATAATCAAAATAAGGAAAATTAACATTGACTCAATACTACTGTGCCTATTCAAATGTCCCAATAATGTTATTTACGGTTATTTTTTTCCAGTCCAGGATCTAATCCAGGAACATGCGTTGCATTTGGTTGTCGTGTATCCTTAGTTTCCTTTTATCTGGAACAGTTCTTGAGATTTCACTTCTCTTTAAGGACCTTGGTATTTTTGTAGAGGACAGGCCCTTTATTTTATAGAGAGTCCTTCAACTTGGGTTTATCCAAAGTCTCCCCATGATTAGATTCAGGTTATGCATTTTGGGCAGGAATATTGCAGCAGTGATTCTGTATCCTTCTCAGAGCATCACATCAGGAAGCCCACTGTGGGTGATGTCAACTTCAACACTTGGTTAAAGCAGCGTCTGCCAGGTATTCTACTGTCAAGTTACTGTTTTCCTTTATAATTGAACTTGAGGGGAGAGACTTTGAAACTATGTAACTATCCTGTTCTTCAACAGACTTTCACTCACTAGTTTTAGCATTGCTTGATGATTCCTGTCTGTATCAGTTATTACTACTATCGTTGCAAAACAATATTTCAAACTCCATTCTTTCTCTTATATTTGCTAGTTGGATTCCATAGTAAAGAATAGATTTTCCCTTTCTCTCTGCCCCCAATTATTTATTTGTGTGTTCATTTAATGTCAGTGTGGGTTAATAGATTCTAATTTAAATCCTTGGGTTATAGTAGAAGGACGGGTTTTTAATTCTTGATTCTGTCACTTACTTGCTTGTGTAAACTTGGACAGGTCACCAAACCTCTGTCTGCCTTAGTGTCCTCATGTGTAGAAGAAAAAGAGGAAAGCTATTTCGTAGAGTTCTTCTGAATGTCACGTATGACAGATTCTCAGAGACTTTGCACAATCTCCAAGTAATCATGCACATGTGTAGCTGGAATTCCAGAAGGAGAGGAAAGAGAGAACAGGACCGAAAAAAATATATAAAGAGGCCCAAAAGTTTCCAAAATTTGGAAACAAATATGAATTTATAGATTCAAGAAACTTGGTGAACCCAAGCGGGATATATATAAATTAAATCACACTTAGTAAAACTGAAAGAAACCAAAGATAAAAAATTTTGAGAGCAACCAGAGAAAAATGACATTACATACAAAAGAACAATTATAAGAATGATCAGCAAATGTGTTTCTAATTTATCATCAGAAACCATGGAGGTTAAAAGACAAGGAAATGACATTTTTTAAGATCTTTAAGAAAATAAACTGTTAACTTAGAATTATACACCAGTCAAAATATTCTTCAGGAATAAAAGAAAAGATATTTTCAGATAAAATAAAACTAACAGTTTATTTCAAACAAAACTCCACTAAAAAAACAAACCAGCAAAAATATTAAAAGGATTTCTTCTAGTTGAAAGAAATCATACCAGGTGGAAACTGAAATCTTCATGTAGGAAGGCATAGCCCTGATAATGATAAATACATAGGAAAAAAGAAAATTTTCTTTCAGTTCCTTAAAATACAAGCCTCCCCCCCCCCCATTATCAACCACCTTAACCTAATTGACGTGTATAAGACACTGTAACCAGCAACCACAGAATACAGAATTTTTTAAAGTGCTTATGGTACATTCACTGAGAGAGATCACATGTTGAGACAGAAAATAAGTAACAATAAATTTCAAAGATTTAAGTCACATGGAGTATGTTCTCTGGCCAAAATTGATTTCATTAGAAATAAATAACAAGAGGGGCCAGCCCCATGGCGCAGTGGTTAAGTGCGCACGTTCTGCTTCGGCGGCCCAGGGTTCGCCGGTTCGGTTCCTGGGTGTGGACAGGGCACCACTTGGCAAGCTATGCTGTGGTAGGCGTCCCACATATAAAGTAGCGGAAGATGGGCATGGATGTTAGCTCAGGGCCAGTCTTCCTCAGCAAAAAGAGGAGGATTGGCAGCAGATGTTAGCTCAGGGCTAATCTTCCTCAAAAAGAAAGAAAGAAAGAAAGAAAGAAAGAAAGAAAGAAAGAAAGAAAAAGAAAGAGAGAGAGAGAGAGGAAGGAAGGAAGGAAGGGAGGAAGAAAGAAAGAAAGAAAGAACAAGATATCTGGGGAATAAAACAAGTATTTGAAATTTAAAACACCCTTGTAAATGAAAGATGATCTCACAAGGGAAACTAGAAAATATTTTCAACTGAATGATAATGAAAACATTTCTTTCAAAAATTAGGGGATACTATTTCAAGATTTTCTGTAAATGTACAGCAATTAAGACAGTGTGGTATTGGCAAAAGGTCAGAAACATAGATCAATAGAGCAGGATGGAGAGGCCAGAAATAGACCTATGCACGTATAGTCAACTGATTTTGAATATAGGTGCAAAGGTAGTCCAGTGAAGAAGGAAGTCTTTTTAACAAATGGTACTGAGACAATTGGACATCCATGTGCAAAAAATAATCACATATATATATAAACAGTACTTCACATCATATAAAAAAATTAACTCAGAATGGGTCATAGACCTAAAAGTAAAATGTAAAGCCATGAAAACTCTAGAAGAACATGAAGGAGAAAAATCTGACCTTGGGTTCAGTGATGAGTTTTTAGATAAAACACCAAAAGCTCAATCCACACACACACAAACATGATAGATTGGACTTTATCAAAATTTAAAACTTTTTACCCTACAAGAGACACTATTAATAGAATGAAAAGACAAGACACAGGCTGGAAGAAAATGTTTGGAGATCACACATATGATGAAGGACTTATAACCAAAATATATAAAGAAAATGAAAACTCAACAATTAGAAAACAAAAATTCGCAATTTAATAAGTGACTGAAAGACAGATCTTCAGCAAAGAAGATATACAGGTGGCAAATAAACACCTGGAAAGCTGCTTAATATCATATGTCATTAGGGAAATACAAATTAAAGCCACAATGAGATCCTCCTGTACTACTAGAGTAGCTAAAAAAACATTATGACAATAAAATTACTGGTGAGAATGCAGAGCACCAGGAACTCTCACTCATTGTTGATGAGACTGAGAAACGGTAAAGGCAATTTGGAAGACAGGTGGAAGTTTCTCGTAAACCTAAACATACACTTACAATACAGGCCAGCCATCGCACTGCTACCCATGCATCCCAGGGAATCGGAAACTTATTTCCACAGAACAGCTGCAGGTGCAGGTTTATGGAAGCTTTATTCGTAATCATTAAAAACCATAAACAATCCAGATATCCTTCAACAGTGGAAGGATAAACAAACACAGCACACCACACACTGGAGTACCATTCAGTGATCAAAAGAAATGAACTATTGATGCATGCAACAACCTAGATCTGTCTTTTTGTTTTGTTTTGTTTTGGTTTTGGTTTTGTTTCACGAAGACTCTATTTTTTTTTAGAGCAGTTTTAGGTTCACAGAAAAATTAAGAGGAAGGCACAGAGATTTCCTATGTACCCTCTGCCCCCACATACACACAGCCTCTCTTACTATCAACATCCCTCGTCAGAGTGATGCAAGTGTTACAACTGATGAACCAACACCGACACATCACAATCACCCAAAGGCCATAGTCTGCCTTAGGGTTCACTCTTGGTGTTGTACAGTGTGTGGACTTGGACAAATATATAATGACAAGTATCCATCGTTATGACATCATATAGAGTATTTTCACTGCCCTAAAAATCCTCTGTGTTCCACCTATTCAACCTTACCCCCTAGCCCAACCTCTGGCAACCACTGATCTTTTTACTGTCTTCATAGTTTTCCATTTTCCAGCATGTCATATAGTTGGAATCATGCAATATGTAGCCTTTTCAGATTGGCTTCTGTCATTGAGTAACATGCGTTTAAGTTTCCTCCATGCCTTTTCATGGCTTAATAGCTAATTTCCTTTTAGTGCTGAATAATATTCCATTGTCTGGATGTACCACAGTTTATTTATCCTTTCACCTACTGAAGCACATCTTGGACGCTTCCAAGTTTGGGCAATTATGAATAAAGATGCTATAAACGTTTGTGTGCAAGTTTTCATGTGAACAGAAGCTTTTAACTCCTTTGAGTAAATACTAAGGAGTATGATTGCTAGATTGTATGGTAAGAGTATGTTTAGTTTTATAAGAAACCGCCAACTGTCTTCCAATCTTGCTACACTATTTTGCTTTCCCACCAGCAATGAATACACTCCACATGAGCATCACACACGGGAGGCGCCTGACCACCAGCTGCCTCTCAGGCTCTGGGACCGCAGTGCCCCAGTCCCAGCTTGACGGCTTGTAAGCAGTAAAGTCATCCCTGTTTATCCATAGTGCCAGAATCTATAGCTGCTGCCTGGCTCATAGCCAGGGCTCAGCTGCAGATGGTGGGACCCTGGGGAACTCTCCCCTGGCCTGACCGCCAAAACCTGGGGTCAGTTGTTAGAGTAGAACAACTACTTGAGGCAGGGCTGCAGAGCTCTTGAGTTCAGGAGTTGGGGTATCAGGAAGCAGGGCCTGGAGGATCCAGAATGAAGTTCCCAGTCACCAGAGGAGAAGGAAAGAGGTGGGATACCAGGGTCCTAGGGTGTTGAGAGTAGGGAAGGTGCTGACCTGCCCTGGGGTGCAAGAGGTTCAGTAGAAGAACTCCTGGGATCTGGGGGGTAGAAGCTTTTCCTCTTGGAATCCAGGGGAATGGAGGTCAGATGCCTGGGCCAGGCTCACCACTGAGCTCCTTGTCGCCAAGGATGGTCTTCAGACTCCAAGCTAAGTCCTGCCGGAGATCTTCCAAGATCGTCTCCTTGGCTGCCAGCAGCCAGGTCACCTCCCTCCCCATGCCCTGGGGCCTCTTGTCCTGAGAGGGCAGCTCCTGTTTCATAGGCAGGAAGAAGAAGCAGTGAGGTAGCCAAAGGCTATGAGTACAGGCATCTCCGGGCTGGACTCAGACTTGGCTGTGAAGTCATAGCGTAGGGAGTGGGTCCCTACAACATCCAGGCTGGACCCCTCAGCACCTGCCCTTAGCTCTCCTTTTCTCTGCACCCTAGAAACCCCTTGTGCCTGTCTACTAAGTTCTAGTTTTTACTCAAACTTTGCTTCTGACACCAAATGTGTAGGTTTTTCCAGACCAAGCAATTCTCCATTTCTCTATGGACACCAACTGGACGCCCTATGATTCAATTCACTTCTGTCATTAACCACTCAGAGTTAGTGCAGACCCCAAAGATTAGGGGCTTAGTCGCACAGGACTGTCCCCCACTTTAGACGCTAGTCACAAGTAGTGGGTTCCCAGACTACCCACACTTCTGTCTGACAGCTACAAACTGGGGTTCTCATGACCCCCTCCCTCTAGTTTTGATAACTTGTAAGAACTACTCACCAAACTTAGAAAGGCACTTCACTCACTATTATTGGTTTATTGTAAAGGATACAACTCAGGAACAGCCAAACGGAAAGCATGCATAGGGCAAGGAAGGGGAATGGCTTGGAGCTTCCATGCCCTCTCCTGGTTGTCACCCTCCCATAACCTCCACATGTTCGCTGACCCAGAAGGTCTCTGAATCCCATTGTTTAGGGTTTTTATGGAGATTCTATTACTTATGCACAATTGATTAAATCATTGGCCATTGGTGATTAACTCAATCTCCAGCCCATCTCTCATTCCTGGAGTTCGAGGAGTAGGGCTGAAAGCTCCAACCCTCTAACCACATGGTTGATTCCTCTGGCAACAAATCTGCATCTGAACCTATCTAGGGACCCCAGCCACCAGCCATCTCATTAGCATACCAGAAGGACACTCTTGTCTCTCTGGAGATTCCAAGGGTCTTAGAAGCTCTTGTGTCAGGAATCAGGCGCTAAGACTGAGTATTATAAGAAAAGATGCTCCTAATGCCCCTGTCACTCAGGAAGTTACAAGGGTTTTAGGAGCTCAGTGCCAGGAACTGGGGACGAAGACCAAACATATATCTCCTATTATATCACAATATCACACTGTCCCTATACACACAGACACACACACACACACACAGACACACCTTCCTACTCAACCCTTCCCATTTTTCTTTCCTCCCTGGCTCCATCCTCTCTTCTTCCCTCTCATTGTGTTATGTTCTATTTCTTCTCCCTTCTCCTCTTTAGAGACTCCCTCCTTCCTACACCTGACACCTCAGGGGCTCCTGTCCCCATATCTCATGGTTGAAGACTCGTAGGCTGATGCCTGGGATGAGTGGCCTCCACCCCTAGAAGAAATAGGAACAAGGGAGGGGATCCAGAAGTCCAAGGTCCCATCCTGGAAGCTGACGGACTGGGTCCTGGGGGTATCGAGGGCTTTGGGGTGGGTTAACCCCACACTTGAATTCTGGCCATCATGGTCTGGAGCTTGGCTCTGCCCTGGGGACAAAGTACTGAGTTACTTAGTGGTGGGAGGAAACATCAATATCAAACTGGATTTTGGAAAGATGAATGAGCCCTGAGCCTGGCCTGTGACCTGGTCGTGTGCTTGTGTGCAGAGCCCTGTCCAAGGGCTGGGAGCAGAGGGAGACCCTGGGGTGGTCCTGGTGGAGGAGGAGAAAGGGGAGCTGGGTCTTCTGTCCTTAGCCCTGTGGCCCCATGGCGGCGCTGCCCTTGGATTGGATTGCCTTTGGGGGTGCTCTTGGATTCTGATGAGCAGCTCTGGAGAGATGAGGGCTGTGGGCTGAGTCGGGCAGAGGTGGCTAACCTGGGGGCTGGGCATCCATGAGGGGATGCAGATTCCTTCTGAGCAGCCCTGGACTCCACAAGAGTCAGCTTCGTGTCCCTTGTCTTGAAACATGAGCACAATAGTGGAGCAACACAATCTGGCTCTGGAATTCTTCCTGCAACTATGGTCCATGTAGAATCCGAACAGAAAGAGGCCATTCAAGGCCTAAGTTCACTCCGTGTTGGGCTCACCTGACTTTATGGGGTTGCCAGAAATGTAACTAGCATTTACAGGAAGTTCAATGATTTAGCAAATTCCAAAAAAATTATGTACAATTTCATTTCGTATGTCTCTGGCCTGTGTTTTTGAAAAGGCAGAAAGACCAATGAAAACAGACCAAAAAGCTCCTCTGGAGATTCTTGAATCCTTTTTCACACCAGTAACTTAGACCTGGAGAGCCAAGACTGAAGGACACGTGGAAGAATCTGGAGAAGAAACCCTCTCTTTGAATCAGCAAGGGCACAATTAGTCTGGGCGCTTTCATGCTCTCTTTCTACTTGGAGCAGGTTCACTCTGCAGGTGAAGGGCAGCCCTGGTCTCCCCCAGAGGCCTCAGTCCCTCACATCTTCTCACTGCTCCACATCAGAAGCATCTGTTTCACTTGTGCTGGTTTCCACAGATTTATTTCCTTTTTCTGTTGTGTGACCACTAATACAATACACAGGCAAGATCCTAAAACCGGGTAAAGGATTTTTACTTACTCCACTTGCTTATGAAAGTGGAGGTATGATTATGAGAGGTGAGTGGCAGATATGGACAGAGAAAGAGACAAAGAGCGGAGAGACAGACAGAGAGATAGAGAGACGCTCACAGAAAATGTGAGTATACCCATCCATCCACTGCTGCATCCATCCATCCAGCTACCAACCTTTGCAAGTAAATCAGCAATTTTAAATTTATGACCTGATAGAAGTCACAGGGTTTTCCTTGTCGGCTCGCACCTGCGCTCATTTGTCCGGCCGGTTGATACATTTGCTGAGTTCTACCCATGTTCCGCCCTGGATGCTGAGCACCGGCGTCCGAACAGGAAGAGAAACCTGTGATCCGCTCACATTGGGCCTTGTGGGATGACCTTATCTCCAGATGCTCTTCTTTTTGCTCCTTGGGGAAAGTCCCAGGCCCACCTCCCTATTGACACCTAGGAGTTTTAGTGTCCTGGAATGATAACTGTCTTTGGATCAAGCACCAACTTTTCAGCATTTACCCTGTGTCAACCACTTGCTAAATGCTCTTTCAAAGATTTTCTAATTTGGAAGTTGTTAAAAAAAAAAAAAGGGTGTGGTTACAACCCCAAGCACATTATTTATGAGAACCCTAAAAAGAAGGACACCTCAGGAAAAGGGCAGATTTCTCCCAGAACACCTCATTTCATAGTCTCATCTGTGTTCGCTTGGTTACAAGGTGAGCTCCATTTCTCTTGACTTTATTGCAAGAAGCGGAAATAGTTGCTCAGTTAATAAGTTCTTGCTAAAATCCAGGGCCTCAAACACTGCCCCAGGAATCGCACACACCAGAAAGGTACGCGTCTGCACTTCCTCAGTCTCTGAGATGCAGCAGTTCTATTCTTGTGTGTCCATTACTAGAACTGTAAAATTTGACTTTTTGATCCCATTCAACATCTGAAAATGAGCTGGGTTTTCAGTGTATTTCCCTCCAGAGACTAAATTGCAGAGGAAATTGGTCCAAATCCACTCTTATGGTTTCCTAAGTCAGCAAAGAAGCCAAAATTTGAGGTCCTTCAAGAAAAATTAATAGAATTCCCAGACCTCAAACTTCATGTGTAGCTGTGAGATGAGGCTGCTAGGATCTGTCCCCACCGCCGGGTACAGAGCAGAATATGCAGCGTTTATGTGCCTGCAGGAGGCAGTCAGCCACAGTGTCTGGGGCATCCAGGAAAATCCTCAGGATGGATTCTATCCACCCAACTGCCTCCTTCAGCAGCTTCCCCTGAAGAAACCCCAAGGTCCTAGCATCTGTTAAGAACAAAGGTATTCAGTGTCCCTGATAAAGAAAATGAAAAACCGTCAGTAGAAGTGAGTAGAAGTGGGAATTTGTCTTAAAAAGGGTTGGTGCAAAATTGAGAGGATATGGTCATCAATGCCACTGTCTATGGCTTGCTAAGTGACCCTTCCACTATTTGAAGTAATCCTTTACTGAATAAAGACACCGTGTACTCTGAGACAATAAAACACTGCTTCTCTATGACAATGTCTGTTATAGGAAAGCATCTCCTATTGCTAATTATTCATTCAATGGTGGAAAAATCACGGTAATTGGTGCCTGTATACCACTTTTTAAGAAATTTTTCGAAAAACCTCATGAGATGTTCTCCAGGAGGCTGCACCAGAGGGAATGAGGCCTTGAATTTCTACTATCCTGTTGTATCCAGCGTGATGGAAATTAGTCCAGGTTTGATGATAAACCGGAAATGTGGGAATGCAAGCACAGAACCAAACCTCTCCCCTTGTCCCGATGCCATGTGTTTGTCCGTCACTTTTGCTCTGTCTGCTCTGGCGAAATTTCCTGAAAGAAACAGGACAGGAAACACTGTTCTTGGCTCTGAGTCTTTTGTCTGCAATTCCTGTTATACACGGATCTAACCAGCAGATGGCGCACTAGATATTTGGTTTCCTCGCCCTGCTTTTCCCCCGTCCCACCCACTTCAAAGTCAGGTCTGTGGAGTGTGGGGGCTTCACAGGTACAGATTAACAAAGAGGAACATTTTGTTTTCATTTGAGCTCGGGATTCCCTTTGTGAGGTTGGGAATAGAAATGTCCAGTTATAATTCAGAGATGACAAATACTACTCCAAAAAGAAAAGAAATTAAATAATGTGCGTCTTTGGCGCCTCAGCTCTGAGCTGCTGATTTCTTTTGTTGAGTGTCTGAGAGATGCTGAACGTTCAATATAAAGCAGGACACTTTGAGTTCTCAGAGGATCCTCTTTCTTAATTGTATTGGAAAATAGTTTGTCGGTTTCATCACTTGCCCCCAGCCCCCACCCCGTGTCATTTGTAAAGAAGTTAAACACTGATGTCTTCAAAAAAATTACCAATGGATGAAATAATATACTGTCTGGGGTTTTCTTCAGAATAACGCAGTGTGTGATGGTTGGGGTGTGATCAATGCAGTGCTGAGTGAAGGGTCAGGGGGTTCCCTCACATTCTAATATTGTGTGTGTTGAAAATTTCCTCAGCACAGAGTTTAAAAAACAAGCATGAAAGTCACCCAGACCCAGTCGGGGCACCCTGGATTCTGAAGAATCAAAAGATCCTGGTTACAATTTCAAACCACACCACCAATCAGGACAGATATTTTATTCCCCCTCTTTTTTTTTTAAAGATTTTATTTTTTTCCCTTTTCTCCCCAAAGCCTCCCGGTACATAGTTGTATATTCATTGTGGGTCCTTCTAGTTGTGGTATGCGGGACTCCACCTCAGTGTGGTTTGATGAGCAGTGCCATGTCTGCGCCCAGGATTCGAACCAACATAACACTGGGCCACCTGCAGCGGAGCACGCGAACTTAACCACTCGGCCACGGGGCCAGCCCCTCAAACAGATATTTTGAAATGCAACTGCAGGGACTAAATGCCTTTAAATATCTCCACACTCCTCCTCTTGGGCTTCTCAGGTCAGGTGGGTCAGTCTGTGTCTCCTCTCATCCATTGGTTCCATGTGGGCAAGGACTGGGGCCCAACCTCTGATGGGGCAGGGAGTGAGAATTTAAAATACTGTGTTATCATCAATGACAGGAAATAGGATTGTCACTGAGAGGGAGGGCCAGGTAGGAGACACCTGGAGAGTCGCTGTCTCCAGGAATGCCTTTTTCACTCTCTGATAGAAAGTGTAGACAGGGATCATAGACCCTTGGTCTCAGGGGTCTCATACCCACCTGAAAATTGCATGAAAATTGTGTGGGAATGCAGGTGAGGGATTTTAGCTGGGGGCAGGTGTGGGGCAAGGCCGTAGCTTTCCTGAGATTGTCAAAGTTGTCCTGATCCACTGAGGGGACAAGAGAATCTGAACAGAGTTGTCTCGTCTGACTGACTCTGAGGGGAAACACTGGAGACACAGGTGCCCAAGGATTCTGAGACACCTGTGGGAAGGGCTCCCTTCAGCTGTCCTTGTTCATTTGGCTCTTACTTCAGCTGGGGAAACTTCCTGAGGGCTTCCAGGTCATGTTTGCAGCCTGAGGTGGAGTGACCCTGAGCTAATGAAGGCAAGTTCCAGTTCCCCTCACCTGCGCAAGACTCTTCTTTGTAATTACTCACTTTTGTGTCTAATTTTGTATTTATACTTTGCCTTCTGTTTACTAAAGGACACCTCCAAATTGTATAAACTTTAGCCCCATAAACCTTGCCTGTTTATACTGTAGAAGTGTCTCCCACATCGCTATATCTCACAAGTGGAAGGTAAGTCACCCTCTTTCTACTGCCCCTGGTCACCTGGTTACCACCCCCAAGGAATTGTTGTCACCAGTTGCTTGTGTATCTTTCCAGAGATTGATTATGCATTTAAACTCTTACACTGTTCTTTACACAATAAAAGATTTTTCCCAGACCAGCCTTGGTGAGGCCAAGTGGTTAAATTCACTGCTCTCCACTTTGGTGGTCCGAGTTTTGTTCCTGGGTGCAGACCTACCCCACTCGTCTGTGAGTGGCCATGCTGTGGTGGGAGCTCACATACAAAAAGAGGAAGATTGGCAGTGGATGTGAGCTCAGGGTGAATCTTCCTCAGAAAAAAAAATTTTCCCATTTCCATATCTAGTTTCCTGATTTGCTGAGAAATTTCATGAAGTGTCCCTGGGCATCACTTACTGTCCTTCCAAAGGAAGAATTGTTCAAGTAAGATTCAATCAAGGACTTAGTATGGTGAAGACACAGCCCACAGTCCTTCATGTTAACAACGCAGCTGTCCAGGACTTCATCATAATTCCTACAGGATACTTAAATAAGTTCTGCCCTGATGTTTTGTTCTGATTTTATATTCACATTGATTTTGAACAGACAGGTACTCCCTGAGTCCCATGCCCTGCTCCCCACCCCAACTCTCCCCTCTAGGTCTACTACAGACAATAGAAAACTGGGTGGAAGAGACACGGTGCCTCAATCCAGAGTCAATGCCCAGTGGACTTTGGAAACTTTGAGATTCTCCTTCATGAAGAACAAAAGGGAAATACTGTATATTCATAAATATGATGGTGATGATGTGTGAGTGTTTATCTTCTTAGTTGGCAAAAGGAACTCAGGTGGCTTATATTATAATGCATAATTTAAGTGGGGCAGTTAAAAATAAACACAACAAAAGTCAACATATTATAGCAGAGATCTAGATACCCTATTTATGTGGGATACAATCAAGCCTTATGTACAGTAGTGATTGAGTCCTCAGCTTTCGGCACCTCAGGGTGTAAGAGAAACAAGTAGGGAATGTGCTAAACCACCTGGAGAGAAAACAAATTCTTATGATGTGTTTAAGGAAGAACTTATGTAGAATTGTGTGCAAATGTCATTGCTTACAAAAATGAAAATTATTGATAGGTGTAATCTTGAAAAAATACAAAATTGGCTTTTAAATGTCTACTTGAAATACCTCCTCGAGGAAGATTGAGATCAAATAATTAACAATTTAAAGAAGCCCTTTTCCTGCAGATCTAAGAAAATGTGGCCTAGGAAAATCCCTTTCCAATAGTCTAAACAAATACACAGGAAAGGGAGCGTCCAGAGGGGAGAGTGCCCAGAGGAATGGGCAGTCTCATGGACAGCATCTCTCTCACTGTTCAGGAATCCTAACCAAGAAAACTGCGGAGCTGTCAATCACTTGTGAAAACCCCATATCTTCATCTATGTTTTTACTCAGAATCCATTTTCACTATATTCAGGGGGAAGAGAGCAGCAAGGGAGCCTGAAAGAAGGGCTGAGTTTTAATCAAATGTCCTCGACTGGATTAAGGTTCAAGCACAGGTTTAGATCCCAGACTCCAAGTGTCAGAGGTGCATGGCCCTGTACAGAATATTTCCCAATTAATTGCTTTACCTGGAAATTAATCTGAGCACCCCCACCTCAGGACCTTTGCACTTGCAACTCCTCTTACCTGGGATGCTTCTCCCTCACTTCTTTCATGTCTTTGTCCTCAGTGATGCCTGCTCTGTTTAGACTTCCAACCCCCAGCACCTACTACTGTTCACACAATTTCCCTGCCTCTACTTTCTCTGTAGCACAAATCATAACTTGACATGTCACATAATTTATTTATTTTAGTGTCAGTCTCCTAAAAGTAAAATGAAAAATTCACGACAGCATGTATTTTTGTCATTTCTTTTTTTTTCACTGCTTCTACTCAGCACTCACACTATTTCTTGGCAAATTGTAGGTTTAATAAACATATGTTGAATGAATGAATCTGAATATATTTTTATTTTTCTTAAGGTCACATTCTGCAGGGCCTATCAAGATAAATAGCTGTGGAGTATATCTTCAAATTTGCTAAACTAGTTAGTCTCTTTCCGTGTAAGAGATGTCTTTAGTTTGTTTTTGTTGAGTTCAATTATTGGTCATTGTTGCTGTTGATGATGCTGCTACAAAACTGTTTACAGACTCCCTTGAACCTGCTTCAATTCATCCTTCATTAGCCTTAGATACACTCCTGAGAGTCCTCCGTGTCTATGGTCTCCCAATACCATCCATTTTCTATGTCTTCAGCCCTCAGAGTTCAGACTTGATCTTCATGGTTAAGGCCAGAGACACTGAGTCCTGGTGCATGGCTGCCCTCGGTGTCTCCTTATTCCCATCCTTTGTGGGAGGGGGCAGAATGGAGCACCTGGAAAACAGAGAGGACCTCTCTCTTGCTAATACTGATCGTCTCACAGAAGAAACTGCCTACACTCCACAATGGGTGTCGGGCATAACGGATGTGGTAAGAGGCTGACAATGTGCTTGTCATCGTTTGGGAGCTCACTCAGCCCTGCCTTGTCAGAGGACATTTGGACTGGAGGAAGGTGTGAACAGAGAGTTATTGAATCACCTTAGAAGTGAAAAAGTCTAAATGAGAGCAAGAGGGAGAAACTCCATGTAGAACCAATCAGTAGACAATATTGAGAAGAGGGCAAATAATAGCTCTGGAAAATATCTTTCAATTGTTGATAAGTGGATTCCTGACTGGGGAAGTAGAATAAGGTAATTCTATTCATTTAAAGATTGGGAAGTGGAATGCAAATCAGTTTCCCCACAGGTGACGTGTGGACAGGCCCAAGTGCCATCTGCAGCCCAGGGCAGAGCAGCAATTGTCACAGGAGAGTGGGTAGCAACCCCGACATGCTTCCGTTGAAGATTGTTATGCCAGAGCTGGGCCGTCTTGTCTTACTGTGTAGTATTCTTCTGTTGTTGTTATATTGTTATTCTATTCCATTTTTATTAGATAATAGTTTCAAATTTTCAGAAGTTTAAAACTACCCAAAGCATACTGTGAAAATATTTTCAAAATTGTTTCCCATTCTCACAGTTCCTACTGCTCTCCCCTTAGAGAACTATTATCACTAAGTCCTTGGATGTCTTTCCAGGCACGTAGATGTACATAAATTCTTCTTCCCCTTTTAAGGAAAATATAGCATAGTATACACAGTTCTGCAACTTGATTATTTTTGTTAATAGTTTCATTTGGAGATCTTGTCAACACGTGAAGAATTTCCCTTTTCCTTTTTTTATAGCTTTATGGTGTTCTACTATGTGGATGGATTTAACTGGTCCACTATTTATTGACACTTGGGTAATTTCACCTTTTGCTATTAAAATAGTGCTGCAATGCATAATCTTCTTCTATATGATTTCTAGGCATGATGATGTATCTGTAGGATAAATAATCAGAAGTGGGATTGTAACATGGATAGATATTTTACCTCCACGGGAGTTATAAGGAAGTGTTGTTGATTTTCACTGTACATTTGGGCAAATTTAGGGAACTGTGGATTCCACATCACTGAGAATCAGACTTCTCAGTTCCTCACCTCAAACCTAGAGAAACCAGTCACTCCTAGTTCACAGTTGAGGAGGGCGGTTCATATTGTAGGTGGAGACTTGGGATGAGCAGAGCTGCTGTATCGCTAAAGGAATAATAGGCTCGGCTCAGGTTTTGAGCAAAAGACAGCCCAGATATACTTCCCTCTCCAGAAACTAACGTCAACCTATAGACTGAAGGGCCGACGGTGGAGGACTCTGGAACCGGGAGAATAAGGTCCATGACGGAAGGGGTGTGTTCACACCTGTAGCAGCAGAGGCTGATGCACTGAGAGATTCAGGCATATCTGTTATGTCTTGCCGTTGGGTGGTTTCACTGCTCCTTTTCCTCCCTGCAAAGTTCCCTTCCCATGGCAGTTTTCAGCTGGGCAATCTTAAAACTCAACTGATAGGAAGGAAATTACATCTAATGTGGAAGAGACCACATAAAAATGTAGGTACTTTTGGGGGTAGGGAGTGGTGTTCAATCTTTTCTCTTCTCCCCATCTCCCCCCATGGGGTGTACTGGAAATCAACTTCCTCAACCCCCTCAAGGTTTAACCCCCCCACTCTGCCCTCCTGCAGTTCCCCACCCCTTTCCTTCCCCCTCCTCCCCCCGCCAGTGGAGATCTTCGTGGATGATGAGACGCAGCTGAGGCTGCATGGGTTGCAGCAGTGCTACGTGAAACTGAAGGATCAGGAGAAGAACCGGAAGCTCTTTGACCTTCTGCATGTCCTTGAGTTCAATGAGGTCAGTTGTTCAAGGCCCAGTAGGAGGATGAGCATATCTCCACTGTAGGAGAAACCTGTATTAAGTACCCTTTTATTGAGAAAACCATGTATATGATTTGAGAGAGAATGGTGGAGAGATTCTCTTAAATGTAATTCTTTTAAATGAGAATATAAATGTCTTTTTGGGGGCTGAGCATGAACAAGGTGGAAACTGCTTTTCTGTTCCATGGCTGGCACCAACAGGTACTCAATAAATAAGAACCACAATAAATAAACCTCAAAATATAAAAACCCTTGAGGATTTTAAATAAGTTCATAAAAGTCCCAAAATATCTTGGGGCTGTTAGGTCCTTAAAGTTGTTTGTTTGTTCTTGTCTTACTGACTGAGGAAAAGCCTTCCATCACTGTACCTGTTGTGTGGTTTATTACCACTAAAAACGACTTTCTAGAATAGGGTAGGTTGCTTATGTTTGGTATTTTGATGAGCAGGTATGTTGGTCATGGTCTTTCTAGACCTTAGTTCTAATTTTTACCGCTTCTTCAAGAGGTGTCCTCATCCTTGTCTCCCAACATATCCGGTAATTTCGGTTACTGTTCTCTGCGTCTTCTCTGTAATATGTCTGCTCAGGAAAAATCAGCGCCGAGAGAGAGAAGCTAAGTTATATTTAGAGCAGAAGAGGAAATATGTGAGGGAGACTAAGGGGAATTCCTTTAGAAGAGTGTAATCACTGAAAACTCTCTCGCCCATAATCTCTCTCATACACCCATGAACACACATCCCCCTTCTCACTCACAGACGCAACACATACACACACACACATGCACACACATGGCGGGGTGATCTTTGTGAAGTCCGTGCAGTGTTGCATTGCCCTGGCCCAGCTCCTGGTGGAGCAGAACTTCCCAGCCATTGCCATCCACCGACTGATGCCCCATGAGGAGAAGTGATTCGGAGATGGGGAAGATGTTTTGTGTCCTTGGGAGGAAAAGAGGCCAGTGAGAGAAGGGACTTTCAACATTTTTCTAATTTCCTTCCTTGTGAAGGCTTTCTCGGTATCAGCAGTTTAAAGATTTTCCATGACGAGTTCTTGTGGCTACCAACCTACTCAGCCGAGGCATGGACATGGAGCAGGTGAACATTGCCTTTAACTGTGACAGCCTGAGCATTCTGACACCCACCTGCATCGGGTGCGCGCCCCTGCAACAAGAACACCCCATTGTCCTCCCCCAACCCTCTATTTTCTGTATCTTTGCAACCTTCCATCTTCATCCCTCCTTTGGGGTGTCTTCCCTTTTTGGGGGTCTTCCATTTCTATCCTCTGTGTCCTTCCAGGTGGCCAGAGCAGGCCAGTTTGGCCCCTAGGGCTTGGCCGTCACATTTGTGTCACATGAGAATGATGCCAAAATCCTCAATGATGTGCAGGATGCTGTGCAGGATTGCTTTGAGGTCGATATTAGTGAGCTGCCTGATGAGATAAACATCTCCTACAGAGAGTATTGAAACTGGCCTCCCCAACTCTTTAGATTCCCCTTGTTCTTTAGTGTGTTTGTTATAAATCCTATTACTTAGCAAAGCCTCTGCTGCATAATGGACACTTGACAAGTTCGTGGCCCCCTGGTCTTGATGCCCTGTTGGGATGTTAGGTGACCTCTATATGGGGTTGCTTTCTTTTCTTGTGACATTTCTTTTTCCTACCCTCAAGTCTATCCTCTGAACCCACACACCACATAAACAACTGCATGTATGGGTGTGTGTGTCTCTGCCAACCTCACTTTTTCTTTTCTGTGTCTTATTGTAACTGTGCCATGTTTTCTCTTCAGTTGAACAGGCGTGGTAGAGGACTTACCCTCCCATTCTGGAATGTGACAGCTGTCCCTGTTCAGGAGATGACACCAGGGGTAGGAGCAAAGGAGACACTACTGCCACCTACCCTTGACAACTCCCAACCACCACCCCATGGCTTCTCTCTTTTGCATCACCACCACTCCTAAACCTCCATTTCCTGATTTGTCAGCACTTTTTTTCAACAAAACTAAAAAACACATGCGTCTGTGATGTCTGTAAACGCTCCATTTCTTTACTGAATTTGGGGTGAGGTGGTTTTAGGGTATGATCCAGGATATATCCCTGTAAGGACTGTGTTCCCTGCTGTGGGGCAGAGGTCAGTGGGAGGGGTCAAAGTGGGGGATGTGACTAAAGAGACTGCAGAGACCATGGCTCCTCACTGCTTTCCAATTTCTGACCCTTTTTGGAGGTGAGTTCCGTTTTTCTTAGTGGCCTGGGAAAGGCTGGGATGTTTCTGATTGAGGAGCTCAGGGGGCTGGTGCGTAATATTTCCATTGTTGGAGGGTGAAGTGGGAACTGGAGGAAAGCTTAGGCGTCTCCTCTCAGGCTCTCTCTGTGTCTCCTCATCTCTTCCTTGAGCTTCTGGGTCTTGAGCACCAGGGCGTGGGCTTCCCAGGCCCCTTGTTGCCCTTCCAGTAGGGCCTGAGACAGCTCCAGCTGCTGCTCCAGCAACTCCTCAGCCTGGGCCAGCTCAGCTATGGGCTGGGGCTCAGGATCCTGAGTGAAGGGGGCGTGGGGTAGGGAGGCAGGGTAGGGGGCTGAGGCTCACTGGAAGTCAGGAATTAGGCCTCTGACATTTTTGGACCCTATTTAAGGTCATCTGTACTATGCAGCCAAGCTAGCTTCCTGTCTTAAGTATAAGCCTCTGGGGAACAGAGATCACTGGCCCAGGGGCTATGACTGGCCTTGTACAAGGATACAGGGTTATGGGAAAGAGAAGACTGGCTGTCCCTACTCTCTAGGAAACAATGGCCTCTTAGATGGGAACTCTTCATGGACTGTGCAGGGAGGGAAGCGTGTGGGAAGCGGGAGTCCGAAGGCCCGGAATGGGGTCGGGGTGGGGAGCTGAGAGTTGGAACTAGGCAACAAACTCCAGGAGTGTAGGGGGCTCGTATTTGCAGGCCTGTGGTGCAGGATAAGTTTGAAGGGATCCCCTCACAGTACAAATACCCCCACATGCCCCTCACGACCTGCACCCCCACCCTTGGTGCTGCTTACCTGGACGTATGACTTCATCTTTCACCAATACCACACTGTGTTGACTATTGTAGCTTTACAGAAAATCTTGAAGACCAGCTGTGTGAGTCCTCTCACTCTGTCGTCTCATGGAGTGCTGGCTACTCTGGCTCTTTTGCCTCTCCAGATAAACTTTAGAATGAGTTCATCAATATCCTTGCTGGGATATTGACAATATCAGCTGTCAATATCTAAAATACCTTGCTGGGATTTTAATTTGGATTCTGTTGAATCCATAGATCAAGTTGGGAAGAACTGACATCTTGACAAGACTGAATTTTCCTATCCATGAACATGGAATATTTTTCCATTTATTTAGTTTGTTGATTTCTTTCATCAGAGTTTTGTAATTTTCCTCATATAGATGTTGTACATATTTTCATAGATTTATACCAAGTATTTAATTTTTTGTGTGCTAATGTAAATAGTATTCTGTTTTTAGTTTCAGCTTCCAGTTGTTCATTGCTGATCTGTAGGAAAGTGATCGACTTTTGCATATTAACCTTGTGTCCTGCATTTTGCTGTAATTGCTTGTTAGTTGTTATTCCAGGAGTTAATCGTTGTTGTTGTTGATTCTTTGGATTTTCTACAAATACAATCTTGTCGTCTGCCAACAAAGAAAGTTTTTTTTCTTCCTTCCCCCCTGTATACCTTTTATTTTTTGGTCTTGTATTATCTAGGACTTCCAGTATGATGTTGCAAAGGAGTGGTGAGAGGAGACATTCTTGCCTTGTTCCTGACCTTAGCAGGAAAGCGTCTAGTTTCTCACTATCAAGTATGATGTTAGCTGTGGGTTTTTTGTAGATTTTTTTATCAGATAGAGGAAGTTCCCTCTCTGTTCCTAGTTTGCTAAGGTTTTTTTTTTTTTTTATCATGAATGAGTGTTTGATTTTGTTAAATGCTTTCTCAGCATCTATTGAGATCGTCATGTGAATTTTCCTTTTTAGCTTGTTGATGTGATGGATTACATTCATTGATTTTCTAATGTTGAACTAGCCTTGTATACTTGGGAGAAACCCCACTTTGTTATGGCATATAGTTGTTTTTATACCTTGTGAGTTATATTTGCTAATATTTTGTTGAGGATTTTTGCATCTATGTTCATGAGAGATATTAGTCCATAGTTTTCTTTTTTCACAATGTCTTTGTCTGGGTTTGGTATTAGGGTAATATTGGCCTCATAGAATGAGTTAGGAAGTATTCCCTCTGCATCTGTCTTCTGGAAGAGATTGTTGAGAATTGTTATAATTTCTTCCCTAAATGTTTGGTAGAATTCACCAGTGTACATATCTGGGCCTGGTGTTGTGGAATGTTATTAATTATTGATTCAATTTCTTGTACAGATCTAGATCTATTTAGATTGTCTATTTCATTTCAGTTTTTAAAATTATTTTTTGAACAATATTAGTTTGCAGAAGAGTTGTAAAGCTAGAACACAGATTTCCCATATACCCTTCACCCAGCTTCCCTTCATGGTAATATCTTACAAAACCATGTCAAGACTAAGAAAGTAAGAAACTAACATTGGTGTAATACTATTAACTAAACTATAGAATTTATTTGGATTTTACCAATTTTTCCACTATTGTCCTTTTTTTTGTTCCAGGATCCAATCCAGGGTAGCTTAATACGCATTAAGTTATCATGTCTTATTAGGCTCTCCTGATCTCTTGAGTTTCTTAGTCTTTACCTGTTTTCATGACCTTGAACGATTTGAAGATTGTTGGGGAGCTAATTTGTAGAAAGTCGCTCAGTTTGGGTTTATCTGATGTTTTCTCATCATTAGATTGGGGTTGTGGGTTTGGGGAAGAATACCATAGAAGTGAAGTGCCCTTCTCATCACCCCATATTAGGGGGTGCATGATATCACATTACCTTTACCACTGATTAAGGTTATATCTGCCAAGTTTCTGTAATTTTACCCTCTCCATATTCTATTCTTTAAAAGCCAGTCACAAAAGTCCCGTCCACTTTCAAGGGGAGGGAAATAAGGGTTCACCTTCTGGCAGGGGGCTCCTCTTGCATCTTTGTTCATGAGAGATATCACTTGGAATTCTTCTGTAAGGAAGATTTGTCCCTTCTCTCTCATTTAAAAATTTTCAATCACTTATATATTTCAGTATGAACTTGATATTTATTTTATATTTTGGGTCATAATCCAATATTGTTGTTATTTTGCTCCTCAAATTGTTCCAGTTTTCTTCCTAAGGAGCTCTTTCAGGTCGGCTGCTGTGTCCCTTTGACATGCACCATTTTGGGGAGGTGCACTTCTCTTCTGGCTTTACAAGATGTTCCAGGCTCATCTTGTATTGTTTCTGTCTCAGCTCTAGAATAAGCTATGTATCTGAGGATCCCTGGTTCCTTTTATTGGAGAATGATATTTAGAAACTAAGATCTGGGCACAGGGTGATGATTTCACTTTCTAAAGAGGACACAGAGGTTCTAAGAGCCGTCGAAGCTCACACAGGCAAATAGGTGGCTCTCACTTCAGCACCACATTCGAGTTTGCTCAGTGCAGCCTTTAGGACCCAATGCACTATGGCCAGTTCTCCATAGATGCCTTTCTTTGTTAAAGCTTCTGTTTTTCCTCTCTGCAGGGTTTAGACATTAAAATTTAATTTCTTAATATTTGGAGACTTTCCTAAAAGAAAAACTTTGATCTTACAAAATTGACTAGAATAGGCAAGAGAAACAAAAAAGCATCTGGAGAAATCTCTTGTATTTTTCTTTCGTGTGGAATATTTTGCTCTTCCTGCTGCTGTTTCCATGTCCCTGGGCCTGGGGGAAGGATGTCTTGGACCATGAGAGAAAAATGATTTGGAAACATGTTCCTTCATTGCCTCCCCCAGCTCTTCAGCTTCTCCTCTGGCTGTGCCCATCCTCCTCCCCCACCCCTGGCCCAGGAGCCCTTCCTGCCTTCAGCCTCACCTAGAGCCCAGCCTCTCCCCTAGAGCTGCCCCTTAGTGGAAGTGAGTCATTCCTACCACAGGAGGGCAGAGGAGGAGAGAGAGAGGTCAGAGCCTGGGGCTGTGGGAGAAGGAACAGCAGGAATGAAGGAGGTTAGAGTAAGAAGGACTTCTGAATGAGGGTGAGATGTGAGTGATCAGAGGGGGACTGAGGACATTGCTGGCATCTCCATTTAGGAGGGAAGCATTGGGTACAGGGGCATGGAGCATGGGCAGGACCTGGATGAGATTCACCCCCACCCTCACCCCTGTCCTCTGAGAACATCTTACCCCAGGTTAAGGCCCAGGTGCTCCACCAGACAGGTGTATCTTGGTTCCTCTCCAGTGAAGACCCCCACCAGTGCCCAGCCCTTATGTGTTTTGTCTCCCCCGTGTTAGGTTCCCCTGAGTCCCGAGTCCATAATTAGCTCCTTCGCTTCCTGCAGCCAGGTCAGCATGGTGTTGGCAGGGAAAGAGTCAAGTGCTCAGCCTCTCACAGTGTGATTGCCCTCAGGGTCCTCCTTGTCAGTCACCACGACCTTGGAGGACACTGGTGAGAGACAGTAGAGAGATGGAGTGAGGCTGGGCCCCAACTTCGCTTCCTCCCTCTTCTCCTAGTCTTCCTCCACAGCAGCGCCTCCTCCCTCCCCCAGCCCCAGGACTTCTGAAAGCCCAGGCAGGGAGAGGGGAAGCCCACTTCTGTGTCAGGAGTCTCTCCACAGTGGCGCACTTCCACTCCCACTGCAGTTGTAGGGCCTGCTCCGTGCAGAGCCCCGGGTACTCGCAGAAGGCGATCCAGGAATGTTCTTCCTTCAAATGTCTGCGTGGCTCAGTTCCTCACCTGCTGCAAGTCTGCACAAATGTCGTCTCAGTGAGACCCGTCCTGACCTCATCATTTAAAAAGGCCACCTCTTCCCTCACCTTGCATTGACTGTCGACTTGCATTGTTTTGTTCCTCTCTCTATTTATCACTTCCTAACACACGATGAAGTTTTCTTTTTCCAAGGATGGCCTCTGCATTATCCCCAATCCCACATGCTCATTTGCAATGTGACCTCACCATCTCTTATCTAGAGGTGAGGCCTAATTACCTTCTCCTTGAATCAATCACCAGCTTTGACGACTAGAACATGGAATGGTGACATAGCTTGAATTCTGAGGTTCTGACTGAAGAAACCTTGTGGTTTCTGACTTGTCCACTTGAAACACTCCCTCGTGGAACCCAGGTGCTGAGCTAGGAACAGCTAAGCCACATGGAGAAGCAGGTGGAGGAGAACCTAGGTCTCCCTGTTAACAGCCCCAGTGAGCTCCCAGCCAACAGCCAGCATCACCTGCAGCCCCATCATGGAGCCCTCTTGAATGTTCTGGATCAGTCGGGCCTCCAGATGACTGCAGTCCCAGCCCATGTCACATGGAGCAGAAGAACTGCCTGACTCAGCCCTGTCAACCCACAGAATGAGAGAGCAAAAAGCTTGTTGTGTATTTTAGGATTGTTTGTTACCCAGCAATAGATGATGGGAACACATACCATATAATTTATTACTATTATGATGTTTTCATTTATTGTCTGCCTGTCCTGTCAGACTGTAAGCCTCATGAGAGCAGGTGTTTGTCTGTTCTGATTAAATGATCCCCAGGCCTGGAACAGTGCCTGGCACAGAGGCTCTCATGGAATATTTGCGAGTGAAGGAGTAAATGCTGGGACCACGTTCCTTAGAGCTGAGTCTGAGACTGAAAGGGAGAGTTTATGGTGTTGGTTTGGAGGTTGTCTTCCTCTGCTCTGGCTGCCGTAACAAAATACCACAGACTGGGGAGCTTAAACAGCAGGAGTTTATTTTCTCACAGTTCTGGAGGCTAGAAATCCAAGATCAAAGTGCCAGGAAACTTGGTTTCTGATGAGGGCTCCCTCCTGCTTGTGGATGGCTGTCTTCTTGCTGTGTCCTCACAAGACCTTTCCTCTGTGTGCAGAGAGAGATCTCTGGTGTCTCTTTCTCACAACCACCAGTCCTGTCAGAGAGGGCCCCACTCTTATGACCTCATTTAACCTTAATTCTCTCCCTAAATGCTGTATCTCTAAATACAATCACATTTGCAGTTAGGGCTTCAATATAGAAATTTTGGGGGACACAACTCAGCCCATAGGGGTCCCCCGTGATATGTCTGTGTTTGGATCCTACCATTTGGTCTTGGTTTCTGGAACCCCTGGACAACACAGTGCTCAACACTGCCCCAAACTCATGTCTTACTACATGAGCACAGCAGATGGGAGGTGCCTGGCCACCAACTGTTGCAGATGTCTCTTGGGCTAGGAAAGGGGTCTCCCTAGGTTTGGGGTCACAGGTGACTGCTGCCCGGATCACAGCTGTGGCTTAGCTGCGGCATGTGGGGTTCTGCGACACCCTCGCCTGGCTTGTGGACCCCTGTCTGTCAGGCTGCTACAACAGAATAGCATAAATTGAGTAGCTTATAAACAACAGAAAATTATTTCTCACAGTTCTGGAGGCTGAGAAGACCAAGATCAAGGTGCTAGCAGCCTGGGTGTCTGGTCAGAACCCTCTTCCTGGTACTTAGATGGCCATCTTCTCACTGTGTCCTTGCATGGTGAAAGGGACTGTGGGGTCTCTTTTATAAGGATGTTAATCCTACTCCTGAGGGCTCCATTCATGACCTAATCACCTCCCAAAGGCCCCACCTCCAAACACCATGACATTAGGGATTAAGTTTCAATATATACATTTCGGGGGAACACCTTCAGTCTATAGCACCCTAAAATTCCTGGGTAAGTTGTCAGGGTAGAAATGAGATTTAGGGCTGGGGCTGCAGAGCTCCTAAGTTCAGGATTTGTGGCAGCAGAGAGAAGGGCCAGAGGAGTCCAGGCTAAGGATCCGGGTGCTTGTGTCACCAGAGAGGAAAGGGATGGGATCTCCAGAGTCCTTGGGCAGCGAACCCCAGGCGGCTTCTCTCCCCCACCCCATCCCATATTGTGAGACTCACAGGACAGAGTCCAGCCCCAGAGGCAGCAGCAGGAACAAGTGATAAGGACTCAGGAGTCCTGGGTCCCATCCTGGAAGACTGAGGGCACCCAGTTTGTTTTGGGGGTCCGTTCTGCACCTGGGAACCAGCTGTTATGGCCTGGAGACCTCCCTGTGCCCTGAAGCAGAGTCTACAGTGACCCAATGGGGAGGAAACATCTGTGTCAGTGTGGATTTTGGGAAACACTTCACAGCCTGAACCTGACATGGGACAGAGGCATCCCCTTGTGTGCAGAGCCCAGTCCTGCTACTGGGGGCCCAGGGAGACCCTGCAGAAGTCCTAGCTGAGCAGGAGAAACAGCAGCTGGCTCTTCTGTCCTCAGCACTGTGGCCACAAGGGGGCCCCACTGCTCTGCTTTCAGATTGTGACTGACCTTCCTGGGAGGGTCTGGGCTCTAAGCTGGTCAGAAATGAATGACCTTGAGGCTGGGCATCAATGGGGGGAAGACGCTTCTGAGCAGCCCTGGACTCAACAGGTGTCAAGGTCATGGATGGGCAAGAATTGAAGGAGAAGAGAGCTCAGGAGCCCTGTGCACTCTCTGAGGTTCCAATCTCCTCCCTGCGACCCCTCTCCCAGCCCTTGACGACAACACCTGGGAAATTGAAAAGAACGATTTTCTTCCATTTTCTATTTCTTTCCAGTACTCCTCTTTGATGTAGCAACAATAACAATATTTGTATAAATTTTCCTCAGGAGGATACCTGAGAAATTGGTAAGATGCTCATCTCTGGCAGGGGACCTGAGGGGGGCCTGGGGAGGGAGGAAGATTTCCCACCATAAACCCTTTGGAATGTCTTGAATGATCTTTTCAAAATATGTTACACTAAGAATCTCTTTCATTTGCGGGACCCTTTCCAGTTAACGCCCAGTTTACGCAGATGCGGCCGTGTGATGGGCCTGTTACCGGCCGCAAACACAGGTTCTTTACCCACCACACAAGAGGGGCCAAAAGAAAACTGAAACACCAGGCATATGGCAAGGAAAGGCCTTTTATTTCGGGTGACATGAGCCGGGAGACGAGAGTGAGCCCTCAAATTTGTCTCGTTTCGTCTCATCTTCCCGAAAGAGGGGAGGTGAGGGGGTTTAAAGGTTTGTGAGGAATGTGGCTGCTTGTAGAGAGGCGGGAGGAGTCAGTGGCCTTGCTCCTCGGAGCTTTCCCACCAGCCTGCATTAGGCCTTGGGAGCTGCTCCCAGGGAGGAGGAGGAGATGATAAGGAATCCAGGTGGGTGACCTTGGCTGTTCGTCTCCATGGCAGATAGTGGATTCTGGAGCCAGGGAGCCAGAGAGTAAGCAGGGAAGGAGTGCTCTGGTTTTAATCCCATGTATGCTGGATTTAATGTAGGGGAACTGATATCAGGGCTGGCATCAGATCGAGATGCAGGCCCTCCACTCTGTGGTTCCTCCAGCATGCCCAGGGTGTTCACACCTCAGAGCCTTCACTGCTGCTCCCCAGCCTGAAAATGTGTCTCCCAGGCAGCTCTTCCCTCCCTGACATTCTCTCCAAACGTCCTCACTCAGAGACCCTCCCTGCACCCCCCCTGCACATGGCACCTTCAACCTCCCTCCACCCCTGCCCTGCTTTGCCTTTGTTCACACCCTGTTCACTATCACACGTTTTTACATGTGCTTATTTAATTGTTTATTGTCTGTCTGTCCTCCAGGAAATGAGCTCTATGAAGACAAGGATGGGGATTTGATTGTTCACGGCTGTGTTTGCACTGCCCTGGAAGTGTCTGGTTGTTGGTTTTAACAATATTTGTTGAGTGACTGACTGGATGAATGTGGGAATGCACACGCAGACTGACACACTCACACACACTGCCAGACACCAACACACAGACACTGCCACACACACTGACATATTCATACACGGAACACACGTACACACACATTGGCACACACTGACGCAAATTCTCACACACGCATACTATTGAAGCCTAATTTTCATTCAATATTATATTGTGGGCATTTTTCATGTCATTAAGCATTGTTATTTTAAAAATTTTCTCGAAATTATTGTACAAAAATTTCAAACATACTTCAAGTTAGAAAGAACAGTACAATGATCACTCTAGTTTTAATCATCTTAATATTTTGCTGTATTTTGTTTATGTATGTAATAAATAATATGGCTATAATTTTTGCCGAAATACTTGAAAATCACTTGCCAACATCATGACTCTTATCACTAAAGACTTTGATATTCATCCATTAAAAAATAACCGTTTTCTTCAAACAATATTATTATTACACTGAAGAAAATAATTATATTTCCCTAATACTGAAAAAGTCAAAATAATGAAAAATTCTTTTAATTTTCCTCCAAATATCTTTCATTTGGAGAAGAGGAGAGCTCCGTGTTGCTTGCGCCATCTCTGAGGTTTCTTTCTCCTGTCTGCACCCCCTCTCTCAGCCCCTTGATGGCAATACTCCAGGAAATTGAAAAGTGGAAACATTTTCTTCTGCTGCCTATTTCTCACTTTTGTGAATAAAATCACCTCCTATTTGAGAACATCCCAGTGTCTACATAATATTTCATAGTGTGGATATGCACATTGGGACTATTGAGACTAGGAGCACAGCTGCCCTAGGCTTTCTGTCTCCCCAGTAGGACAGAAGAGGGACCCCTGTGCCAGGGGTCACATGTGGTGCCCCAGAAGTCACATCTCCAACAGCAGGTGTCAGGCATACCTGAGACCAGGTGTGAGCACACTCGCCTCCCTCAGGGTGAAGAGTGAACATATGCCCATCCTCTAGGCCCCTCCTCCTCTTCAGGCGCTCCATCCCATAATCAGGGTGTTAAGAAATGGTCCACAGACTAGAAGCAAGACCCAATCACCCCGAGCCTCCTCATCTCCTTTGACAGAGTCCAAGTGAGAGCCCCAAACCGCTGCTCCTCCCCACCTTCATCTCTCACGGACTCACCCCCATCATCTGCCTTGAATCCACCAGAACTAATATCACTATGTCCTTTTCTCTGTTTGTGTCAGCCACTCCTGGTCCCCCAAATATCCTTCACTCTCACCTCCACAAGGATCTGCACACCCCTCTTCTGTCTCCTCTCACACCCCCTCACCAATTCCTGAAACCTGTCCACTGCGGCCCCTGCAGTTCTCAGCCCATGATCAGCAAAATTTCCAAAGACATCTCATGATGTTCCCTTCACGTCCCAGCTCTGACAGAAACCTGGGTCTCCCTAAGGACACAGCTCCCTCTGGAGTCCTCTCCCATGAGGTGTTTCCTCTCCCACAGACCTTGTATCCCTGGACCTGGAGATGAGTGGGGCCCTTGCTCCTCATTGCTGCTCTCAGACCTTTGTTCCTCCCTCTTTTCCTAACATCTTCAGATGTGAATCTTCTGTCATCAGATCAGCGCCCCCAATCCCCTCACTGTATGTGTTCACAAAGGACTTCCAGACCATTCCCCTCATTCCTCCACTCTTAGGTCCTGGCTCACTGTGACTGTCTCCAGCAGTGCTATTGCCTTGATCCTTGGTGGTTTCAACATGAGATGTGGTAAGCTGAATAGTAGTCCCCAAAGCTGTCCATGCCCTAATCCTTGGAATTTATAAATAGGTTGCCTTACATCTCAAAAGGGATTTTGTCAATGTAATTAAGGCTAAGCCAGCCCTGGTGGTCTAGTGGTTAAGATTCAGTGCTCTCTGTGATAGCCCAAGTTCATTTCCCGGTCAGGGAACCACAGTACCCGTCTGTCAGTTGTCACCTGGTGGCAGCTGAATGTTGCTGTGATGCTGAAAGCTATGCCACCAGCATTTCAAGTACCAGCAGGGTCACCCATGGTAGACAGGTTTCTGCGGAGCTTCCAGACTAAGACAGACTAAGAAGAAGGACATGGCCACTCACTTCTGGAAAAAACTGGCCATGAAAACCCTATGAATAACAGTGTGAACATTGTGCACTACAGCACCAGAAGGTGAGAGGATGGCTCAAAAAGACCAGGCAGGGTTCCTCTCTGCTGTACGCAGGGTTGCTAGGAGTCAGCCCAACTTGATGGCACTAACAACAGCAAATTAAGTTTAAGGACCTTAAAATAGAGGGATTATCCTGGTAGGAAGATTGTTGTGGATTATGTGGATGGGCCCAAACAAATGACATGAGTCCTTAAAAGGCAAGAATTTTCTCTGGCTGAAATCAGAGGGATGCCCTAGAGGAGACGTGGCAGAGGGGAAATCAGAGAGGTCTCAAGTGGGAGAAATACTGGTGTGCTGTAGGGGCCTATGTTGGAAGACTGAAGAGATCCTCTATGAGCTAAGGGTGGCTCCAGCTGACAGCCAGCAAGGAAATGAGGACCTCAGCCTTACGTCTGCAATGAAGTGAAATGAGAGAACAACCTAAACCAGCTTGGAAGTGGATTCTTCCAGAGCCCCCAGTAAAGAGCACAGACCAGCTGACACCTTGTCTTAGCTCAGTGAGAACACGTCAGATTGGCGACCTATGTAACTGTGAGATAATAAATGGGCGTTGATTAAAGCCACTAGGTCTGTGGTGATCTTTATGGCAGCGATAGAAACCACACAGCAGAGAGGATGCTCTCACTCCCTGGCCTCTCAGTTCCTTGAACTCTTCTCCTCCATGACCTTCTACTCTGCTCTCCCTGGGCCCCCACTCCCTTGTACCTCCTAGACCTTGTCATTGCCAATAACCCAGCCCTTCCATAATCTCCATTTCATGCTTCCCACTC
The DNA here is from genome assembly GCF_021613505.1 of Equus quagga. Taxonomy (NCBI): domain Eukaryota; kingdom Metazoa; phylum Chordata; class Mammalia; order Perissodactyla; family Equidae; genus Equus; species Equus quagga. The sequence continues at coordinate 32,892,530 of NC_060281.1, forward strand.
TCTGACGTCCATCTCTCCTACTCATCTCCTTGCAGGGTGGCCTAAGGTCTGGAAACACTATTATTTTATCATGTATTTATCATATATTGCCCCAGAAATTGCATTGATACCTACAGCATCAATCATGTCCCCCATTACAGTGGGGCCTATAGAGGCCAGGTAATAAATGGAGTCCTGGACAAAGTGTGGCTCATAGTGAGACCCCTGGGTCCACGGACCCACCCAGCAATCATCCCCCCTTCCACGAGTGCACAATTGGCATTGATATGCTTGGGAGCTGGAGTAACCTCCACCCTGGGTCCCTGGTCTGTGGAGTAAGGTCTGTCTTTGTGCTGAAGACCAAGAAAAATTCTGAAACTGGCCCCATCCCTGTCAAATCAGAAACCATACTGTGTCCCTGGGCAGATATTGTGGAGGTTTTGAAGGTATTGTAGGGGTTAGCACCACCACCACTAGAGACCTGATGGATGCAGGGGCCATGGTGGTATTATCTCCAGGTAGTTCAGCAATCTGTCCCTACAGGAACCTGATGTGGTCTAAAGGATGCATGAGCTACTTCAGACTCAACCAAGTAGTGGTCCTGATGCTGCTGCTCTGCTGGATGTGATGTCACTGCTAGAGCAGGTTAGTAAGGACTCAGGCACATGGTATGTGGCTATAGATTTGGTGGGTCTGCTCTTTTTTATTCCTGCTGGAAATGTGGAGGTGGAATGATTAGCATCGAAGGAGCAACATTTATTTATGGTTTGCCTCAGGGCTCTTTTAACTCTCCATTCTTCTACAATATTGTCTTAAGAGATCTGGACCTCCTGGACATCACATAGAATATCACGTTAGTTCATTTCATTGATAACCTCGTGTTGAACGGGATGGATGAGCAATAGGTGGAAAGTATGCTGGAGGCCTCGGTGAAACTCGTGCACTCCAGAGAGTGGAAGATAAACCTTACGGAGACTCAGGGAGTGGCTGCCTCAGTTCAGTTCTAGAGGTCCAGTGGTTAGGGGCATGCAGGGATGCCCCCTCCAAAGTCAAAGTCAATCGGTGCATCTTGCATCCTCACTGCAAAGAAGGAAGCACACTGCCTGGTAGGCCTATTTTGGGTTCTAACAACACATTCCACACCTGGTTATATTGTGTGGTCATGTTCTGGGTGATGTAGAAGGATGCCAGCTCTGAGTGGGGCTTGGACATGAAAGGACACTGCAGCACTTCCAGGCTGTGGTGTAATCAGTCACCGTCCATCAGACCCGATGGTGTTGGAGGTGTCATTGCTGGAAAAGATGCCGTGTGGAGCTAAAGGCAAATCCCAGTGGAAGAATCACATGCTGGCAGCTGGGATTCTGGAGTAAGGCCATGCTATCCACAGCAGAGAAATGTTACCATCAATTCCTTGGTTTCCGGATCACTGAAGTGTTAGAGGCAGTTGGCAAGTGAGGAAGCCACATGGGGAATTACCCAGGTGGAAAAAAAGAGAAAGCAAAAGCCACCAGACAGCCCCAGGGAAAAATCCCAAAACCACCTCCTCCACGTTGACTAACCACAGGCAGAGGCTAGGGTCCCATCTGAGTCTCCAGAATTGATACTAAGCAATGGGCCCACTCTGCTCACCACAGTCTGAGCCAATTAATCGCAACGAGTTAGGGATTGAGAAATGAACTTTAATTAGATTAGATTAGCCAGCAAAGCAGAAGAAGGTAATTAATGTCTTCAAAGAGTCCAGAATCTGGAGGCAGTTAAATAGGGGAAATGGGCAGTAATGAAGGGGTTTTCTTCAGGCAGGAGAGAACAAAGTTTTAATTTATGAAGCTATTGGGGAGTAGGTATGTAAGTGGAGGCCATGAATGAGGAGAGCCTGTGAATTTGTTTAGAGTACATGCAGAGCAGGGAGTAGTCACACAGAGGAGGGACTGGGGCCATTTAGCATAACAAGATGGCCTCACTCATGCTCACTTACAAGACCAGCAGGTGAGGAGAGCAGTCACATCTTCTGGAGGGAGAAGTAATGGACCCTGATCCACAGGAGGGTGGGGCTGTGTCAAACATTGGGGCGGGAGGAATACCTGTGGAACCCGAGTGATAGACTTTGGCATCTCCTGGTTCTCCCTCTGCTGTAACTGGACTGAACACGGGCAGCACCCCAGCCTGAGAAGGGTTTGAGTTCCACGAGCCCATATCCCTCAGGTGGGAGGTTTTAGGTCACATCCCCCAGGAAAGCCACAAAGGCCCCCCTCCTGGGCTCTGAAATCCATGGCAGCATTTGCACAGAGGCCCTGCTTCCCGTGGGCTGTTTCCAGAATGACTAGTCACAGCAGGGACACTAAGGCAGGCTACTGCTGGGAGACATGGGGCTCCTCTTAGAGCTGAATGCGGCTGAGGAGCCCCTGCGGCCTTGCTCCATTCACTGAGATTGCCTAGTGGTCTAGGATAGTCCAACAAACCCTCTCTCCTTCTGACCATCACTTGGGACCAGACTTGCATCTCGATCTTCTGCCTCTCCCAGCATTTTCTGGCTCCCTCTCCATATTCTCTGCTGGGTGTTTCTTCTAATAAAATATTGCTGTGTTTAATCCCATCTTGGTGTCTGCTTCTTGGAGGGCTGGACTAACAAAATCATTTTCATCTGTAAACCAACAACCCATTACTTATTCCATCTTGTAAAATCCTCTCTTTATCTGCTCTCTTTTGCTTGTCTTTGTATTCTCTCTTTGAGGTAAAAGATACTTATTGTTTTAAGTCACTAAATTCTGGAGTAGTTTGTAGCATAGCAATAGATAACTAATAACTCTTCCTTAATTTCTATTAGTCTACATCCTTTGATTTCCTCGGAAATGTCCTCTGTCTTTGCTATTTCCAATTCCTCCCCTGTTCCCTCTTTTCTTTTGTCTTTTCTTCTTGTCTCTCTTCCTCCTCCTTTTTTCCTTTTTATTATGGAAGAATTCAAACATATGAAACAACACCATGTGGTTATGCTGAAAGGAAGAATTACCTGGACCTATATGCTAAAAGTATAATGCCAACATACATGGAATAAAAGTAAATAAGGTTATTAATAGAATCTGAAAAAATGCCTAGGTGATTCTGCAGCCAAAGCAGTTGCTTCCAACTTATTTCTGTTTTTAATGTTTTTTTTTTTTTTAAAGATTTTATTTTTTCTTTTTTCTCCCCAAAGCCCCCCAGTACATAGTTGTGTATTCTTCGTTGTGGGTTCCTCTAGTTGTGGCACGTGGGACGCCGCCTCAGCGTGGTCTGACGAGCAGTGCCATGTCCGCGCCCAGGATTCGAACCGACGAAACACTGGGCCGCCTGCAACGGAGCGCGCAAACTTAACCACTCAGCCACGGGGCCAGCCCCTCTGTTTTTAATGTTTTATTGGGTCAGCCCTGGAGGCCGAGTGGCTGAGTTTGGTGCACTCTGCTTCGGTGGCCTGGGTTTGGTTCCCGGCACAGACCTACACCACTACTCTGTCAGTGGCCATGCTGTGGTGGTGGCTCATGTACAAAATAGAGGAAGATTGGTGACAGATGTTAGCTCAGGGCAAATCTTCCTGAGGATAAATGAAAAAATAAAAAATTTTCTGTCAAGAATCTTCCTCTGTTTTGTATGTGAGCTGCCACCACAGCATGGTCCCTGACAGACTCATCGTGTAGGTCCATACCAGGAACCCACCCCAGGCCACCGAAGCAGAACATGCCAAACTCAGTCATCAGGCCACTGGGGGCTGGCCCCACTTTCAACTTTGTTTTTTTTAATTAAAAAAATTTTTTTTTATTAAGGTTATGAAAGTTAACATCCTTGTGAAATTACAGTTGTACATCATTATTAGTCATGTTATAGGTACACCACTTCACCCCTAGTGCCCTCCCCCCTGGCAACCACTGATCACTTCTCTTTGTCCATATGTTAACTACCACCTATGAGTGGAGTCATACAGAGTTCATCTTTCTCTGTCTGGCTTATTTCACTCAACATAATACCCTCAAGGTCTATCTATGTTGTTGTGAATGGGACGACTTTGTCCTTTTTTATGGCTGAGTAGTATTCCATTGTATATATATACCCCATCTTCTTTATCCAAGCATCAGTTGCTGGGCACTTAGGTTGGTTCCATGACTTGGCTATTGTGAATAATGCTGCGATGAACATAGGGGTGCATGGAACTTTTGGAATTGCTTATTTCAGGTTCTTAGGATAGATACCCAGTAGTGGGATGGCTGGGTCATAAGGTATTTCTATTCTTAACTTTTTGAGGAATCTCCATACTGTTTTCCATAGTGGCTGCACCAGTTTGCATTCCCACCAGCAGTGTATGAGGGTTCCCTTTTCTCCACAGCCTCTCCAACATTTGTCACTCTTGGTTTTGGATATTTTTGCCATTCTAACAGGCGTAAGGTGATATCTTAGTGTAGTTTTGATATGCATTTCCCTGATGATTAGTGATGATGAGCATCTTTTCATGTGTCTATTGGCCATCCGTATATCTTCTTTGGAAAAGTGTCTGTTCATGTCCCCTACCCATTTTGTAATTGGGTTGTTTGATTTTTTATTGCTGAGTTGTGTGAGTTCTTTGTATATTATGGAGATTAACCCTTTGTCGGATGAATAACTTGTGAATATTTTTTCCCAATTAGTGGGCTGTTTTTTTGTTTCAATCGTGTTTTCCCTTGCCTTGAAGAAGCTCTTTAGTCTGATGAAGTCCCATTTGTTTATTCTTTCTATTGTTCCCCTCATGTGAGGGGTTACAGTGTCCGAAAAGATTCTTTTGAAGCTGATGTCAAAGAGTGTACTGCTGATATTCTCTTCTAGAAGACTTATTGTTTCAGGCCTAATCTTTAGGTCTTTGATCCATTTTGAGTTTATTTTAGTAAATAGTGAAAAAGAATGGTTGATTTTCATTCTTTTACATGTGGCTGTCCAGTTTTCCCAGCAGCATTTGTTGAAGAGACTTTCTTTCCTCCATTGTAGGCCCTCAGCTCCTTTGTCAAAGATTAGCTGTCCATAGATGTGTCGTTTTATTTCTGGGCTTTCAATTCTGTTCCATTGATCTGTGCATCTCTTTTTGTACCAGTACCATGCTGTTTTGATTACTGTAGCTTTGTAGTATGTTTTGTAGTCAGAGATTGTAATGCCTCCAGCTTTGCTCTTTTTTCTCAGGATCGCTTTAGCAATTCGGGGTCTTTTGTTGCCCCATATGAATTTTAGGATTCTTTGTTCAATTTCTGTAAAGAATGACATTGGAGTTCTGACTGGGATAGCATTGAATCTGTAGATTGCTTTAGGTAGTATGGACATTTTAACTATGTTTATTCTTCCAATCTATGTGCATGGAATGTCTTTCCATCTCTTTATGTCGTCGTCGATTTCTTTCAAGAAGGTCTTGTAGTTTTCATTGTATAGATCTTTCACTTCCTTGGTTAAATTTATCCCAAGGTATTTCATTCTTTTTGTTGCCATCGTGAATGGGATTGAGTTCTTGAGATCTTTTTCTGTTAGTTCATTGTTAGCATATAGAAATGCTACTGATTTATGTATGTTGATTTTATACCCTGCAACGTTGCTGTAGTTGTTGATTATTTCTAATAGTTTTTCTATGGATTCTTTGGGGTTTTCTATATATGAGATCATGTTGTCTGCAAACAGCAAGAGTTTTACTTCTTCATTGCCTATTTGGATTCCTTTTATTTCTTTTTCCTGCCGAGTTGCTCTGGCCAAAACCTCCAGTACGATGTTGAATAAGAGTGGTGAAAGTGGGCACCCTTGTCTTGTTCCTGGTCTGAGAGGGATGGGTTTCAGTTTTTGTCCGTTGAGTATGATGTTGGTTGTGGGTTTGCCATATATGGTCTTTATTATGTTGAGGTACTTTCCCTCTATACCTATTTTATTGAGGGTTTTTATCATAAATGAATGTTGGATCTTGTCGAATGCTTTCTCTGCATCTATTGAGATGATCATGTGGTTTTTGTTTCTCATTTTGTTAAGGTAGTGAATCACGTTGATTGACTTGTGGATGTTGAACCATCCCTGTGTCCCTGGTATAAATCCCACTTGATCATGGTGTATAATCTTTTTGATATATTGCCGTATTTGGTTTGCCAAAGTTTTGTTGAGGATTTTTGCATCTATGTTCATCAGTGACATTGGCCTGTAGTTTTCCTTCTTTGTGTTGTCCTTGTCAGGTTTGGGGATCAGGGTGATGTTGGTTTCCTAGAATGCATTAGGGAGTACTCCATCTTCCTCTATTTTCTGGAATAGTTTGAGAAGGATAGGTATTAAATCTTCTTTGAATGTTTGGTAGAATTCTCCAGAGAAGCTGTCTGGTCCTGGACTCTTATTTTTGGGTAGGTTTTTGATGACTGTTTCTATTTCTTTACTTGTGATTGATCTATTCAGATTCTCTATTTCTTCCTGATTCAGTTTGGGTAGGTTGTATGAGTTTAGGAATTTATCCATTTCTTCTAGGTTGTTCAATTTGTTGGCATATAGTTTTTCATAGTATTCTCTTATTATCCTTTGTATTTCTTCGGTATCTGTAGTGATTTCTTCTCTCTTGTTTCTAATTTTATTTATTTGAGACTTCTCTCTTTTTTTTCAGTGAGTCTGGCTAAGGGTTTGTCGATTTTGTTAATTGTTTCAAAGAACCAACTCTTTGTTTCATTGATCCTTTCTACTGTCTTTTTTGTTTCAATATCATTTATTTCTGCTCTAATTTTTATCATTTCCCTCCTTCTACTGACTTTTGGCTTTGTTTGTTCTTCTTTTTCTAATTCAGTTAGGTGTCGTTTGAGGTTGGTTATGTAAGATTTTTCTTGCTCATTGAGGTGAGCCTGTATTGCAATGAATTTCCGTCTTAGGACTGCCTTTGCTGCGTCCCAAGTCATTTAGTATGGTGTGTTTTTATTTTCATTTGTCTCCAGATAATGTTTGATTTCTTCTTTAATTTCTTCAATAATCCTTTGTTTGTTCAGTAGCATGTTGTTTAGTCTCCACATTTTTGGCCCTTTCCCAGCTTTATTCTTGTAGTTGATTTCTAGTTTCATAGCATTATGATCAGAAAAGATGCTTGGTATTATTTCAACCCTCTTGAACTTATTGATGCTTGCTTTGTTTCCCAAGATATGGTCTATCCTTGAGAATGTTCCATGCGCGCTTGAGAAGAATGTGTAACCTGCTGTTTTTAGATGAAGTGTCCTATATATATCTATTAGGTCCATCTGATCTAATTTTTCATTTAATTCTATAATTTCCTTGTTGGTTTTCTGTCTGGATGATCTGTCCATTGGTGTTAACAGGGTGTTGAGGTCCCCTACTATTATTGTATTGCTGTTGATGTCTCCTTTTAGTTTTGTTAATAGTTTCTTTATGAATTGTGGTGCTCCTGTGTTAGGTGCGTATATATTTATAAGTGTTATCTCATCTTGGTGGAGTGTCCCTTTTATCATTATATACTGCCCCTCTTTGTCTTTCTTTATCTGTTTTGCTTTGAAGTCTACTTTGTCTGATATAAGTATGGCAACACCTGCTTTCTTTTGTTCATTATTAGCTTGGAGTATTGTCTTCCATCCCTTTACTTTGAGTCTATGTTTGTCTTTGGGGCTGAGGTGTGTTTCCTGGAGGCAGCATATTGTTGGATCTTGTCCTTTGATCCATCCTGCCGCTCTGTGCCTTTTGATTGGAGAGTTCAATCTATTCACGTTTAGAGTGATTATTGAAACGTGGGGCCTACTGTTGCCATTTTATCACTTGTTTTCCGGTTCTTTTGCATTTTGTCCTGATGGAGAGCTGTTACTTTGTGTTATTGTCCTTCTGCTTATCTCCCTTGTTCTGGATTTTGTGACCCCTTTCCTTTTTTTGATTTTTTAGGAATGAGGTTCTTCCTGAGCATTTCTTGAAGAGGAGGTTTTGTGGCGTTGAACTCTCTTAACTTTTGTTTATCTGGGAAAGTTTTTATTTCTCCATCATATTTGAAGGATATTTTCGCTGGGTGGAGTATTCTTGGCTGCAGGTTTTTGTCCTTCAAAGTTTTGAATATTTCATTCCAATCTCTTCTAGCCTGTAAGGTCTCTCCTGAGAAATCTGCTGATAGCCTTATGGGGTTTCCTTTGTAAGTTATTTTCTTCTGCCTGGCTGCCCTTAGTATTTTCTCTTTGTTGTTGACTTTTGCTTGTTTCACTACTATATGCCTGGGGCTTGGTCTTCTTGCATTAATAAAGTTTGGAGATCTATTGGCTTCTGTCACATGAAGTTCCATCTCTCTTCCCAAGTTTGGAAAGTTCTCAGCTATTATTTCTTTGAACAGGCCTTCTGCCTCCTTCTCCTTCTCTTCTCCCTCTGGTATACCTATAATGCTTATGTTGCATCTCCTAATTGAGTCAGATAATTCTCGGAGAGTTTCTTCATTTCTTTTTAGTCTTAGTTCTCTCTCCTCCTCTGTCTGCAGCATTTCTATATTCCTATCCTCCAAATTGCTAATTCTGTCCTCCATATTATCAACCGTACTGTTCAGAGAGTCCAGATTTTTCTTAATCTCCTCCATTGTGTTCTTCATCTCCAGTATTTCTAATTGGTTCTTCTTTATAGTGTTAAGCTCTTTTGTGACATAGCTCTTGATCTCATTGAGTTGTCTATCTGAATTATCTTTTAACTCGTTGAGTTTTTTAATAATGGCAGTTTTGAAATCATCGTCATTTAGGTTATAGATTTCATTGTCTTTGGGATTGTTTTCTGGGTGCTTATCATTTTCCTTCTGTTCTGGAGATTTAATATATTTTTTCATACTGCTTGATGGCGTGGATTTGTGCCTCCGCATAGGGATAGAGTTTAGTCGCTGCTTCCACTTGTTGCGACTGGTGTGTGGTTGGGGGCAGCTGTTTAGACTGCACCAACCAGGAACCCTGTCAGCTGTTACTGACTGGACCTGGACCCCTCCTCATAGTCACAGTGGTCCTGTAGGGTCCCTCGTCGGTTGTGGGGGCAATCGCAAGGGGACCTCGGGCTGCTGGTGCCTACTGTTGCAGCCCACTTAGACGTGCTCCCTCCTTGTGGTCTGCAGCGGTGTTGTGGGCTTTCCCAGCAGCCAGGAGTAAGATCACCTATAATCGCCGCTTTGTCCCTAACAGAGCCCACAAGATCACACTTGTCCACTATAGGTCCCAGCAGAGCTATGGGTATCTTCTGCAGTCTGTTGTTAGCTCACCTAGCTGTGCTACTTTTGCCCCAGGGCCTTCCCACCTTGCGATTGCCAGTCGGGACCTCTCCACTAGTGCTGTGCAGAGGCTTTCGCTGAGGCTGCTGTAGGAACCTGGAGTTCAACCCTGGGCAACGTAGTTGTTTCACCAGAGCTCCACTCTGCCCCACTCCACTCTCACAGGATCTCTGGGAGCTCCTTGCCTCGTCTGGGACACGGCCAGAGTCTGTGGGCCTGGCGGTGGCTTGTAAGCTGCAGCTTTGTGGGGAATTCTGCTCTAGGGAGCTTCCTGGTGCTCCAAATGCTGGGTGGGGCCTCCCTGCCAATGGGGAGCAGAGGACCTCCGTGCTGGGGGGGTGTGGGACCCTGGAGCAGCCCCCAGGCCACAGAGCGGGGTGTTGGAGCTCCACCCAGCCCCAAGCACGTCCACAGGAAGTCCGGGTGCCCCCTGAACCAACCCGTGTGCCGGAGACCGTGGGCCCAGCAGCAGCTTGCGGTCTGGTGCCATGCCAGGTAATCCGCCCGCCAGGAGCTTCCCTTTGTTCTGGATTCTGGATGGGGCCTCCCTGCTAATGGCGAGCAGAGGCTTTCCCTGCCAGGGAGATGCGGGACCCCGGAGCCTCCCCCCAGGCTGCAGAGGCCTTCCCTGCTGGTGGGTGCGGGAGCCTGGGGATTCCCCCTGGGCTTAGATGTAATCACGGGGGGCTTGAGTAGGGTTGTTGTCACCTGTTTCCACCGTCGCTCCGCTGGTGAGTGCACACTCCCACCCTTCGTGTGTGATGATGCTATGGGGGAGTCCGCTGGAAGAGAGCCTCCTGCAGGAACTAGGCTGTCTGGGGGTCGGGGGTCGGAGAGTTTTCACCTATTTCCACCTCCTCCCAGGGGGAAGTCCGTCCGGCTTCCAATGTATAGTAGTACGAGACTCTTAGGCGTCTTGAGATGCTATCTGGATATCCTTTGTTAATCAGTGAATGTTCAGTTAGTTGTAGATTCGATGGGGGAGAGACAAAGAAGACCACTCACTACGCCATCTTGGTCCCGCCTATTAGCACACTCTTATTGCAATTGTCCTCTTAATTGGGTTGGTACCCAGTGTAGCTGGTTGTCAGGCTCGGGGCGAACAGTTGTGATAGGCCTGAGGCCAATAAGGCTGATGTCAGTTCTCTTAGGAGTGCAGCTAAGTAGGGCTAGCCCTTGGCATGGAGGCACTCAGTTGTTTCAGGCTTTGGAAGGTGGGGCTGATCCTTTTTATGGCTATTTGTGAAACACAAGCCTTCTGCCGCTGATAAGCCTCACCCCACTCTGGACCACATACACTGTCAGCACAGTCCTGGTCCGTGCATACTTCTCAACCCCCTGGAGCGTACCCCACCGCCACACTGCGAAGGCCCCCACCTCTGCCCCAATGCCCCACACTGTTGACCAGGTCCTCACACAAGCCCTACCCCACAGAGGCAGACACCTTTGCCTGCCTGTAGAGGATCAAGGCATTCAGTCAATGCAGGCTGAAAAGTAGCCTGAGGGCTTGCTGTTAGGTGGGGCCAGTCCCTAGGGCGGGTTGCCTGCCCTGGCTGAACTGGATTAAATCTGTGCTCTAGTGGGTGTGGCAGACCCCTGGGCTAACAGCCCAAGGGACGCACCTCAATGGCCCCCACCGGTGTCTGTATCAGCACCCCTGGACCAGCTCAGAACAACGGCCCCCACCAATGTCTCAGTCTCTGGAGAGGATCCTCCTCTCACCAAGATGCCCCCAGAGCCCACCAGGTGAGTCTCATTTCACCAAAGGACAGTCAGCCTTCTCTCTGGTGATTTTAGGTTGCCGCAATGAGTCAGTTTGTGCGTGGGCCCTTTAAGACCTGGATCTTTTCGGCTTTCTGCCGATAGCTTTTCGGAGGTGTCCTCGTTGCAGTTAATAGCCAGCAAAGCCAGACAGTAAGACCCTCCCTCTCAGTTGGGCTGAGTCCGAAGGATGGTTATAGCAGTATTGCCCCTGCTCCGGACCTCACTCCTCCAGGGAGGGCTCGTACTTTAGGTTGGCTCCCGCCTGGCCAGCTGAGAAGCTCCGCTGCTCCCAAAGGTGGCTTTTTTCCTCTCTGGCTGGAGTTACTGCCTCTTCTCCTTTCGTCAGGACTGTCCCTTGTTGTGGGGGTTCTTTTTATCCAGTTTTCAGTTTTCAATCCAGGGTGATTCTTCCTAAAATTGTTGTAACCTGGTTGTGTTTGTGGGAGGAGGCGAGTTCAATGTCTGGTCACAGCGCCATCTTCCTCACTTTCAACATTTAATTCCTCCTCTTCAGCTGAGCTTTTTATTTTCAGAACAATCACATTAGCAGGGTGAACTCTTACATTCCACATAAAAGTTAAATTGGCACAAGCACTTTGGAAATCAAATTAGCATTATCTCTTGTGGTTAAAGTACACACCCCATATAATCCAGCAATTTTACTCGTCATCATACACTCTGGGGAATTGCTTGTGTTTGTGCCCCAGGAGACACGTTCACTAATGTTTACAGCAAAAACTGGAATAACACAATATGCATCAAAGGAAAATAACAAAATTCTGCTATAATCATAAAATGTAAAACTTCAGCAGTAAAAATAGGTGAATGACAGCCTCACACGAGGGATAACTCTCCTACGTAAATCTGAGTCATGAAGAGTCCATGCAGTCCGAGTTCACTACAGGCAGTTCAAAACCAGGCAAAACTAAACACTATTAGGTTTGGGGATATGTACACTTATTGTAAAATCTTTAGAGAAACTCAGGGGAATAGTAAACACGAGGGTCAGGGTAGAGGTTACATCTGGAGGATGGGATTGGGGAGACGGTGACAGTGGCTTCACAGCTTCTGTTTCTTACAGCACTGATGGGCGCCCAGGTATTTGTCTGGTCATAGATCTGTAAACTGGCATTTTTCAAATGGCAGCTTGGGAACCATTTCTGATTAATTTTTTAAAAATGCAAGAGAAAAGAAAACACCAAAATTGATTGAAAGGATCCTTAGCAAGAACACCCACAATGGAACAAAGCCACAGCCAACATTATGAGCCATGTTGAGAGAGAGGGCCAAGATGCCATAAAAAATCAGCACCAGCTAGAAATAGGCCATTTGATCTTTTGCTCACTGGCATCTCTGTAGATTTTCTGGTCTACTGTGTCCAATATGATGTCAATGTAATTCTGTCTTGAGAAGGATTTGATGTGTTACATTTAACCTCACATAGAACTAAATTAACTACTTTTACAGAAATGGAAAAGCACATTGTTGATCAATATAAACTAAACCGGAAAACCTTATAAAGGGATACCCAACCAGTGACAGAATAGAAAGAAACGTGAATGGAAAACACAATGGAGCTGCTTTAAAAAAAAATTAGAGGCACATATGAACGGCGCTTTTTAGAAGGACGTTGGTGTCCAAATCACTTGTATCAAATCTCATTCCAAAACACAGGGAAAGATGTTAAATTTCTTATAGGATGCCAACTGAACAGCCGGTGTTTAGAAAACCTTGTTCCCAGATTGGAGTTAAGCATTCCTGCCTACTGCATCCCACCAACATTGTTGTCCTGATGCTAAGCTAGGTGTACAGACTGAGGTATGAGATTCACATTTTTCTAAATGAAAAGCAATTTCATTAGGAAACTATATTTGAATATGATCTTGAGTAAGAAAATCGGTATTTTAACCAATATTTTTGACATTCTTTAAGTGTGGAACTTCTAAAGGAAAACAAAGATATTTATTATTTTAAAGGTGTTATTATTACGGCACTCACTTCTCAGAAGTACAGTATTTGGTGTAACTACTATATGTTCGCAACTTTGTTGGAGCTTATTGAAGGGAACACTATTATTAAAGGTATTTGGAAGAAAAACTTACAAATATTGTTGTAGCTCCTTTCTCTGTGTCAAACTTTTAATCATTATTTTCCAAAAGAGAAATGGAAAGTACTAAAAAAAAAAATCAGATAAAAGAAGTATTGATTTACAAAATTCTGAAACAATACCTAATTTAAATGTTGGTATTAACATGTATGTAAATTCTTTGATACTCCTCCCTTCTAGAGGTGGAGCTTAATTCCCTCCTTTTGAGTGTGGGCTGCACTTAATGACTCATTGCTAACTGGTAGAGTAAGGCTGATGGAATGACGTGTGACTCTGGGTCTAGGACATCAAATACATGGTAGCTTCCATCTTGGTTGCTCTCTCTCTTGGATTACTTGCTTTGAGAGAAGCAAGCTATGTAGTCATCAGCCACCTTGTGGAAAAGTCGACATGGCTAGGAATTGAGGCCTCCTGGGAAAATCCAGCAAGGAACTGAGTCCTGTTCCACCAGCCATGAGTGAGACATGTTTCATGGGAATGTCCCAGCCTCTCTCCACCTTGAGAGAGGCCCTGAGCCAGAAGCACCCAGGTAAACCTCTCCTGGATTGCTGACCCTGGGAAATTCTGGGAGATAATATCTGTTTGTTGTTTTGAGCTGCTAAATTTTGGGTAATTTCTTATCCTGCAGTACATAACTCATACTCAGTCCAAAGAGAGAGTGAATTATTGCACTTTAACTTTTGCTTGCTCTAAATTAATTACACTAGTTCCCCCTTATCTGCACTTTTGCTTTCCACGGTTTCAGTTACCTGCTGTCAACTGTGGTCTGAAAATATTAAATGGAAAATTCCAGAAATAAACTGCTCATAAGTTTTAAATTGCATGCCATTTTGAGTAGCTTGATGACATCTTGCAGCATCCTGCTCTGTCCTGCCTGGGATGTGAATCATCCCTCTGTCCAGTGTATCCACGCTGTGTATGCTATCCGCCCATTACTCACTTAGTAGCTGTCTCAGTTATCAGATCAACTGTCCTGGTATCATAGTGCCTGTGTTCAAGTAAACCTTGTTTTACTTCATAATGGCCCCAAAATACAAAAGTATGCATAGGAAAAAACACAGTATATAGGGGTTGATACTATCCCCGGTTTCAGGCATCCACTGGGGGTCTTGGAAGGTATCCTTGTGGATAAGCGGGACGACTGTATTAAGTATTAAACCCATCATTTGGTTTTAAGATTTAAGAAGAATTTCTCTGGTTAATAAACAGGGTGCATTTTATTACCATTCACAACAATCTATTTATTTGAACTTCAATTTCCAACCATGACCCAATGAAACACAAAGGAATAACCAGGCTGTGCTGGGCTGATTCCATGGTGGTCCACAGCAACCTCCTTCTGGTTACTCTCCTTCCCCGCAGTTATCCAACCAAACACTAAGATAGATGCTGCTGAGAAGGGATTTTGCAGATGTAACTAACATCTCAAATCAGTTGATCTGAAGACAAGGGGATTGTCCTGGGTGGGACTGTCCTAATCAGGTGAGCCCTTAAAAGCACTGGGTTCTTCCTGAGCAAAAAGATTCAAAGGTGAGAGAGATTCAACGTGAGGGATTTTCTCCATTGTGGGCTTTGAACATGGAGGCCGCATGGCAAAGAATGCTGGTGACCAGTAGGTGTTGGGAGCAGTCCTGCTCTGGCTCCTCGCTGACAGTTGTCAAGGAAAGAGGGTCCTCAGCCCTACAACTGGAAAAAAGTGAGTTCCGCTAACAAGCTCTGTATAAGCTTAGAGCAGGATCCTGAGCTCAAGATGAGAACACAACTTTGTGAGACCCTGAACAGAGAACCCACACACACCACGCATGGATTTCTGACTAAGGAATTGTAAGCAAATAAGTGGGTGTTGTTTTGAACCACTAAGTCGTGGTTTTGTTACACAGTAACAGAAACTAATACGCAAGCTCACTGTGCAACAGATAAGCGTATAGCACTTTTTCCAGTGGAATGAATTTATGAACTGATAAGCATGGTAGTCCCATAAAATAAAATCTTTCCAAATTTTTTTCTACTTTTCATTTTATCATTTTGAAGAACATAATTAAATTTTAATACAATCATATTAATTTATTCAACGACAGCTAATTTAATCCCTACTATGTACAAGAATGGCTGTATATGCTGCGGATACAGCTTTGACCTGAACAGCCCAAAGCCCCTGTGCTCATGTGTCTTACATTCTAGAGGCTTCCCAAGAGTGAGACGGAGCCATTGGGGTGTTTTAGTGAAGAAATGACGCATCCTGACTCACACTAGCAGGATCCCTGACTCCTGTGGGGAGAATAGTCCATGGGTGGCAGGTGCCACAGTTTAGGCCTGAGAGGGTGGTGGAGACTAAGGGGAGAAAAGGGGTGAGAGGGACAGAGAGAAGAGCTGGAGAAACAGGCGTAGGAAAAGAAGCAGAGGGAAAGAATTCTAAAGCAGTGGAATCCTCAGATTTAAGCATACGTATTGTTTCATGGATCTTTGGTAAATATATCTACAAGCCCAGCAGGGTAGCCTTTGCATTTGGTGTTTACTGTATTCTGTGGGGCTGCCTAAACACTAATGCCTCTTATGTTAATCTGTTTAAAAAATAAGTGTCCCAATAAAATATTCACACTGCTCAGATGTGAAGAACTCATAAAAAGAGGCAGTGCAGGGGCTCTGGTGAATGGCATTCTGACTGCAGGAACACTTGCAACTTTGAGAAAATTACCCACAGTAACAAACTGTGCCTCTTTGTACTGAGGACATTTCAGGGACTCACAGGGAGAAACGAGGGAATGAAGATCATTTTGAAATACAACAACCTGGAGTCACAGATATACTGACTGGAAAGTAACAGGAGCTTTGTGAGTCTGACTGCAGCGCTGTGCAGAGACATTTCTGTACGAAGCGGCCGAAATCACTGCTTTGCAGATTAGATTCCTGATGTTCAGGGTTTTCAAGATCGTGTTACCCACTGTGGGTAATAAACAAAGAGGAATCTGGTCTCCATGAGAACCTCTATCTGCTGTTTTCAGGCACAACTCCTCCAGGTTTAAAGAGAAAACCAGTCCCTCCACCTCCATTCCCAGGGCGAGCTCATTCTCTGGCATCAAGTTCCCTGGGGGTGAGTTTTCTTCTAGAAGAGTCCAGGGGAGAGGTGAGGGGTGGGAGGCAGCGAGTCCATTTCAGGGAGAGGGATTCCAGTAAGAGGAGGAAAAGGGGTTAAGCCCAGCCTGGGGGTCTCTCCCTGGTTTCCTCAGACAGCCCCTGGGCCAGGACTCAGAGAGATAGTGTGACAAAGAGCTCTCGGTGCAGGAGGAGAGGGGTCAGGACAAAGTCCCAGGTCCCCGGACGTGGCTCTCAGCGTCCCAGCTCCGAGGGCGGAGTCTGGGGCGGGGAAGCTCAGTGTTGGGGAGTCCCCGTCTCCCTGAGATTCACTTCTCCCTCTCACAACCTGTGTCAGCTCCTCCTGCCTGGAGACTCATGACGCGACCCCAGTTGTCACTCCCATTGCGTGTCCGGTTTCTAGGGAAGCCCATCAGCGTGTCTGTCGTTCCTGGTTATAAAGTCTCCACCACCCTCCGGGGCTCAGATTCTCCTCAGATCCTAAGAATAAGGGTCATGGCACCCGGAACCCTCCTCTTGCTGCTTTCGGGGGCCCTGACCCTGACAGAGACCTGGGCTGGTGAGTGCGGGGTCGGGAGGAAAAGGCCTCTGCGGGGGGCGGAGCGAGGGGACCGCGCGACGGGGTCGCAGGACTCCCGGGGAAGGCGTGTCACCGCGGACCCAGGCCCAGACCCCCGACCTGGGCCTCAAATATCCTGAGTCCTCCCTTCTCTTGTCCCTCCGCCTTCCCGCCCCAAGTCCCCGCGCTTCTCCGTCCGCCGCCCCTTTTCTGTCTCATGACCCCATCACCCTCCGACCCGGGACCCGCGCAGTCAGGAGGGTTGGCCGGCTCTCAGCCCCTCCCCGCCCCCAGGCTCCCACTCCCTGAGGTATTTCTACACCGGCGTGTCCCGGCCCGGCCGCGGGGAGCCCAGCTTCATCGCCGTCGGCTACGTGGACGACACGCAGTTTGTGGGGTTCGACAGCGACGCCGCGAGTCCGAGGATGGAGCCGCGGGCGCCGTGGATGGAGCAGGAGGGGCCGCAGTATTGGGAGCAGCAGACGCAGAGCATCAAGGGCACCGCACGGAATTTCCGAGTGAACCTGAACACCCTGCGCGGCTACTACAACCACAGCGAGGCCGGTGAGCGACGCGGGCCCGGGCCCGGGTCCCGACCCCCCATGCCCACTGACGGGCTGGGGTCTCCCCGAGTCTCCGGGTCCGAGATTCACCCCGAGGCTGCGGGACCCGCGCGGCCCCCGACCCGGGAAGAGCTGGCGGGGACTTTTCTGCGATTCCATTTTCAGTTTAGGTTTAATCTCTGCGGGGGGGCGGGGCGGGGGCGGGGCCGAGTGGGCGTGGCTGACCTCGGGGCGGGGTCAGGGTCTCACACCCTCCAGAGGATGTATGGCTGCGACGTGGGGCCGGACGGGCGCCTCCTCCGCGGGTACTGGCAGGAAGGCTACGATGGCGCCGATTACATCGCCCTGAACGAGGACCTGCGCTCCTGGACCGCGGCGGACGCGGCGGCTCAGATCACCCAGCGCACGTGGGAGGCGGCCGGTGTGGCAGAGCGCTTCAGGAACTACCTGGAGGGCACGTGCCTGGGGTGTCTCCTCAGATACCTGGAGATTGGGAAGTAGACGCTGCAGCGCGCAGGTCGGAGGGGCGGTGGGGACCCCTGATCTCCCCTTGGGCTGAGCCTGCCATCCCGCAGAGACAGGAGGGAAATGGGATCAACACCTGAATGTGCCCAGCCCATGGGTCGGGAGACTGAGTCCACCAGGGTTTTCAGATCCAGTGCCAAAGAGTGACTCCTCAGAGGGCTTGCCTTTATTTCAGGGACCTTAAGAGGTTCAGTCTTTCCAGGAATAGAAGAGGAAGCTATCTCTGAAATAACTGACAAGCGGTTCCCTTTGGCTCTGGCAGCAGCTCTGGGACTCTGTCTCTCAGGCCTTGTTCTAGGCCCCACACCCTAACCGTGTTTGAGGTGTGACCAGGTTTTCTGAGTCATTTCGCCTCCGCCCTGGTCAGGACCAGAAATCCCTTTACTCCTCTTCAGAGACCTGCCTCCTACCCTGGGCTGACTCACTCTAATTCCAGAAGTTTCCAAGGACTGGAGCTTATTTCAGGTTCCTGTGTCCAGGCTGGTGTCTGGGTTTTGTGATCCCTTGCCTCACTCCAGTTGTCCTGTGCATTCTCAGGATGGTCACATGAGTGCTGCTTCAGTGGCCCAAATGGATGCAAAATTCCTGAATTTTCTGATCCTTCTCCTTAGATCCCCCAAAGACACATGTGACCCACAACCCCATCTCTGACCATGAGGTCACCCTGAGGTGCTGGGTCCTGGGCTTTTACCCTGCGGAGATCACCCTGACCTGGCAGCGTGATGGGGAGAACGTGACCCAGGACACAGAGCTTGTGGAGACCAGGCCTGCAGGGGATGGGACCTTCCAGAAGTGGGCGGCTGTGGTGGTGCCTTCTGGAGAGGAGCAGAGATACATATGCCGTGTGCAGCATGAGGGCCTGCCTGAGCCTGTGACCCTGAGATGGGGTAAGGAGGGAGCCGTGGGCTCAGAGCCTCTTCTCAGGGAAATCAGGAGCCCTTCTGGAGACCTTCAACAGGGTCAGGGTTTCCTTCCCTTCCCAGAGCCGCCTCCTGCATCCACCATCCCCATTGTGGGCATCATTATTGGCCTGGTTCTCCTTGGAGCTGTAGTGGCTGGAGTTGTGATCTGGAGGAAGAAGCACTCAGGTGGGGAAAGGGTGTGGTCTGAGATTTCTTGTCCCACTGGGGTGTTTCAAGCCCAGGTAGAAGTTGGTCCTGCCTGGTTAATGAGCAGTCCCATCCACAAGCACCTGTCTTTTCCTAGTCTGGAACCCTGTTTGCTAACACTTACTCTTTAGTAAAGTACTTGTGAGAATGAAGGACAAATTTATCACCATGATGGATCTGGTGATGGGGACCTGAATCCCAACAGTCAGAGGACAGAGGAGAAGGTGAGGGGAAGTCACAGGTCACAGATCACGAGGGTGGTTGGTCTAGTCTCCACACATGTGCTGTCGTTATGTTTCCTGATCCTGCCCTGGGTCTGTAATCACAGTTCTGGAAACTTTTCTGGGGTCCAGGACTAGGGGGTTCCTTTAGGACCTCATGGCCCTGCCTCCTCCCTGGTTTCTCACAGGATGTTTTCTTCCCATAGGTGAGAAAGGAAGGGGCTATGCTCAGGCTGCAAGTAAGGATGGAGTGAGTGTGTTGCCTGAGACCCTTGTGATAGTGTAGACGGGAGCCCATGGGGGAGCTCACCCACCCCAGAGTTCCTCCTTTAATCTCATCTCCTGTGGTCTCTGAATACGTTCTGTTTTGGTCTACTCCAGGCAGTGACAGTGCCCAGGGCTCTGATGTGTCTCTCAAGGCAGGTGACGCTCTGGAGGCCTGAAGTGGGGAGATGTTGGGGTGGAGGGGCCTGGACTAGGTTATGGAGACTCTTTGATTGGGACATTCTGAGCATGTGGTGGGCTGTTCAGAATGTCACTAATTATAGCGAGTGCCTTAAATTATTCATAATTGTTTCGTCTATAGCGTGAAACAGCTGCCTTGTAGGGGACAGAGTGATGCAAGATTTGTTCCTGTCCCACCCCCATTGTGAATTCAGGAAACTCTGACTTCTCGTTCTGCCAAGGGCATCTGAGGGTGTCTGTGTTCCTATTAGCGTAATGTGAGGAGATGGGAGACTGGTCTCCCCCGTGACCCCCTCCCACACTGACCTGTGTTCTGTCCCCTGACTGACTTTCCTGTTCCGGCAGACGTGGGGCTGGCTCCATCCCTGTCTTTACTTCATGTTGCCCTGACTTGCAGCTTCTTCCTTCCTTATTGAAAATAAACATCTGGATATGAACTTGTTTTTTCAGATTCTTCCCATGAAGGACTGATGGGTTAATTAAAGGAGAAGATTCCTACAATTTGAGAGGGGAAATAAATGGAGGCTCTGAGAACCTTCCAGAATCTGCCTGTTCGCTGTGGTGAGTCTGTTGCAGGTGGGGACAGGAGAAGGCTGTGAGGAGCTGAGCGTAAGACTGAGGCCTGTGCCCAGTCGATGTTCAGTGCATTGTGGCCTTTGACACGGTGACTCCTTGGTGCGGACATCTTCTCTGCTTCCTTGTCCTTGTCCTTTCAGGAGAATCTTGTCCCAGCAGGACCTATGATCACAGGGATTTGGACATCACCTGGGCCTTGTGTCTCCAGGACCGCATGCAGGGCGGGCTTCGTGTGGCCGGGTCAGCCTAGGTTCAGGCCTGGGTCCGGCCCTTATCCCCACTTTTGGGTGTTTATTTGTTGTTCCTTTGTTTCTGTAACGGATTGTGCCTATTCTTGGTCTTCTGTATAAGTTCTGGTCATTCTGTCTGGGTGTCCCCCATCTCTGACAGCAGCAGGAGTCATTTGGCCTGTCATTGTCCCCAAAAGGCTAGATGACCCTGCACACAGGCATCTGTGCTGTCCAGAGATGAATATTCAAACTCGTCCAGCTCTGTTCTCCTTCTAGGGCTTGATTATCATTTCCCTTTTCCCCAACCTTCTCAAGGGAGCCAGATTCTGGAATTAGAGAGGAGGGACCCCGTCATTTCTCATCCTAGGCAAGTTCCTGTTGGAATTCTACTCTGCGGCCTGCTCTCCCTCCCCGCCCTTAGTGCTGGTTCTCTCAGTGCTGGCTCCAGTCTGAACTCACAGTGTATGAAGCAGAGTCTAGGTTCATACTTGGTTGTAAAATAGGACTCAAGTGAAGGATCATTGTTTTCTGAAGAGAGAAATGTAATTGTGTGCTGGGGTGTGCAGGAGGGTTGTTGTGGGAAGGAGAGTTAGAGGGAGGGGGAGGGGAGAGCAGCACTTGTGAGAAAAGTACAGGTGGCAGTGACGTCAGAGTGCTTGGACATTGTGCTGTAGCTGCCACAAAACAAAATGTGGCCTCAGGCTACCTTGTTAAAGATGCTGTATCTAGCAAAGGGAGATGCTGTACACTGAACAGTCATTCAGCTGATACTGGTTGTGTGCTAGATTTATAATATGCTATTTTTGTACCTGGGTAACGTCATTGAAGTAAAAACAGAAAAATTGCTGGCCTTGTGGAGCCTATGTTGTAGTGGGAAGAGACAGACTGTACAGTATCAGCACAGTGAATCAGGACAGTGTTCATGTTAGAAGGTGGTAAGTGCTGTGGAAACAATGCAGTGGGGAAGGCCGTCCAGAGGGTGGGGATGGAGACTGGGCCAATGGCTGTTTTAATTTTGGGGGTCGCTGTGGCCCTCCCTGGGAAGGTGACTTTGAGGAAAGAGGTGAAGGACAGGAGGAATTATCCACGAGGATGTCTGGGGGAGGTTCTTTCCGTGCAGGGGAACCCCACTGCAAAAGCTCTAGGGCAGGAGTGTGTGTGTTCTGGGATGAGCGAGGAGGCTGGTGTGGCTGGAGCAGGCAGCAGTCGAGATGAGACAGAGGTGCGGCCAGACCGTGAAGGCCTGGAGGATGTCAGAAGGGTTCTGGCCTTTGCTCTGAGTGAGATGGGGAGTTACATGACAGTTTAGAGCAGGAGAGGGACGTGGTATAACTTCTCCTTTAAAGGATCACTGTGGCTGCTGTGCTGAGAGCAGAACTGGGAGGCAAAGGGCGAGGGAGGCCCTAGGGAAGCAGCAGGAACCAGGGCAGGGTTCCAGGCTGGAGGAGGCCACGGCTTCCACTGGTGTGAGCGGTGGAAAGAGTGGGAAGTGACTGGATCTGGATACATTCTGAACATGGACTTTGCAGCATTTCCTAATGGATTAATCGGGAATGAGAAAGAGGAGTCAAGGAGGACACCCCAATTTTGGACCGTGCGAGTAGACAGATGGAGTTGCTGTCAGCAAAGGTGGGGAAGATTCTGGAAGGAGGATATTTATAGGCATTCACATTAAGAAATGTTGGAGCTGAGATGTCTATTAGAAATGCAAGTGAGATAGCAGATTGGCAGTTGGACCGTTGAGTCTGGAGATTAGGAGAAATATCTGAGCTGGATAAATAGATCTGGGTGGTGATACCATATAAATGATATTTAAAGCCTTGAGAACAGATGAGGTCACCAAGGGAATGATGGCTAGAAGGCAAAGGAACAAGGACTGAACCCTGGATCCTCCAGTGCTAAGGGAGCTGATCAGACTACATACCCAGGGTAGATTACACACTTCTAGTTCCATGTCTAGAAGGCATGGAGACCAGAATCCCAAACTTTCCTGTGCACAGGAATCCTCTGGACATCTCATTAAGATTCAGAGAATCTTGACTAGATCATGAAAGTCTGTATTTATAACAAGGTTGGTACGGATGCAGTCTTCAGACCAGACGGGCTGGCCCAGTGTCATAGAGGTTAAGTTCCCGTGATCTGCTTCAGTGGCCTGGCGTTCCTGGGTTTGGATTCTGGACCCAGACTGACACACCACTCATCAAGCCATGCTGTGGCAGTGTCCCACATATAAAATAGAGGAAGATTGGCAGATTGGCGGAGACATTAGCTCAGGGACAATCTTCCTCACCAAAAAAAAAAAAGTAACGATCAGAGGGGGACTGAGGACATTGCTGGCATTTCCCTTTAGGAGAGAAGCATTGGGTACAGGGGCACCGAGCATGGGCAGGATGTGGATGAGATTCACCCCCACCCTCACACCTGTCCTCTGACAAAACCCCAGGTCACACCAGGGGGCCCTTCAGGCCCAGGTCATCCACCAGACAGGTGTATCTTGGCTCCTCTCCACCGAAGACCCCACCAGTGCGCAGCCCTTATGTGGATTGTCACCCCTGTGTCAGGTCCCCCTGAGTCCTGAGTCCACAGTCAACTCCTTCCCTTCCTGCAGCCAGGTCCGCATGGTGTTGGCAGGGAAAGAGTAAAGTGCTCAGCCTCTCACAGTGTGATTGCCCTCAGGGTCCTCCTTGTCAGTCACCACGACCTTGGAGGACCCTGGTGAGAGACAGTAGAGAGATGGAGTGAGGTTGGGCCCCACCTTCTCTTCCTCCCTCTTCTCCTAGTCTTCCTCCACAGCAGCGCCTCCTCCCTCCCCCAGCCCCAGGACTTCTGAAAGCCCAGGCAGGGAGAGGGGAAGCCCACTTCTGTGCCAGGAGTCTCTCCACAGTGTGCGCACTTCCACTCCCACTGCAGTTGTAGGGCCTGCTCTGTGCAGAGCCCCGGGTACTCGCAGAAGGCGATCCAGGAATGTTCTTCCTTCAAATATCTGCGTGGCTCAGTTCCTCACCTGCTGCAAGTCTGCACAAGTGTCATCTCAATGAGGCCCATCCTGACCACATCATTGAAAAGTGCCACCTCTCCCATCAGCATGCACTGACTGTCGACTTTGCATTGTTTTTTTTTCTCTATCTCCTTTATCACTTTCTAACACATGATGAAGGTGTCTTTTTCCAAGGATGGCCTCAGCATTATTCCCCATCCCACATGCTCCTTTGCAATGTGACCTCGCCATCTCCTGTCTAGAGGTGGGGCCTAATTCCCTTCTCCTTGAATCAATGACCCGCTTTGACCACTAGAACATGGAATGGTGACATAGCTTGATTTCTAGGTTCTGATATAAGATGCTTTGTGGTTTCTGACTTGTCCACTTGATACACTCCCTCCTGGACCCAGGTGCTGAGCTGGGAGCAGCCAAGCCATGTGGAGAAGCGGGTGGAGGAGAGCCTAGGTCCAGAAGAGCTGCCCGACTCAGCCCTGTCAACCCACAGAATGAGAGGGAACAAGAAGGTGGTTGTGTATTTAGGATTGTTTGTTACCCAGCAAACAATCAGATAATGGGAACACATCCCATATAATGTGTTACTATTATGATGTTTTCATTTATTGTCTGTCTGTCCTGTCAGACTGTCAGCATCAGGAGAGCAGGTGTTTTGTCTGTTCTGATTAAATGATCCCCAGGCCTGGAACAGTGCCTGGTACAGAGGCTCTCATGGAATATTTGCGAGTGAATGAGGAAATGCTGTGACCACGTTCCTTAGAGCTGAGTCTGAGACTGAAAGGGAGAGTTTATGATGTTGGTTTGGAGGTTGTCTTCCTCTGCTCCAGCTGCCATAACAAAATGCCACAGACTGGGGAGCTTAAACAACAGAAGTTATTTGGTTTCTGATGAGGGCTCCCTCCTGGCTTGTGGATGGCTGTCTTCTTGCTGTGTCCTCACCTGGCCTTTCCTCTGTGTGCAGAGAGAGATCTCTGGTGTCTCTTTCTCATAACCAGCAGTCCTGTCGGACAGGGCCCCACTCTTATGACCTCATTTAACCATAATTCTCTCCCTAAAGGCTCTATCTCTAAATACAATCACATTTGGGGTTAGGTCTTCCATGTAGAAATTTTGGGGGCCACAACTCAGCCCATAACAGGGGTTTCCTGTGATGTGTGTTTTTGGATCCTACCAATCAGTCTTGGTTTCTGGAACCCCTCGACGAGCACCATGCTTCGCATTGCCCCAAACTCATGTCTCGCCACACCAGCACAGCAGATGGGAGGTACCTGGCCACCAACTGCTCCCAGATGTCTCTTGGGCCAGGAAAGGGGTCTGCCTAGGTTTGGGGTCATGGGTGACTGCTGCCCAGATGTGGCTGTGGCTTAGCTGGGGCATGTGGGGCTTTGGGACAGCCTCCCCTGGCTTGTGGACCCTATGTCTGTCAGCTGCTATAACAGAATGCCATAAATTGAGTAGCTTATAAACAACAGAAAATTATCTCTCACAGTTCTTGAGGCTGAGAAGACCAAGATCAAGGTGCTAGCAGCCTGGGTGTCTGGTGAGAACCCTCTTCTTGGTATGTAGATGGCCGTCTTCTCACTGTGTCCTTGCGTGGTGAAAGGGACTGTGGGGTCTCTTTTATAAGGATGTTAATCCTACTCCTGAGGGCTCCATTCATGACCTAATCACCTCCCAAAGGCCCCACCTCCAAACACCATGACATTAGGGATTACGTTTCAATGTATAAATTTTGGGGGGCAACACATTCAGTCTATAGCACCCTCAAATTCCTGGGTAAGTTGTCAGGGTAGAAATGAGATTTCAGGCTGGGACTGCAGAGCTCGTAAGTTGAGGATTTGGGGCAGCAGAGAGCAGGGCCAGAGGAGACCAGTCTGAGGATCCGGGTGCTTGTGTCACCAGAGAGGAAAGGGATGGGATCCCCAGAGTCCTTGGGCAGCGAGCTGCAGAAAGTGTAGGGACCACTACTGGAGATGGGTAGTTGGTTGCCTGGGTCCTTTTGTTGAGATCCTTGTAGCCCCACCACATGTTCATCAGCTGGTGCTCAGGGGCCCCTTGGCCTGGATCTCAAAGAGGAGGAAGGGACCACTGAAGGCTGGAACCACTGGCTGCTCTGGGCTGAGTTCAGACATGGCTGTGATGTCCTAGCACAGGGAGTGAGAGCCTGGAAATTCTGGGAATTTGGGATCAGGGCTGGTCCCTACAAGGGCAGCACAGGCACTTGTTCTTTGCTCTCTATGGTCCAGTACTCAGAAAACCCTCTCCAAACACAAGCCCACAGGTGTCCCCTAGGCCAGTCCTTCCCACGCCCCTCCCGTCCCTGGCTCCTTCTTCTCCCCTCCTTGTAACCTCTACCCCTCTGATTTCCTGTTTTCTGCCCTGTCCTCACTTCCCCAGGAACATCCTCTCCTTCTTGGACCTAACGCCCTGGGGCTTCTCTCCCCTACCCCCATCCTATATTGTGAGACTCACTGGACAGAGTCCAGCCCCAGAGGCAGCAGCAGGAACAAGTGATAAGGACTCAGGGGTCCTGGGCCCCATCCTGGAAGACTGAGTGCACCCAGTTTATTTTGGGGGTCCATTCTGCACCTGGGAACCAGCTGTTATGGCCTGGAGACCTCCCTGTGCCCTGAGGCAGAGTCTACAGTGACTCATTGGGGAGGAACATCTATGTCAGTGTGGATTTGGGGAAACACTTCACACTCTGAACCCAACACGGGACAGGGGCACCCCCTTGTGTGCAGAGCCCAGTCCTGCTACTGGGGGCCCAGGGAGACCCTGCAGAGGTCCTGGCTGAGCAGGAGAAAAGGCAGCTGGCTCTTCTGTCCTCAACACTGTGGCCACACGGGGGCGCCACTGCTGTGCTTTCAGATTGTGAGTGACCTGCAAGGAGGGTCTGAGCTTTAAGTTGGTCAGAAATGAAGGACCTCGCGGCTTGGCATCAATGAGGGGCAGAAGCTTCTGAGCCACCCTGGACTCCACAGGTGTCAAGGTCAGGGATGGACACGGATTGAAGGAGAAGAGAGCTCCGGAGCCCTGTGCCCTCTCTGAGGTTCCCATCCCCTCCCTGGGACCCTTCTCCCAGCCCTTGATGACAACACCTGGGAAACTGAGAAGAAACATTTTCTTCCACTTTCCATTTCTTTTCAGTACTCCTCCTTGATTTAGAAACAATAACAATATCTGTATAAATTTTTCTCAGGGGGATACACGAGAAATTGGTAACATGCTCATCTCTGGCAGGGGACCTGAAGGGAGCCTGGGGAGGGAGGAAAATTTCCCACCTTACACTCTTTGGAATGTCTTGAATGATCTTTTCAAAATATGTTACACTAAGAATCTCTTTCATTTGCACGACACTTTCCAGTTAACGCTTTCAGTTTACACAGATGCGGCTGTGTGATGGGCCTGTTCCCGCCTACAAACACTGGTTCTTTACCCACCACACAAGAGCGGCCCAAGGAAAACTGAAACGCCAGGCTTATGGCAAGGAAAGGGCTTTTATTTCGGGTGATGTCAGCCGGGAGACAAGAGTGAGCCCTGATATTTGTCTCGTTTTATCTCATCTTCCCGGAAGAGGGAAGGTGAAGGGTCTTAAAGGTTTTTGAGGAAAGTGGCTGCTTGTAGACAGGCAGGAGGAGTCAGTGGGCTTGCTGGTCAGAGCTTTCCCACCAGCCTGCATTAGGCCTTGGGAACTGCCCATAGGGAGAAGGAGATGATAAGGAATCCAGGTGGGCGACCTTGGCTGTTTGTCTCCATGGCAGATAGTGGATTCTGAAGCCAAGGATCCCGGGAGTAAGCAGGGAAGGAGTGCTTTGGTTTTAATCCCATATATGCTGGATTTAATGTGGGGGAAATGATATCAGCCAGCATCAGGCCGAGATGCAGGCCCTCCACTGTGTGCTTCCTCCAGCACGCCCAGGGTGTTCACACTCAGAGCCTTCACTGCTGTTCCCCTGCCTGAAACCGTGTCTCCCAGGCAGCTCTTCCCTCCCTGACATTCTCTCCAAACGTCCTCACTCAGAGGCCCTCCCTGCACCCCCCCTGCACGTGGCATCTTCAGCCTCCCCCCACCCCTGCCCTGCTTTGCCTTTGTTCACACCCTGCTCACTAACACACGTTTTTACATGTGCTTATTTAATTGTTTATCGTCTGTCCCTCCCGTAGAAAATGAGCTTCCTGAGGACAAGGATGGGGATTTGACTGTTCATGGCTGTGTTTGCACTGCCCTGGAAGTGCCTGGTTGTTGATTTTAAAAATATTTGTTGAATGACTGACTGGATGAATGTGTGAATGCACATGCAGACTGACACACTCACACACACTGCCAGACACCAACACACAGACACTGTCACACACACTGACACATTCATACACGGAACACACGTACACACACATTGGCACAAAACTGACACACATTCTTACACATGCATACTCTTGAAGCCTAATCTTCATTCAATATTATATTGTGAGCATTTTTCACGTCATTATGCATTGTTATTTTAAAAATTTTCTCCAAATTATTGGTAAAAAATTTCAACCATACTTCAAGTTTGAAAGAATAGTACAATGCTCTAGTTTTAATCATCTTAATATTTTCCTGTATTTTCTTAATGTGTGTAATAAATGATATGGCTATAATTTTTGCTGAAATACTTGAAAATCATTTGCCAACATCATGACACTCATCTGTAAAGAGTTCAATATCCATCTATTAAAAAATAACCTTTTCATTCATACAATATTATTATTACACTGAAGAAAATAACTATATTTCCCTAATAATGAAAAATGTCAAAACAATATAAAATTCTTTTAATTTCCTTCTGAATGTCTTTCATTTGGAGAAGAGGAGAGCTCCGTGTTGCCTGTCCCATCTCTGAGGTTTCTTTCTCCTGTCTGCACCTCATCTCTCAGCCCCTTGATGTCAATACTCCAGAAAACTGAAAAGTGGAAACATTTTCTTCTGCCGCCTATTTCTCACTTTTGTGAATAAAATCACCTCCTATTTGAGAACATCTCAATGTCTACATAATATTCCATAGTGTGGATATGCATACTAGGACTATTGAAACTAGGAGCACAGCTGCCCTAGACTTTCTGTCCCCCCAGTAGGACAGAAGAGGGACCCCTGTGCCAGGGGTCACACGTGGTGCCCCAGAAGTCACATCTCCAACAGCAGGTGTCAGGCAGACCTGAGACCAGGTGTGAGCACACTCGCCTCCCTCAGGGTGGGAAGAGTGAACATATGCACATCCTATAGGCCCTTGCTCTCCTTCAGGCGCTCCATCCCATAATCAGGGGGTCGAGAAATGGTCACAGACTAGAACCAAGACCCAGTCACCCCCAGCCTCCTTATCTCCATCGACAGAGTCCAAGTGAGAGCCCCAAACTGCTGCTCCTCCCCACCTTCATCTCTCACAGACTCACCCCCATCATCTGCCTTGAATCCACCAGGACTAATATCACTATGTCCTTTTCTCTGTTTGTGTCAGTCACTCCTGGTCCCCCAAATATCCTTCACTCTCACCTCCACAAGGCTCTGCACACCACTATTCTGTCTCCTCTCACACCCTCTTGCCAATTCCTGAAACCTGTCCATTGCGCCCCCTGCAGTTCTCAGCCCATGATCAGCAAAATCTCCAAAGACATCTCATGATGTCCCCTTCACATCTCAGCTCTAACAGAAACCTGGGTCTCCCTGAGGACATGGTTCCCTCTGGAGTCCTCTCCCACAAGGTGTTTCCTCTCCCACAGGCCTTGCATCCCTGGACCTGGAGATGAGTGGGGCCCTTGCTCCTCATTGCTGCTCTCAGACCTTTGTTCCTCCCTCTTTTCCAAACATCTTCAGATGTGAATCTTCTGTCATCAGATCAGCGCCCCCAATCCCCTCACTGTATGTGTTCCCTATGGACTTCCAGACCATTCCCCTCATTCCTCCTCTCTTAGGTTCTGGCTCACTGTGACTGTCTCCAGCAGTGCTATTGCCTTGATCCTTGATGGTTTCAACACAAGATGTGGTAAGCTGAACGGTGGTCCCCAAGGATGCCCATGCCCTAATCCTTGGAACTTATGAATAGGTTGCCTTACATCTCAAAAGGGATTTTTTCAATGTAATTAAGGCTAAGCCAGCCCTGGTGGTCTAGTAGTTAAGATTCGGTGCTCTCTGTGATAGCCCAAGTTCATTTCCCGGTCAGGGAACCACACTACTCGTATGTCGGTTGTCACACGGTGGCAGCTGGATGTTGCTGTGATGCTTAGAGCTATGCCACCAGTATTTCAAACTCCAGCAGGGTCACCCATGGTAGACAGGTTTCTGTGGAGCTTCCAGCCTAAGACAGACTAAGAAGAAGGACATGGCCACTCACTTCTGACAAGAAGTGCCCACGAAATCCCTATGAATAGCACTGTGAACATTGTGCACTACAGCACCAGAAGGTGAGAGGATGGCTCAAAAAGACCAGGCAGGGTTCTGCTCTGCTGTATGCAGGGTTGCTAGGAGTCAGCCCAACTTGATGGCACTAACAACAGCAAATTCAGTTTAAGGACCTTAAAATAGAGGGATTATCCTGGTTGGGAGATTATTGTGGATTATCTGTGTGGGCCCAAACAAATGACATGAATCCTTAAAGAAGAGAATTTTCTCTGGGTAAAATCAGAGGGATGCTTTAGAGGAGATGTGGCAGAGGGGAAATCAGAGAGGTCTCAAGTGGGAGAAAGACTGGTGTGCTGTAGGGGCCTATGTTGGAGGACTGAAGAGATCCTCTATGGGCTAAGGGCAGCTCCAGCTGACAGCCAGCAAGGAAATGAGACCTCAGCCTTACATCTGCAGTGAAGTGAATTGAGAGAACAACCTAAACCAGCTTGGAAGTGGATTCTTCCAGAGCCCCCAGAAAGGAACACAACCTGCGACACCTTGATCTCAGCCCAGTGAGAACCAGGACTTGTAACCTACGTAACCATGAGATAATAAATGGGTGTTGTTTAAAGCCACTAGGTCTGTGGTGATCTTTATGGCAGCGATAGAAACCCACACAGCAGAGAGGATGCTCTCACTCCCTGGCCTCTCAGTTCCCTGAACTCCTTTCCTCCATGACCTTCTACTCTGCTCTCCTTGGGCCCCCACTCCCTTGTACCCCTAGACCTTGTCATTGCCAATAACCTAGCCCTTTCATGGTCTCCACTTCATGCTTCCCGCTCCCTGACCTACATCTTTCCTACTCATCTCCTTGCAGGGTGGCCTAAGGTCTGGAAACACTGATACTATTATTTTATCATATATTTATCATATATTGCCCCAGAAATTGCATTGATACCCATAGCATCAATCATGTCCCCCTATTACAGTGGGGCCTATACAAGCCAGGTAATAAATGGAATCCTGGACAAAGTGTGGCTCAGAATGGGACCTCAGGGTCCATGGACCCACCAGCAATCATCCCCCTTCCACGAGTGCATAATTGGCATTGATATGCTTGGCAGCTGGAGTAACCTCCACACTGGGTCCTTGGTCGGTGGAATAGGTTCTCTCTTTGTGCTGAAGACCAAGAAAACTTCTGAAACTGGCCGCATCCCAGTCAAATCAGAAACGATACTGTGTCCGAGGGCAGGTATTGTGGAGGTTTTGCAGTTATTTAGGAGTTAACACCACCACTAGAGATCTGACGGATGCAGGGGCCGTGGTGGTGTTGCCTATTATCTCCAGTTAATTCAGCAATCTGTCCCTGCAGGAGCCTGATGTGGTCTGAAGAATGCATGAGCTACTTCAGGCTCAACCAAGTAGTGGTCCTGATGCTGCTGCTCTGCTGGATGTGATGTCACTGCTAGAGCAGGTTAGTAAGGCCTCCGGCACATGATGTGTGGCTATAGATTTGGTGGGTCTGCTCTTTTTTATTCCTGTTGGAAATGTGGAGGTGGAATGATTAGCATCGAAGGAGCAACATTTATTTATGGTTTGCCTCAGGGCTCTTTTAACTCTCCATTCCTCTCAGATATTGTATTAAGAGATCTGGACCTCCTGGACATCACGTAGAATATCACGTTAGTTCATTTCATTGACAACATCATGTTGATTGAGATGGATGAGTAATGCTGCAGGCCTTGGTAAAGCATGTGCACTCCAGAGAGTGGAAGATAAACCTGAGGGAGACTCAGGGAGTGGCTGCCTCAGTTCGGTTCTAGACGTCCAGTGGTTAGGGGCATGCAGGGATGTCCCCTCCAAAGTCAAAGACAATCGGGGCATCTTGCATCCCTCACTGCAAAGAAGGAAGCACACTGCCTGGTAGGCCTATTTTGGATTCTGACAACACATTCCACACCTGGGTATATTGTTTGGACATATTCCGGGTGACATAGAAGGATGCCAGCTCTGAGTGGGGCTTGGACATGAAAGGACACTGCAGTAGATCCAGGCTGTGGTGTAATCAGCCACCGTCCATCAGACCCGATGGTGTTGGAGGTGTCAGTGGTGGACAAGATGCCGTGTGGAGCTACAGGCAAATACCAGTGGAAGAATCCTGTGCTGGCAGCTGGGATGATGGAGTAAGGCCATGCCATCCACAGCAGAGAAATGTTACCATCCAATCCTCGGTTTCTGGATCACTGAAGTGTTACAGGCAGTTGGCAAGTGAGGAAGCCACAAGGGGAATTCCCCAAGTGGAAAAAAAAGAGAAAGAAAAAGCCACCTGACAGCCACAGGGAAACATCCCAAAACCACCTCCTCCAAGTCGACTAGCCTCGGGCAGAGGCTAGGGTGCCATCTGAGTCTCTAGAATTGATACTAAGCAATGGGCTCACTCTGCTCACCACAGTCTGAGCCAATTAATCACAATGAGTTAGGGATCGAGAAAGGAAGTTTAATTAGGTTAGATTAGCCAGCAATCCAGAAGAAGGCAATTAATGTCTAAAAAACCTAACTTCAAAGATTACAGAATCTTGAGGCAGTAATATAGGGGAAATGGGCAGTAATGAAGGGGTTTCCTTCAGGCAGGACAGAGCAAAGTTTTAATTTATGAAGCTAGTGGGGAGTACATGTGTAAGTGGAGGCCATGAATGAGGAGAGCCTGTGAATTTGTTTAGAGTACATGCAGAGCAGGGAGTAGTCACACAGAGGAGGGGCTGGGGCCATTTAGCATAACAAGATGGCCTCACTCATGCTCACTTACAAGACCAGCAGGTGAGGAGAGCAGTCACATCTTCTGGAGGGAGAAGTAATGGACCCTGATCCACAGGAGGGGTGGGCCTGTGTCAAACACTGGGGCAGGAGGAATACCTGTGGAACCCGAGTGATAGACTTTGGCATCTCCTGGTTCTCCCTCTGCTGTAACTGGACTGAACACGGGCAGCCCCCAGCCTGAGAAGGGTGTGAGTTCCAAGAGCCCAGATCCCTCAGGTGGGAGGTTTTAGGTCACATCCCCCAGGAAAGCCACAAAGGCCCCCCTCCTGGGCTCTGAAATGCATGGCAGCATTTGCACAGAGGCCCTGCTTCCCATGGGCTGTTTCCAGAATGACTAGTCACGGCAGGGACACTAAGGCAGGCTACTGCTGGGAGACATGGGGCTCCTCTGAGAGCTGAATGTGGCTGAGGACCCCCTGCGGCCTTGCTCCATTCACTGAGATCTCCTAGTGGTCTAGGATAGTCCAACAAATCCTCTCTTCTTTCTTTCCTTCTGAACATCACTTGGGATCAGACTTGCATCTCGGTCTGCTGCCTCTTTCAGCATTTTCTGGCTCCCTCTCCATATTCTCTGCTGGGTGTTTCTTCTAATAGAATACTGCTGAATTTAATCTCATCTTGGTGTCTGCTTCTTGGAGGGTTCGGACTAACAAAATCATTTTCATCTGTAAACCAACAACCCATTACTTATTCCATCTTGTAAAATCCTCTCTTTATCTGCTCTCTTTTGCTTGTCTTTGTATTATCTCTTTGAGGTAATAGATATTTATTGTTGTAAGTCACTAAATTCTGGAGTAGTTTGTGGCACAGCAATAGAAAACTAATAACTCTCCCTTAATTTCTATTACTCTACATCCTTTGATTTCCTCGGAAATGTCCTCTCTCTTTGCTCTGTCCAATTCCTCCCCTGTCCTCTCTTTTCTTTTGTCTTTTCTTCTTCTCTCTCTCTCTCCTCCTTTTTTTCTTTTTATTATGGAAGAATTCAAACACATAAAACAACACCATGTGGTTATGCTGAAAGGAAGAATTATCTGGACCTATATGCTAAAAGTATAATGCCAACATACATGGAATGAAAGTAAATAAAGTTATTAATAGAATCTGAAAAAATGCCTAGGTGATTCTGCAGCCAAAGCAGTTGCTTTCAACTTTTTTCTCTTTTTAATGTTTTCATTGGGCCAGCCCTGGTGGCCGAGTGGCTGAGTTTGGTGCACTCTGCTTTGTGGCCTGGGTTTGGTTCCTGGCACCGACCTACACCACTACTCTGTCAGTGGCCATGCTGTGGTGGTGGCTCATGTACAAAATAGAGGAAGATTGGTGACAGATATTAGCTCAGGGCAAATCTTCTGAAGAAAAAATGAAAAAATAAAAAAATTTTCTGTCAACAATCTTCCTGTGTTTTTATGTGAGCTGCCACCACAGCATGGTCACTGACAGACTGGTGGTGTAGGTCTGCACCAGGAACCCACCCCAGGCCACCGAAGCAGAACATGCCAAACTCAGTCATCAGGCCGCTGGGGGCTGGCCCCACTTTCAACTTTAATTCCTCCTCTTCAGCTGAGCCTTTTATTTTCAGAACAATCACATTAGCAGCATGAACTCTTACATTCCTGGTAAAAGTTAAATTGGCACAAGCACTTTGGAAATCAAATTAGCATTATCTCTTGTGGTTAAAGTACACACCCCATACAATCCAGCAATTTTACCTGTCATCATACACTCTGGGGAATTGCTTGCTTATGTCCCCTGGGAGACACGTTCACTAATGTTTACAGCAAAAACTGGAATAACCCAATATGCATCAAAGGAAAATAGCAAAATTATGGTATAATCATAAAATGTAAAACTTCAGCTGTAAAAATAGATGAATGACAGCCTCACACATGAGGGCTAACTCTCCTACGTAAATCTGAGTCATGAAGAGTCCATGCAGTACGAGTTCACTACAGGCAGTTCAAAACCAGGCAAAACTAAATACTATTTGATTTGGGGATATATACACTAATTGCAAAATCTTTAGAGAAACTCAAAGGAATAGTAAACACGAGACTCAAGGTAGAGGTTACGTCTGGGGGATGGGATTGGGGAGATGGCGACAGTGGCTTCACAGCTTCTGTTTCTCATAGCACTGATGGGCGCCCAGGTATTTGTCTGGTCATAACTCTGTAAACTGGCATTTTTCAAATTGCAGCTGTGAACCATTTCTGATTAATTTTTTAAAAATGAAAGAGAAAAGAAAATACCAAAATTGATTGAAAGGATCCTTAGCAAGAACACCCACATTGGAACAAAGCCACAGCCAACATTATGAGCCGTGTTGAGAGAGAGGGCCAGGACGCCATAAAAAATTAACACCGGCTAGAAATAGGCCATCTGATCTTTTGCTCACTGGCATCTCTAGATTTTCTGGTCTACTGCGTCCAATCTGATGTCAACGTAATTCTATCTTGAGAAGGATTTGATGTGTCACATTTAACCTCACGTACAAGTAAATTAACTACTTTTACAGAAGTGGAAAAGCACATTGTTGATCAATGTAAACTAAACGGGAAACCCTTATAAAGGGATAACCAACCAGTGATAGAATAGAAAGAAACGTGAATGGAAAACACAATGGGGCTGCTTTAAAAAAAACTCTAGAGGCACA
Organism: Equus quagga; assembly: GCF_021613505.1. NCBI lineage: Eukaryota > Metazoa > Chordata > Mammalia > Perissodactyla > Equidae > Equus > Equus quagga. Next base: position 32,927,758 of record NC_060281.1, read on the forward strand.
TCTGAACAGTGCTTTTTAGAATCACATTGGTGTCCAAATCCCTTGTACCAAATCTCATTCCAAAACACAGGGAAAGACGTTAAATTTCTTATAAGATGCCAACTGAACAGCCAGTTTTTAGAAAACCTTGTTCCTAGATTGGAGTCAACCATTTCTGCCTACTGCATCCCACCAATATTGTTGTCAGGATGCTAGGCTAGGTGTACAGACTGAGGTTTGAGATTCACATTTTTCTAACTGAAAAGCAATTTCATTAGGAAACTATATTTGAATATGATCTGCAGCAAGAAAATTGGTATTTTAACCAATATTTTTGACATTCTTAAACTAAGTTTGAAACTTCTAAGGGAAAACAAAGATATTCATTATTTTAAAGGTGTTCTTATTATGGCACTCACTTCTCAGAAGTACAGTATTTGGGGTAACTACTATATGTTCGCAACTTTGTTGCAGCTTATTGAAGGGAACACTATTATTAAAGGCATTTGCAAGAAAAACTTACAAATATTGTTGTATCCCCGTCTCTGTGTCAAACTTTTAATCATTATTTTCCAAAAGAGAAATGGAAAGCACTAAAAAAAAAAATCAGATAAAAGAAGCATTGATTTACAAAATTCTGAAACAATATAATAATTTAAATTTTGGTATTAACATCTATGTAAATTCTTTGATACTCCTCCCTTCTAGAGGTGAAGCTTAATTCCCTCCTTTTTTTTTTTTATAAAGATTTTATTTTTTTCCTTTTTCTCCCCAAAGCCCCCCAGTACATACTTGTATATTCTTCATTGTGGGTCCTTCTAGTTGTGGCATGTGGGATGCTGCCCTGTGCTGAAGTGTCCTATATTCTAGAGGCTTCCCAAGAGCCAGTGGAGTGTTTTAGTGGAGAAATGACACATCCTGACTCGCACTAGCAGGATCCCTGACCCCTGTGGGGAGGATAGTCCATGGGTGGCAGGTGAGGGGTGGCACTGGTGCCACAGTTCAGGCCTGAGAGGGTGGTGGAGAGTAAGGGGAGAAGAAGGGTGAGAGGGACAGAGAGAAGGGCTGGAGAAGCAGGGGTAGGAAAAGAAGCAGAGGGAAAGAATTCTAAAGCCATGGAATCCTCAGATTTAAGCATACGGATTGTCTCATAGATCTTAGTAAATATATCTACAAGCCCAGCAGGGTAGCCTTTGCATTTGGTGTTTACTATATTCTGTGGGGCTGCCTAAAAACTAATGCCCCTTATGGTAATCAGTTTAAAAAATATGTGTCCCAATAAAATATTCACACTGCTCAGATGTGAAGAACTCATAAAAAGAGGCAGTGCAGGGGCTCTGGTGAATGGCATTCTGACTGCACGAGCACTTGCAACTTTGAGAAAATTAATGCACAGTAACAAACTGTGCTTCTGTGAGTGACTCTGTAGTGAAGACATGTCAGCGACTCACAGGGACAAACGAGGGAATGAAGATCATTTTAAAATACAACAACCTGGAGTCATAGATATACTGACTGGAAAGTAACAGGAGCTTTGTGAGTCTGACTGCAGCGCTGTGCAGAGACATTTCTGTATGAAGGGGCACAAATCACTGCTTTTACAGATTAGAATCCTGATGTTCAGGGTTTTCAAGACCGTCTTACCCACTGTGGGTAATAAACAAAAAGGAAGCTGGTCTCCATGAGAACCTCTATCTGGTGTTTTCAGGCACAACTTCTCCAGGTTTAAAGAGAAAACCCCTGTCCCTCCACCTCCATTCCCAGGGCCAGCTCACTTTCTGGCATCAAGTTCCCTGGGGCTGAGTTTTCTTCTAGAAGAGTCCAGGGGAGAGGTCAGGGGTGGGAGGCAGCGAGTCCATTTCAGGGAGAAGGATTCCAGTAAGAGGAGGAAAAGGGGCTGAGCCCAGCCTGGGGGTCTCTCCCTGGTTTCCTCAGACAGCCCCCGGGCCAGGACTCAGAGAGACGGTGTGACAAAGCTCTCGGTGCAGGAGGAGAGGGATCAGGGCAAAGTCCCAGGCCCCTGGACGTGGCTCTCAGGGTCCCAGGTCCAAGGTCAGAGTCTGGGGCGGAGAAGCTCAGTGCTGGGGAGTCTCCCCCCCCCCCCCCCCCCCGTTTCCCTTAGCGTCACTTCTCCCTCACAGCCTGGTGTCAGCTCCTCCTGCCTGGAGACTCCTGACGCGGCCCCAGTTGTCACTCCCATTGCGTGTCCGTTTTCTAGGGAAGCCCGTCAGCGTGTCTGCTGTTCCTGGTTATAAAGTCTCCACCACTCGCCGGGGCTCAGATTCTCCTCAGATCCTAAGAATAAGGGTCATGGCACCCGGAACCCTCCTCCTGCTGCTCTCGGGGGCCCTGAGCCTGACAGAGACCTGGGCAGGTGAGTCCCGGGTAAGGAGGAAACGGCCTCTGCGGGGGGCGGAGCGAGGGGACCACGCGGCGGGGACACAGGACCCCCAGGGAAGGCGCGTCTCCGCAGACCCAGGCCCAGACCCCCCTGACCTGGGCCTCAGCTATCCTGACCCCTCCCTTCTCTTGTCCCGCCCCCTTCCCGCCCCAAGTCCCCGCGCTTCATAGTGCACCGCTTTTCCGTCTCACGACCCCATCACCCTCGGACCCGGGGACCAGCGCTGGGAGGAGGGTCGGCCGGGTCTCAGCCCCACCCCACCCCCCAGGCTCCCACTCCATGAGGTATTTCTACACCGCCGTGTCCCGGCCCGGCCGCGGGGAGCCCCGCTTCATCGCCGTCGGCTACGTGGACGACACGCGGTTCGTGGGGTTCGACAGCGACGCCGCGAGTCCGAGGGCGGAGCCGCGGGCGCCGTGGATGGAGCAGGAGGGGCCGGAGTATTGGGAAGAGCAGACACGGATCGCAAAGGAAGCCGCACAGACTTTCCGAGTGAGCCTGAACAACCTGCGCGGCTACTACAACCAGAGCGAGGCCGGTGAGCGACGCGGGCCCGGGTCCAGGTCGCGACCCCCCATCCCCACGGACGGGCCGGGGTCCCCCTGAGTCTCCGGATCCGAGATTCACTCCGAGGCTGCGAGACTCGCCTGGACCCTGACCCGGGAAGACCCGGCGGGTACTTTTCCGCGGTTTTCAGTTTATGTTTAATCTCGGCGGGGGGGCGGGGAGGGGCCGAGTGGGCGGGGCTGACCTCGGGGCGGGGTCAGGGTCTCACACCCTCCAAAGGATGTATGGCTGCGACGTGGGGCCGGAGGGGCACCTCCTCCGCGGGTACTGGCAGGAAGGCTACGATGGCGCCGATTACATCGCTCTGAACGAGGACCTGCGCTCCTGGACCGCGGCGGACGCGGTGGCTCAGATCACCAGGCGCAAGTGGGAGGCGGCCGGTGAGGCGGCGCGCTTCAGGAACTACGCGCAGGGGGAGTGCCTGGAGTCGCTCCTAAGATACCTGGAGATCGGGAAGGAGGCGCTGCAGCGTGCGGGTACGAGGGGCTGCGTGGCCTCCTGATCTCCCCTTGGGCTGGGGCTGCCATCCCACAGAGAGAGGAGGGAAATGGGATCCACACCTGAATGTGCACAGCCCATGGGTCGGGAGACTGAGTCCGCCGGGGTCTTCAGACCCAGTGCCAAAGAGTGACTCCCCAGAGGGCTTGCTTTTCTCTCAGGGACGTTAAGGGGTCCAGTCTCTCCAGGGATGGAGGGAGAAGCTATCTCTGAAATAACTGACAAGCGGTTCCCTTTGACTCTGGCAGCAGCTCTGGGACTTTGTCTCTCAGGCCTTGTTCTAGGCCCCACACCCTAACCGTGTTTGAGGTGTGACCAGGTTTTCTGAGTCATTTCACCTTCACCCAGCTCAGGACCAGAAATCCCTTTACTGCTCTTCAGAGACCTGCCTCCTACCCTGGGCTGACTCACTCTTATTCCAGAAATTTCCAAGGACTGGAGCTTATTTCAGGTTCCTGTGTCCAGGCTGGTGTCTGGGTTTTGTGTTCTCTTCCCGTGTACCAGCTGTCTTGTCCATTCTCAGGATGGTCACACGAGCGCTGCTTCAGAGGCCCAAACGGATGCAAAGTTCCTGAATTTTCTGATCCTTCTCCGTAGATCCCCCAAAGACACATGTGACCCACCACCCCATATCTGACCATGAGGTCACCCTGAGGTGCTGGGCCCTGGGCTTCTACCCTGCGGAGATCACCCTGTCCTGGCTGCGGGATGGGGAGGACGTGACCCAGGACATAGAGCTTGTGGAGACCAGGCCTTCCGGGGACAGGACCTACCAGAAGTGGGCGGCTGTGGTGGTGCCTTCTGGAGAGGAGCGGAGATACACATGCCGTGTGCAGCATGAGGGCCTGCCTGAGCCTGTGACCCTGAGATGGGGTAAGGAGGGAGCCGTGGGCTCAGAGCCTCTTCTCAGGGAAATCAGGAGCCCTTCTGGAGACCTTCAGCAGGGTCAGGGCTGAGGGCAGCGGGTCAGGGCCCTCACCTTCCCTTCCCTTACCAGGGCCGCCTCCTGAGTCCACCATTCTCACTGTGGGCATCATTGTTGGCCTGGTTCTCCTTGGAGCTGTAGTGACTGGAGTTGTGATCCGAAGGAAGAAGCACTCAGGTGGGGAAGGGGTGTGGTCTGAGATTTCTTGTCCCACTAGAAGTTTGTCCTGCCTGGTTAATGAGCAGTCCCATCCACAGGCACATGTGCTTTCCTAGTCTGGGACCCTGTTTGCTAACACTTACTCTTTAGTAAAGCACTGTGAGAATGAAGGACAAATTTATCACCTTGATGAATCTGGTGATGGGGACCTGAATCCCAACAGTCAGAGGACAGAGGAAATGGTGAGGGGAAGTCACAAGTCACAGGTCACGAGGGTGGTTGGTCCAGTCCCCACACATGTGCTGTCGTTATGTTTCCTGATCCTGCCCTGGGTCTGTAATCACAGTTATGGAAACTTCTCTGGGCTCCAGGACTAGGGGGTTCCTTTAGGACCTCATGACCCTGCTTCCTCCCTGGTTTCTCACCTTTTCTTCCTATAGGTGAGAAAGGAAGGGGCTATGCTCAGGCTGCAAGTCAGGATGGAGTGAGTGTGTTGCCTGAGACCCTTTGATAGTGAGACGGGAGCCCATGGGGGAGCTCACCCACCCCAGAGTTCCTCCTTTAATCTCATCTCCTCTGTGCTCTGAATACGTTCTGTTTTGTTCTACTCCAGGAAGTGACAGTGCCCAGGGCTCTGATGTGTCTCTCAAGGCAGGTGACACTCTGGAGGCCTGAATGGGGAGATGTTGGGACAGAGGGGCCTGGACTAAGTTTTGGAGATTCTTTTATTGGGACATTCTGAGCATGTGGTGGGCTGTTCAGAATGTCACTAATTATAGTGATTGACTTTATAATTATTTTCTTCTATAACGTGAAACAGCTGCCTGTGGGGGACAGAGTGATGCAAGATTTGTTCCTGTCCCACCCCCATTGTGACTTCAGGAATCTCTGACTTCTGTTTCTACAAAGGGCATCTGAGGGTGTCTGTGTTCCTATTAGCATAATGTGAGGAGGTAGGGAGACTAGTCTCCCCCATGACCCCCTCACACACTGCCCTGTGTTCTGTCCCCTGACTGATTTTCCTGTCTCAGCAGAGGTGGGGCTGGCTCCATCCCTGTCTTCAGTTCGTGTTGCCCTGAGCTGCAGCTTCCTCCTTCCTTATTGAGAATAAACATCTGGATATGAACTTGTTTTTTCAGATTCTTCCCATGAGGTATTGATGGGTTAATTGAAGGAGAAGATTCCTAAAATTTGAGAGGAAATAAATGGAGGCTCTGAGAACCTTCCAGAATCTGCCTCTTTGCTGTGGTGAGTCTGTTGCAGGTAGGGACAGGATAAGGCTGTGAGGAACTGAGCGTAAGACTGGGGCCTGTGCCTATTTGATGTTCAGTGCATTGTGGCCTTTGACATGGTGACTCCTTGGTGGGGACATCTTCTCTGCTTCTTTGTCCTGGTCCTTTCAGGATCTTGTCCCACCGGGATCTATGATCACAGGGATTCGGACATCACCTGGGCCTTGTGTCTCCAGGCACGCGTGCAGAGGGGGCTTCATGTGGCCAGGTCAGCCTAGGCTCAGGCCTGGGTCTGGCCCTCAGCCCACATTTGGGTGTTCACTTGTTGTTCCTTTGTTTCTGTAGTGGATTGTGCCTGTTCTTGTTCTTCTGTATAGGTTCTTGTGATCTCCTCTGGGTGTCCCCCATCTCTGACAGCAGCAGGAGTCATTTGGTCTGTCACTGTCCCCACAAGGCCAGGCGGCCCTGCACACAGACATCTGTGCTGTCCAGAGATGAGTTTTCAAGTCGTCCAGCTCTGTCCTCTTTCTAGGGCTTGATTGTCATTCCCACCTGTCCCCAACTTCTCAAAGGAGCCAGAATCTGGAATTAGAGAGGAGGGACCCCGTAATTTCCCATCCTAGGCAAGTTCCTGTTGGAATTCTACTCTGTGGCCTGCTCTCCCTCCCCGCCCTTAGCGCTGGTTCTCCCGGTGCTGGCTCCAGTCTGAACTCACGATGTATAAAGCAGAGCTTAGACTTATACTTGGCTGTACAATAGGACTCATAAGTCAAGGATCATTGTTTACTGAAGAGAGAAATGTAATTGTGTGCTGGGGTGTGCAGGAGGGTTGTTGTGGGAGGGAGAGATGGAGGGAGGAGCGGGGAGAGTAGTGCCTGTGAGGAAAGTACACGTGGCGTTGATGTCAGGGTGAGTGGACATTGTGCTGTAGCTGCCACAAAACAACATGTGGCCTCAGCTTACATTATTAAAGATGCTGTGTCTAGAAAAGGGAGATACTTTACCCTGAACAGTCATTCAACTGATACTGGTTGTATGCGGGATGTCTGACATACTATTTTTGTATCTGGGTAACATCATTGAACTAAAAACAGAAAAATTCCTGACCTTGTAGAGCATATCTTGTAGTGGGAAGAGACAGGCTATACACTATAAGCACAGGATATAAGGACAGTGTTTATGTTAGAAGGTGGTAAGTGCTCCGGAAAAATTGCAGTGTGGAAGGCCATCCAGAGGGTGGGGGTGGGGACAGGGAAGATGGCTGTTTTAACTGGGGTGGTCAGTGGGAGCCTCACTGGGAAGGTGGCTTTGAGGAAAGATGTGAAGGACATGAGGAATTATCCACGAAGATGTCTGGGGGAAGTTCTGTCCAGACAGGGGAACCCCATTGCAAATGCATGTAGGGCAGGAGTGTGTCTGTGTTTTCTGGGAAGAGTGAGGAGGCTGGTGTGGTTGGAGCAGAGAGCAATTGAGATGAGATAGAGGTGTGGCCAGACCAAGTATGCCTGGAGGATGTTAGATGGGTTCTGACCTTTGCTCTGAGGGAGATGGGGAGTTACACGACAGTTTAGAGCTGGAGAGGGACATGGTATGACTTCTCCTTTAAAAGGATCACTGTGGCTGCTGTGCTGAGAGCAGAACTCAGGCAAAGGGCGAGGGAGGCCCTAGAGAAGCTCAGTGATCAGGGCATGGTTCCAGGCTGGAGTAGGCTATGGCTTCCACTGGTGTGAGCTGTGGAATGAGTGGGAAGTGATTGAATTTTGGATGCATTCTGAAGATGGACTTTGTAACATTTCCTAATAGATTACTCTGGGAATGAGAAAGAGGAGACAAGGAGGACACCCCACATTTTGGACTGTGCGAGTATAAAGATGGAGTTGCTGTCAGGAGAGATGGGGAAGATTCTGGAAGGAGCATGTTTACAGGCATTCACATTAAGAAATATTGGAGCTCAGATGTCTATTAGAAATGCAAGTGAGATAACAGATTGGCAGTTGGACAGATGAGTCTGGAGATTAGGAGAAATATCTGGGCTGGAGAAATAGATTTGGGAGGTGATACCATATAAATGATATTTAAAGTCTTAAGAACAGATGAAGCCGCCAAGTGAGTGATGGCTATAGAAGAGAAAGGAACAAGGACTAAACCCTGGACCCCACAGTGCTAAGGGATCTGATCAGACTACATACCCAGGGTAGATTACACACTTCTGGTTCCATGTCTAGAAGGCATGGAGACCAGAGAGTCCCAAACTTTCCTGTGCACAGGAATCCCCTGGACATCTCAGTAAGATTCAGAGAATCTTGACTAGAGCATGAAAGTCTGTATTTATAACAAGGTTGGTACTGATGTGGTATTCAGGTCACACATTTAGTAGCAAGAATGTAGACCAGAGGGGCTGGCCCAGTGTCATAGTGGTTACATTTGCATGGTCTGCTTCAGTGGCCTGTCCTTGGTGGGTTTGGATCCCAGACCTGGACCTACAGCCTGCTCATCAAACCATGCTGTTGGAGTATCCCACATATAAAATAGAGGAAGATTGGCAGATTGGCAGAGACATTAGCTCAGGAACAATCTTCCTCACCAAAAAAAAAAGGAATGCAGATCAGGATTCCCTGATAGCTGGGCATCACCCTTACCTGTAGGGCTTGTTAATTAAGCAGTTCCTTGGTCTTGTGCCTAATATTCTGAGATGGTTGGTCTGGGGAGACGCCTGAGTATTTTTTAAGAAGCCCCACAGCACTGCTGGTGCTCAGCCCTCATCACTGGGGTCTTTCTGGTGACCAGCCCCCATCCTGAAGCTATCTGGGACTCCACAGACATCTCATTAGCATATGACACTCACTCATCACTCAGGAGATTCCATGGGTTTTAGGAGCTCTTTGCTGGGAACCAGGGACAAAGACTAAATATTTTTTGTTTATACTACAGGCTACTCTCTGGTCTTTGACCACAGATCCCTTATAGCAAAAGGAGCATAACAGTTAGAAGATGCTGGCAAATTACTGGTGCCCATTCAGTCATGAACAATTAGTCCAGTCCATCACCCTCTTGTGTGAGAATGTCTCCCAGGGTGAGGTCACTCAGGTTTGCAGGCTTCCGTTTGATCTTGTCAGGTTCCAGAAGCAGAAATAGTCTCAGCAATATATGTCTACACCTTTTCAGACATCTGGAATATTGAGCTAAGAGACAATATCATCTGTTGCTCACGCCTCTTTTGAGGTGTTAATGTAATATTGCGTTTCTCTCATTACACATCCCATTTATTCATTGCTTTACCTTCAGCTGCTATTTCTCCTTCTCTCCATTTATACCTAACTTTTCCACCTTTGGAAGGGACATTAGGTTTGGCTGCGGTGCTGGTCTAGACGCAGGCAGCGATACTGATGGGGGATCGGTGAGCCGAGGAGTCGAAAGAAAGATTTCTTAGACTCTCAAGATCTGGCAGTAGTGCTCTTTTATTTAGAGAATAGTGTGGAATAGCATGGGGACAGGACCCATGGGCAGTCAGAGCTTCTGCTGCTGCCACTTCTGCTGCCCCCGCTGGCATGGGGACAGAGCCCATGGGCAGGCAGAGCCGCTGCTGCTGCCCCCGCTGGCATGGGGACAGGACCCATGGGCAGGCAGAGCTGGTGCGTGGGGACAGGACCCACGGGCAGTCAGAGCTTCTGCTGCTGCCCCGAACTGAGGGTTAGGGCCAAATTTAAGGCATAGGTATGTGAGTTATCTCTTTATTAGTGCCCGTTTGGTCTGGCCATTTGGCGGTCCCACAACTTTTAGATAAGAATCAAACCGGATTGAGTAAATGGCAGAAGTCACTGCTTGAATTTTATCCTCGGCTAAAGATAAAAGGAGGATTTGTCGGGGGGAGGGTCAGTTACATGAGGTTGCCAGACAGTTTCCAGAGATAAGGCCATCCCCTCTTCCTCCTGGCTCAGAGAGGGAGGCATCTTCACAGATAGAGGTTTCCCTTAGAAATGTAAATGTTTCCCAACAAGGGGCAAACAAATTCCAGAGAGGGAGGCATGGAGATTTCCTTTACAAATGCAATTGTCTCTGATCGAAGGGCAAACAAATTCCACTCCTTGGAGCCTGCTTCTTATCTGTAGTTTTAAAAGTAACCAGCCTGAAAATCCTCATCATAAACCGTTTTAAAATTAAGCAGCCTAAAAATCCCCATCAATACTAGTGTAGCAGTCCCTCCTCCTCAGTGCCCTCCCATTCATAGAGGAGTCACATAGGTACAGAGCTAGTGGACTAACTGACCACTAGGCAATATTGCTGCATTCACTGTCAGCCCCGATTTTGCCAGATGGGGTGAAGGCACTCTCTGCCCCTTTGGGCCCTTAGGCATTCTGACATAGTGGTTAAAAATACAGTTACAGTTTCTTGCTCAGGAATCATTCCTGTTCTGGCACTTGTGGGCATCCCTGACCTGAGACCACTGCATCAGGCAGGAAGGAAGAGAGTCGAGGTGGATATAGTCATACCATCTTCCTCCCCATTTTGGAAGAATTGTGGAGTCATACTAATGCCGAGTCGGTGAGCTGAAGAATCGAAAGATTTCTTGGACTCTCAAGATCTGGCAGTAGTGCTCTTTTATTTAGAGAATAGTGTGGAATAGCATGGGGACAGGACCCATGGGCAATCAGAGCTGCTGTTGCTGCCGCTGCTGCTGCAAACATGAGTTGAGGGTAGGGCTAAACTTAAGGCATAGGTATGTGAGTTATCTCTTTACAAGACAAAGGAGAGAATATGTAAAAAGAGTTGTTAAAATGCTATCAGGGCAGGTGGGGTCTGGTTATTGGGTGGTCCTATAACTTTTAGATAAGAATCAAACCGGATTAAGTAAATGGCAGAAGCCACCACTTAAATATTATCTTCAGCTAAAGACAAAGAAGGATGTTGGGGCGGAGGTCAGTTACATGAGGTTGCCGGACACTAAACAACTTAAGTTCTTGCCTTTGGCATTGATTAAGAGTTTCTAGAGATAAGGCCATCCCCCTTCTTCCTGGCACAGAGAGGGAGGCATCTTTACAGATGGAGATTTCCCTTACAAATGTAAATATTTCCCAAGAAAGGGCAAGCAAACTCAGCTCCTCAGAGCTGCTTTTATTAAAAGTAACCAGCCTAAAATAATCCTCATCAATACCAGCATCTTCCTCGACCCCTCCTCCCCAGATCTTCCAGGAAAAAGGGAGCAAACTTTCTAGTAGGGACATTCCTTTAGCCCCACTCATGTTGAGTGTGAGCACACACTTGTGAAGATGTGTAAGCCAGCCTTTTGTGCCTCTGTATCCCTCACCACCCCATTTTAGACAACCAGTGTTCCAATTGTGCATTCAAATTCTCTATCACACTATTCCTCTGAGGAGGATGTCTCTCTGCCCATTGTTGGACTTTATGGGCTGTAAAGTTTGTTCTTTGGCCTGAAGAAATGTGACTCAGCAGTGCAAATTGGTGCACTGTCTTCTGTTCTGCTTCTTTTATAGCGCTCTGAGCATTTGTATCTACCACTGGGTAAGCAAAGCCTGATCCAGAGTCAATATCTACTCCTGTCGAGACCCATTTGTAGCCCCCCTGGACCACCAGCATCAGTCTGATTTGCCAGCTATGTTCAAGGCATTCTCACCAGACAATCTGCCACATAGCCCTCCTTAGTCTCTGGTTGGCAGACAGAACAGTTCTTTTTGTTTTTTTTCTTCAGAGGATGCAAGTGGAATATGTCTAGACTCAGCCCGTCTCTGCGTTGCTGCAGCCCCTCAATGTCCACTTATGTCATGCATCCAGGTAGCCACATCAAGGGGAATAACAGGTTATCCGCTCATTGATTCCAGTCTCTTCCCAACCCAGAGGGGTTCTTGTGATGGGGCATCAACATGTCCTACTTTACACACCCCTGAAATTCCCATAGTGATTTCCATAGGACTGTGCTCCATATGGGCATTCCTTTAATAGACCAGGTTTCCCTTGCCCTTTGCCTAACCATATGGCCTGGCTGTTGACTACCGTCTATGAGTTTGTAAAAATCAAACATTAAGGGCTTTTATCATTGTTCAATTATTCCATCACTGCTAGGAAAACTGCATGCAGTTCAGCTCATTGAGCTTATCTGTTTTTACTTTCCTTGATCAGAGAGATGATGTTCCAAACTGGGTGTTGTCTGCTCACCTTGGAACTGCCATCCATAAACCAGGCAGCTTCTCTTAGGTCAGTTGACAACTGTTTTTAGGATATTGTCCAAGTGATGAAACAATCCAGCAGCTCCTCATGCATTCCAAAGTTAGTCTGAGGGGAAGACAGGCTCCCTGCTCATGTGTGCATCCTTCCTGCATTTCCCTGGGAGCATGCTCCTCTATAAACTGTCTCCACTTTTTAGTGGAACTGTGTTGGGCACTGTCCCCTTCAGTGTGTTTCTCTGATTTTGTCGAACACAACATGGGTATTTCAGTTTTAAGATTATTTTACATCTTTTAGTCATAAGGGTAGTTTCAATTAATGTCCAAAAGCAAGCTAGTAACTGCCCCTCAAATGGAAACTCTCTACTTCCAAGTCCCATTAGTCATCACTGGGAGATGCTCAGGGGCTTTTGCCAGAAGCTCCAGTGCCCGCTCCAGCCAGGGCTCTTGTGCAGAGAGTGTGTCTGCACTTCACTCCAACTTCTATTGTACACTGTTTGGTTTCCACTGAGCATGTCCAATTAATATTGCTTGTAGGATGGATTTGCATGCCTTCTGTGTTACAATACCAAGTAGGGAAAGTGTTCCCCAGTCAGACAATTTCTATTCCCATAAAACATTCAGGTAATGGAGACACAACTTGTTCACTTAAAGCCTGTTTAAACGTTCCAATTTAATCCAAATTTTCACCTTCATCTTATCAACTCTTACATTTGTGTATTCTCTCAATCTCACTGTAGCCCACTTTAGGGCTTCACCAATGGGTTTTGGTGCCACAGTGCATGGGGCTCCTGTGTAAAGGAGTCCTGGAAACTTCTCTCTCCACCCCTGACCCTTTGACCCACTCTTGTGTAGAAGGCTCTGGATCCCAGCGAGGCATCAAGCCAGACAGCTTTGGCTCTTTTGTCATCTTTTCCTTGATTAATCTGCCTGACTACTGCAGGTCAGGGTTCTCATTGTGATCTTTGCCTTCCTGCTTTTAAAATTCCTCTAAACTGGGACAAATGGAGCCATCTTATTTGGGGTCCTTTGATGTTGGGGAACCAGCAAGAGTCCCCTTGGTTCAACCAACCTCCAATCGTGCTATAATAAGACCTTTGTTTTAAGCTCATCAATGTTTGTTTTCTTCATTCCGTTCTTTAAGTATCATATGTATTAGGGTTCTCCAGAGAAATATAACCAATGGGATATGTATGAACCAATAGGGTATATAATATTTCATAAAGAGTTGGCTCATGGAATTATGGGGGGTGAGAAGCTCCATGATCTGCCATCTTTAAGCTGAAGAGCAAAGAAAGCCAGTGGTGTAATTCAGTTTGAGTCTGAATTCCTGAGAACAGGGCAGCTGGGGGTCTAAATCCCATTCTGAGGGCGGAAGACTGATGCCCCTTCACTTGCAATCAGGCAGAAAAAGGGGTGAATTCTCCCTCCCTCCCCTTTTTGTTCCATTCAGGTCCTCAATGGATTGGATGATGCCTACCCCCATTGGGGAGGGCAGTCTCCTTTGCTGAGTCCACCAATTCAAATACTAATGTCATCTGGAAACTCCCTCCTAGACACATGCAGAAATAATGTTTATCCAAACATCTGGGCACGCTGTGACCCCATCAAGCTGACATATAAAATTACCCATCCCCGGGGCTGGCCCCGTGGCCGAGTGGTTACGTTCGCGCGCTCCGCTGCAGGCGGCCCAGTGTTTCGTTGGTCGAATCCTGGGCGCGGACATGGCACTGCTCATCAAACCACGCTGAGGCGGCGTCCCACATGCCACAACTAGAAGAACCCACCATGAAGAATATACAACTATGTACCGGGGGCTTTGGGGAGAAAAAGGAAAAAATAAAATCTTAAAAAAAAAAAAATTACCCATCCCCTGTCAATCTGGCACTGATATGGAGACACAACTTGTTCACTTAAAGCCTGTTTAAACGTTCCAATTTAATCCAAATAATGATAATGACAAGGTTATCATTTCACTTAACATGATTCAGCTATGCTGCGTACAGCTGAAAATGCATTAACTTCTTCCGCAGAAAGGCGGTAAAGTGCTTGAGTGATGTTTATTCTTCTCTTTGTAAATATTGTGATGTAAAATTAACAGTACTTAAAACTATGATATAAAGTCAATGCATCTTATGCTACATGATAAGGGAAGGAGAGGAAAGAAAACAAAGATATTATACACACACACACATAACCTTTTCATTATTCGTAACAAAATGAACAGTAAATACTAGTCCTTGTTTCTTTAACTGATCACTTGGTTATAGTTACTAATTGTAACTACCTTTTTCACTATCCACTCTGTGTTTCCTTTGCCTTCAGCGAGCATCTCAGCTGGTTACTGTCTTTTGCCTGGTAGGGTGACCCATATCTTCATTCCTGTAGAGTCTGGGTCATTAGTAGTCCTGCTGGCACTAGGTTGTTGTAATTTTCCATTGACCTTAATCACAGGGCATGATAATACTAAAAGATGCCCTAAGTGTTCTCCTGTCTCCCAGACATACCCTTTCTGACCTCCGTTGTGGAACAGTAGTCCAATTTCCCCTTGGTCATGAGGATCAATCACCTCACCCAGCACTGTAACACCCTTCTTTGCTTGTTGGTTCAGAGGCACAAGGAGCCCAAAGTGGCCAGATGCAAGTCTCAGCTTCCAGTTCAATGGTATCCTTGTTGTGTCTCCTGGTGGAAGCATTCCCCATTCTGGAGCTAAGACCTCTAGGCCAGTAGAGCACAAAGTTGTAGGAACAGGAAGCAAAAAGTTTGCTAGTGGCTCACAAGTGGTCATAGTGTTGCCATTCCCGTTTCCAATGCTCAATTCCTGGACCCAGGAATCCTAGCTATGGGAGAAACAGCAGCAGATATTGGATCCTGATTCAGAGCATATAAGCCATCTGGAGTACCTTGCCCCAGCCCTGCAAGGTATTGCGACCCAGCTGGTGGTATAACTGAGTCTTCAAAATCCATTCCACCATTCTTTGAAGCCACTTACTTCTGGATGGTGGAAAATGTAATAAGCCCCTTGAATTCCATGAGCATTGGCCCATTGCCACACTTCTTTTGCTGTGAAATTAGTTCCTTGATCACAAGCAATGCTGTGTGGAATACCATGATGGTGAATAGGGCATTCTGTAAGTGCGCACATGGTAGTTTTGTTAGAAGCATTGTCTTCACGGAAAGCATATCTGTATCAAGAGTAATTGTCTATTCTAGTAAGGACAAAACGCTTCCCATTCAATGATGAAAGCAGTTCAATGGAATTAACGTGCCACCAGGAAGCTTGGTGACACCCCAGGGAATTGTGCCATATCAGGGACTCAGTCTTGGTCTCTGCTGCTGGCAGATTGGGTACTCAGAATTGGTACTAGCCAGCTCAGCCTTGGTGAGTGGAAGTCCATGATGCTGACCCCACTCATAACCTCTGCCCCTGCCACCATGGCCACTTTGTTCACGAGTCCATTTTATGATTATGGGAGTGACTGGGGAAGGAGGTTGACAGGTTTCCTCACCTGATTATTAAAATTCTCCTCTGCTGACGTGACCCTTTGGTAAGCATCACATGGCACACAAATATCTTCACATTATTTACCCATTCAGAGAGGTATATCTTCATACCTCTTCCTCAATTTTCCTTGTTATCAATTTCCCAATCATGTTCCTTCCACATCCCATCCAGGCAAACCACTGACTGCAGTCTGTGAATCTGTATACAGTTGCGTATGTGACCATTTCTACTTCAAAGCAAAGGGAATGACGAGGTGACTTTTGTCAGTTCTGCTCACTGGGAAGCTTTTCCTTTGCTCCTGTATTCAGGGGTGAGTGCAGAAGGGCCTGTAGTGTTGCAGCTGTCCACCTTCAGGTGGTGTCTGCCTATGGTGCAGAATCATCTATGGACGAGGCCTGAGCCATCTTTTCCTGTGTGAACTGAGTGTAGGGAACTCCCCATTGAGCCATAGGTGTGGGCTGGGAGAAAGAAGGTATTGTAGCAGGAGTATAGAAGATAGGCGTAACCATGGCCACTTGGACCAATTTTTCGTGGAACTTGTAGCCCCAGGGCCTTCTCATGCCTAATTGTGTATATACCACTTCCATTTGATGATAGAGTGCTACTGTGCATGCCCAACTTTATGGCTTGTGTGAATGAAATAACACCCATTTCATGATGGGTAACTCAGGTTGCACGGTAACTTGGCCCATGCTTCTGTGTTCAGTCTCTACTAAGGCACAGTAGCAGACCAAGAGCTGTTTCTCAAAAGGAGGGTACTTATCTGTAGAGGATGGCAGGGCTTTTCTCTGAGATCCTAAGGGCCTGCATTGTGCTTCACCTGTAGGGGCCTGCCATAGGCTCCAAACAGCGTCTGTATCTGCTACTGACACATCAAGCACCACTGGATCTGCTCACTCATATGGTCCAAGCAGCAGAGCATCCGTCACAGCAGCCTGGACCTGTTGCAGAGCCTTCTCTTTTTCTGGGCCCCACTCAAAACTAGCAGCATTTCAGGTCATTCCACGAATGGGCCAGAATAACTCACCTAAATGAGAAATATCTTGCCTCCAAATGCAAAGAGGCCCACTAGGCATGGTGCCATGTTAATGGTTGTAGGATGGGCGAGATGCAACAACTTCTCATTCATCTTAGAAGGGAGATCTTTTCTTCCCCAGCTTTATTGAAATTTGACATGTAACATTGCGTGAGTTTAACGTGTACGAGGTGATGATTTGATACATGTCTGTATTCCAAAATGGTTATCATGATAGGGTTACTTAACACCTCCATCACCTGATGCAATTATATATACATATTTTTTGGTATTGAGAACATTTAGTTTGCTCTCCTAGCAATTTTCAAATATATACGATATTATTGTTACCTATAGTCACCATGCTGCATATTGGATCCTCAGAACTTACTTATCTTATAACTGGAAGTTTGTTCCCTTTCACCAACATCTCCCCATTTCCTTCTTCGCCTATGCCCTGGTGACCACCATTCTACTCTCTGTTTCTATGAGTTTAGCCTCTTTAGATTCCACATATGAGATCATACTGTATTTGTCTTTGCCCGACTGATTTCATTTAGCATAATGCCCTCAAAGTCCATCCATGTTGTTACAAATGACAGGATGTCCTTCTTTCTCATAGCTGAAGAATATTCCATTTTATATGTATACCACATCTTCTTTATCCATTCTCCATAGAGGGACATTTAGACTGTTTCCATATGTTGGCTATTGTGAATAATGTTGCAATGAACATGGCAGTGTGGATAGCTCTTTGAGATCCCGACTTGATTTCCTTTGGATATGCGCTGATGTGTGTCTGCTGGATCATATGGTAGTTCTATTTTTAATTTTTTGAGGAAGCTCCATACTGTTTTCCATAGTGGCTGTAGCATTTTGCAATCTCATCAGCAGTGCACAAGATTTCCCTTTTCTCCACATCTTGACCAGGAGTTATCTCTTGTCTTTTTGATAATAGCCGTTCTAACGGGTGTGAGTTGATATGTCATTGTGGTTTGATCTGCATTTCCCTGATGATTATGGTGTTGAGCATCTTTTCGTGTACCTGTTGGCTATTTGTAAGTCCTCTTTGGAAAAATGTCTATGCACATTCTCTGCTCATTTTCTAATTTGATGGGTTTTTTTCCTTTTTTCTATTGAGTTGTATGAGTTCTTTATATATTTTGGATGTTAACCCGTTTTCAGATTGACATTTTGCAAATATGTTCCCCCATTCTGTAGGTTGCTTTTTCATTTTGATGCCTGTTTCTTTTGCTTTGCAGAATCTTTTTAGTTTGATAAAGTCTACTTATTTGTTTTTGCTTTTCTTGCTTTTGGTGTCATATCTAAAAAATTATTGCCAAGACTAAAGTCAAGGAGATTTTTCTCTTTGTTTTCTTCCAGGAGTTTTACAATTTCAGGTCTTACATTTAAGTCTTTAATCCAGTTTGAGTTGATTTTTGTGGATAGTGTCAAGTGGGGATCCAATTTTACTCTTCTGCATGTGACTATCCAGTTTTTCCAACATGATTTATTAGACAGATTATGCTTTAGCCATAGACTGTTCTTAGCTTTCTTTTCAAATATTAGTTGACCATATACATATGTGAGGGTTTATTTTGGGGCTCTTGATTGTATTCCATTGGTCTATGTGTCTGTTTTTATGCCAGTCCTGTAGTGTTTTTGTTACTATCTCTTTGTAACCTAGGTTGAAATGAGGAAGTATGATGCCTCCAGCTTTGTTCTTTTTTTTTTCTCAGGATTGCTTTGACTATTTGGGATCTTTTGGGGTCACATCCAAATTTTAGAATTGTTTGTTCTATTTCTGTGAATAGAGTTTTGGAATTTGGATAGGGATTGCATTGAATCTGTAGATTGCTTTGGGTAGTATGGACATCTTAACACTATTAATTCTTCCAATGCAATAATATGAGATATCTTTCCATTTATTTGTATTGTATTCAATTTTTTAATCAAAATCTTATAGATTTAATGCATACAGCTTTCACTTCTTATTGTACATTGTTTTCTTCATTTATTTTTCCTAAAATTTGTTGTTGGTTTATAGAAATGCAACTGACTTCTGTAAACAAAAGTCAATCACTCTTCTATATATATAGTGGCCTGAACAAATGGAATTTGAAATTAGCAACACAACAGTATTTACATTAGCATCCCCCCAAATGAAATACTTATGTATAAATAATGAAATATTTGTATGTATATGACCTATATGAGAAAAATTACAAAACTCTGACGAAAGAAATCAAGAGCTAAATTCATTGAAAGGTATCCCATGTTGATGGATAGGAACATGTCAATATTCCCAGTTTGTCAAGCTATCAGTGCTTTCCAAATTGATCAACAGATTCAGTGAAATCCCAATCAAAATCCCAGCAAATTATTTTGTATTAACAAAATGATCCTAAAGATTCTCTTGAGAGGCAAAATACCCTAGTAGGCAACACAATACTAGAGGAGAAGAACAAATTAGGAGGACTGACACTACCCAACTTCAGGAATAATTCTCAAGCTACAGTAATCAAGACAGTGCGGTATTGGTGAAAGAATAGATCAATGGAACAGAATAGAGAGCCCAGCATAGACCCACATAAATATAGTCTATTGATCTTTGACAAGTATCAAAAGGAATACAATGGAGCAAAGACAGTCTTTTCAATAAATTGTGCTGGAACAGCTGGACAACATCCACATGCAAAAAAGTGAATCTAGACACAGATCTTACACCAATCATAAAAATCAACCCTAAATGAATCATAAACCTAGATGTAAAGTACAAAGTTATAAAACTCCCAGAAGATAGGAGAAAACCTAGATGACTTTGGGTATGGTGGTGGCTTCTTAGACGCAACAGCAAGGGCATGATCCACGAAGGAAGTAATTGATAAGCTGGATTTCATTAAAATTAAAAATTTCTGTTCTATGAAAGACAATGTCAAGTGATTGAGAAGAGAAGTCACAGAATGAGCAAAAATATTTGCAAAAGATTATCTGATAAAGATCTTTCACCCAAAATATACAGAGAAGTCTTAAAACTCAACAGTAGGAAAAGAAATGACCTGATTGAAAAGTGGGTCAAAGATCTTAACAGTGATACTTTATCAAGGCAGATTTGCAGATGGTAGCTAGGCATATGAAAAGATTCTCCACATCATGTGTTATCAGGGAAATACATATGAAAACAACAATGAGGTACCGCTATACACCTGTTAGCATGGCCAAAATACAGAACCCTGACCACACCGAGTGATGGGGATGATGTGGAGCAGCAGGAACCCTCATTCACTGCTGGTGGGAATGCACAATGGTGTAGCCACGTTGGAAGACAGTTGACGGTTTCTTACAAAACTAAACATACTCTTACCATACAGTCTAGCAATCACGCTCCTTGGTATCTACCCAAAGGAGCGGAAAAGTTATGTCCACGTAAAAACTTCCACACAAATGTTTATAGCAGCTTTATTCCTAATTGTCCAAACTTGGAAGCCTCCATGATGTCTTTCAGTAGGTGAAAGGATAAATAAGCTGTGGAACATCCAGACAATGGAATATTATTCAACACTCAAATAAATTAGCTATTAAGTCATGAAATGACATGGAGGAACCTTAAATGCATCTTAGTAAGTGAAAGAAGCCAATCTGAAAAGGCTACATACACGACTCCAACTATATGACATCTTGCAACGGGAGAGCCATGAAGGCAGTAAAAAGATGAATGGTTGCCAAGGTTAAACTATGGGGTATGGTTGAGTAGGTGGGGATTTTTAGGGTAGTGAAAATACTCTGTGTTATATCATAATGATGGATACATGTCATTATATTTATCCAAACCCATAGAATGGCACCACCAAAGTAAACCCTATTGTAAACTATGGCCTTTGGGTGAATATGATGTGTCAATGTTGGTTCATCAGTTGTAACACTTGTACCACTCTGGTGAGGGATGTTGATAGTAGAAGGGGCTGTGTGCATGTCAGAACAGAGGGTATATGGGAAATCTCTGTACCTTACTTTTAATTTTGCTGTGAACTTAAAACTGCTCTAAAAAAGTTGTTTTAGTAAAACAAAAACAGAACAAAGCAAACAATTCATCTAGGTTGTTGCATGCATTAATAGTTCATGTTTTTTGATCACTGAATAGTATTCTAGTGTCTGTTGTACTCTTTATCTTTCCATTCTTGAAGGATATCTTGTTTGCAGTTTCTGGTGATTATGAATAATGCTACTCTAAATATTAACCTGAAGTTCTGTGGAAATAAGTTTTCAATTCACTTAGGTGAATATGTGGGAGTGGGATTGCTGGGCTGCGTGCTAAGGGTACATTTAAGTTTATAAGAACCTTTCTTGATGTCTCAACATATGATTTGTCTTAGTGAATGCACCATAAGCACTTTAAAAATATATATATTCTGGGGGCCAGCCCAATGGCGTAGTGTTTAAGTTCAGACACTTTTAGTGATTTTTTTTGGTGCAATCTTGTTTGAAACAAACCACTAGTTTTATTTTATCTGAAAATATCTTTTCTTTTTTTTTCCCCTGACAAACACTTTAACTGATGTAGAGTTTTGAGTTAACAGTTTGTTTTCTTATGGGGCTTAAAAAATGTCATTTCATTGTTTTCTGACTTCCATGGTTTCTGATGAAAAATTAGAGACATATTCACTGATCAGTCTTATAACTGTTCCCTTGTATGTAACGTGTAATTTTCCTCTGGTTGCTGTCAAGATTTTCTGTTTATCTTTGGGTTTTGTCAGTTTTACTAAGTGTGGTTTTATTTATGTATATACTGCTTGGGGTTCAACAGGTTTATTGAATCTATAAATTCATGTCTTTTACCAAATTTTGGAAAGTTTTGAGCTGATCTCTGACAAAATAGAAATGGCAAGCAATAGGATATATTGAAGTACATGAGGAAGCCATTTGGTGTAAACCTAACTCGGCCTGACCTTGTCTTTCCAAAAGGGCCTCACCGTGGCCGTTGAGCATGCATTGTATATCTGCTTTAGACATTTCCTATGGGAAGAAAAAGGCCCTTGAGATAAAGGTGCAACTTCCCTCCCCCTCCCAACGTTGGCATTCCCTTAAGGATTAAGCATCTTTCCTTAGGCTAGGAACTGATTGTTGCGCTCACCTGTGACCACCCAACTGGAGACAACAGACTTGCTTCCTGCTGTGCCCGCCAAGATAGCAGACCCACTACCTGCTGTGTCGATCAGGCGCTGTGCCGACAGGGCAATCTTGTGACTATTGTGGGAGGGACATTTCAATCACATGTGAAACATCCTGTTTGGGGGTATATAACCACTCTGTATACCTCACTTCTTTGGTGCCCTTTCCTCCTTTGGGAAGAAAGGCCCCAGGCCATGGTCCGCAGATTTTAGCTCAGAATAAACTCTCCCAAATTTTCATTTGTAGATTGGTTATGGATTATTTTTGTCGACATCTCTTTATATATTTTTTCTATCCTGTTCTCTCTTTCCTCTCCTGGGGTTCCAGTTACACACATGTGTGGTTTCTTGGATATTGTCCACAAGTCTCTGAGAACCTGTCACAGGTGAGCTTCAGAAGAACTCGGCAAAGTAGCTTTTCCCTTCTCTAAGGGCACTAAGGCACATCAGGATTTTGTGACCTGTTCAAGTTACACAAGCAACTGTGTGACAGAATCAAGGATGAAAAACCAATCCTTCCATCATAACCCAGTGACTTAAACTAGAATCCATTAATCCTTCCTGATATTAAATGGATATGTAAATAAATATTCAGGGAGAGGGAGAGTGGAAAAATCTACTCTCTACTGTGGAATGCTAATTAGTAAATATAAAAGAAAGGATCGAGTTTGAAAAACCATTGTTTTGCAACCATAGTAGTAATAATGGATACAGACAGGAATCATCAAGGAAGGCTAAACTAATGAGTGAATGTTGTTGAAGAACAGGATAGTTACATATTTTCAAAGTATCTCCCCTCAAGTTCCTTCTCAATTATAATGGAAAACAGTAACTTTATCCGGGAAATACTTGGGAGGCACTGCCTTAACCCAGTGATCAAGTTGACGTCACCCACAGTGGGCTTCCTGATGTGATGCTCTGAGAAGGATGCAACATCCCTTCTGCAATATTCCTACCAGAAATGCCTAACTTGTATCTAATCATGATGAGACATTGGATAAACCCAAGTTGAAGAACTTTGCATGATATAAAGGACCTGTCCTCTACGAAAATGCCAATATAGTTAAAAAGAAATAAAATCTGAGGAACTGTTCCAGATTAAAGGACACTAAAGATATGTGACAGCTGAATGCAGTGCGTGTTCCTGTATTAGATCCTGGACTGGAAAACAAGTGCCTATAAATATTATTGTGAGAATTTGGGACATCTGAATAGGGACAGTATTATTGAGTCAGTGTTAACTTCCCTGATTTTGATTATTGTGCTCTGGGTGTGAAAGAAATGTTCTTGTTCATAGAAATATACGCTAAAACTTTTGTGAGTAACAAGGCAGAGATATCTACAATTTATTTTCATATCATTATATATGCAGCAAATGTGCCAAAATGTTAGCAGTTGGAGAATCTGGGAAAAGGTATATAGGATTTTCTTGTGCTATACCTGCATGGTTTCTCTAAGTTTGAAATTATTTCAAAATAAAAATTAAAAGAAATCAAGTTATTCTGAGTTCAACACATCAACATATCTTAATTTATTTAGTACAGACTTTAGTAGTCAAACATGGATGGTTATTTCTCTATGCATATTTTGATCTTTTCTTGAAATCACTTGTTTCAATCTCCCAGCGTTAGGATATCCTTAATACTGTTCCCTCCTGTTTGAAGACTTCTGTTTGAAGACTTCCTAAATGACATCTTTCAAATACAGAAAACTCCCTAAATCTAGGGATTGTGGGATTTGGTGAAAAGTATCTCAGTTTAACTTCCACCACAAACTTTCGCCATCAAGGTAAGAGGAATGAGAGGGAGGGAGGAACGCCTTTATTTTCTGTCACTTGGAAGAGCTCCCCGCTCTTGCTGTTCTTTGCATGTCCCTGGGCCTGGGGGAAGGATGGCTCCCTTAGACTATGAGAGAAAAATGATAATGCGGAAACGTCTTCCTCCATCACCTCCTCAATCCTTTGGCTTTGGTTGTTGAGCACTGGCTTCTGAACAGGAGCAGACACCTGTGATCTGTTCACAGCAAGCCCTGTCCAGTGCCTGGTTGTGGGATCACCTTCTCTCCCGGATGCTCTTCTTTTTGGTCCTTGGGAAAAGTCCCTGGCCAACCTCCCTATTGACACCTGGGAGACTCAGCCATCCTGGAATGATCACTATCTTTGAATCAAGCCCTGACTTCTCAGCATTTACACCTTGTCAACCACCTGCTAAATGCCTTTTCAATGATTTTCTCAGGATTTGTTTAAAAACGGTGTGGTTATAACCCCAAGCGCGTTAATTTTGAGAACCCTAAAAAGAAGAACACCTCAGGGAAGGAGCCCTCTCTGATTTCTCCCAGAACACCTCATTTCATCTTCTCATCCATTCACTTGGTTGGAAAGTGGCTTCCATTTCGCCTAACTTTATTGCAAAAAGTGGAAATACTTGCTCAGTAAACAAGTTCTTTGGAAAATCCAGGATCTCAAACACTGCCCTGCAGGAATCAGAGACATCAGAAACACACTGGTCTCTACTTCTCCAGTCCTGGAGATTCTGTGTTTTGATTCCTGTGTGTCCATTACAAACACTAGAATACCTGACTTTTCATTCCCTTTCAGTACCAGAAAACGAGCTGAGTTTTCAGCGTATTCCCCTCCAGAGAGTTTAGTGTAGAGATAATCTGCCCAAATCCAGTGTCATGGTTTCCTGAGTCAATAAAGAAGTCAACACGTGAGTTCCTTCAAGAAAAATAAAGAGAATTTCCAGACTCCAAATTTCATGTGGCAGCTGTGAGATGGGGCTGGTAGGATCCATCCTCACCTCGGGTCACACAGGAGAATATACAACTTTTAGGTCCCCATGGGAGGCAGTCAGTCACGCCGTCTGGGGGACATGCAGGAAAATCCTCAGGGAGGATTCTGTCTACTCAGCTACCTCCTTCAGCAGCTTCACCTGAAGAAACCCTGAAGTCTTAGGAATCAGTTAAGAACAGAGGTATTAATTGTCACTGATAAAGTGAAAAACCAGCCACCTACCACCAAGTAGGGAAGCCACTTAAGACAACTTTAGGACAATTTCCCACTTCTACCCTGGCCATGTCTTCACATGCAGAAGCTGTGGCAGTCGTCCCTGAAATGTTGTTCCAAGTTGTGCTTCTAGGAGTCTGGTCTGAAAGTGCCTGGCTCCCAAATTCTGCCGAAACTGACTTTTGTTTTTTTCAGCCAATTTCGTAGACAAAAAATAATGTCTTGTTTCACTTTTCAATCCTTTGTTGCTACCCAGCTGAAACATTTTTCCACGGGTACTGGCCATTTAGATCTCCCTTCCTGTGAATTGCTTTTTCATAGTGTTGATGCTGTGTCTTAATTAAGTGTAGGATGCAGAGGAAAGAATGGAGAAAATTAACAATTATTGATTGCTTGTTACTTGTCAGACAGTGTAGACTATTGGCTTCACAGGGACTCACTTATCCTTACAACAGGTCTGTAGTTTCCCCATTTTATGGGTGATGATGCCCTAGCTTCTGCATGAGAAAAAAAGCCTAGTGTAGAAGTGGGAAACTATCTTACAAAAGGTTAGTGTAAAACGGAGCATATATGGTCATCAGTGCCCCAACCCATGGCTTTCTGAGTGACCTGTCCACTATTTGAAGTAATCCTCCAGTGAATAAAAACACTGTTTCGGGAGTTCTCGTCAAGATGGCGCTGTGAGCAGATGTTGAACTCGCCTCCTCCCACAAACACAACCAGGTTACAACAATTTTAGGAAGAATCACCCTGGATTGAAAACTGAAAACTGGATAGAAAGAACCCCCACAACAAGGGACAGTCCTGACGAAAGCAGAAGAGGCAATAACTCTGGCTGGAAAGGAAAAAAGCCACCTTTGGGAGCAGCAGAGCTTCTCAGCTGGCCAGGCTGGAGCCAACCTAAGGTACGAGCCCTCCCTGGAGGAGTGAGGTCTGGGGCGGGGGCAAAACTGCTATAACCATCCTTCGGACTCAGACCAACTGAGAGGGGGGGTTTAATGTCTGGCTTTGCTGGCTATTAACTGCAGCGAGAACACCCCAGAAAAGCTATCGGCTGAAAGCTGAAAAGATCCGGGTCTTAAAGGGCCCATGCACAAACTCACTGATTGCAGCAACCTAAATTCACCAGAGAGAGGGCTGACTGTCCTTTGGTGAAATGAGACTCACCTGGTGGGCTCTGGGGGCATCTTGGTGAGAGGAGGATCCTCTCCCGAGAGTGAGACATTGGTGGGGGCCGTTGTTCTGAGCTGGTCCAGGCGTGCTGATACTGGTGGGGGCCATTGAGGTGCGTCCCTGGGGCTGTTAGCTCAGGGGTCTGCCACACCCACTAGAGCACAGATTTAATCCAGTTCAGCCAGGGCAGGCAACCAGCCCTGGGGACTGGCCCCACCTAACAGCAAGCCCTCAGGCTACTTTTCAGCCTGCATTGACTGAGTGCCTTGATCCTCTACAGGCAGGCAAAGGTGTCTGCCTCTGTGGGGTAGGGCTTATGTGAGGACCAGGTGAACTGTGCGGGGCACTGGGGCAGAGGTCGGGGCCTCTGCAGTGTGGTGGTGAGGCACGCTCCAGGGGGTTGAGAAGTGTGCACGGACCAGGACTGTGCTGACAGTGTATGTGGTCCAGAGGGGAGTGAGGCTTATCAACGGCAAAAGACTTGTGTTTCACAATTAGCCATAAAAAGGATCAGCCCCACCTTCCAAAGCCTGAAACAACTGAGTGCCTCCATGCCAAGGGCTAGCCACACTCAGCTGCACACCTAAGAGAACTGACGTCAGCCTTGTTGGCCTCAGGCCTATCACAACTGTACGCCCCTAAGCCTAGCAACCAGCTACACTGGGTACCAACCCAATTAAGAGGACAATTGCAATAAGAGTGTGCTAATAGACTTTGTAGCCAACAGTGCTGAGGCCCCTCCAAACAGCATTTACAAACAGCTGGCCAGGGAAGGAAAGATCAGATTCCCTGGGTACCTGCAGTGGGAGCAACCCTGCCACAGCAGAAGAACACAAGTAGCCCCCAAAGAGGTCACTCGTTGTGCTTATGGTCTGGTGATGAGAGGGAAGCGCACTGCTGGGCCTCAGAAGGCATCTTATACATAAGGCCACTTCTCCAAGATCAGGAGACATAGCCGACTCACCTAGTACAAAGAAAATAGCACAGAGAAAGAGGCATAATGAGGAGGCAAAGGAATACTTTCCAAGCAAGGGAACACTACAAAACACCAGAAAAAGAACTAAGTGAAACAGAATCTAGTGACCTCCTTGACAAAGAATTCAAACAAAACATAATGAGGATGCTCACAGATATGCAGAGAAGAATGGATGAACACAGTGAGCAAATCAGCAAAGAATTGGAAGATATAAAAAAGAACCAATCAGAAATGAAGAATACAATACTCGAAATGAGAAATTCACTAGAGGGCCTCAATAGCAGAGTAGGGGAAGCAGAAGAACGGATCAGCGAGCTAGATGAAAGATTAGAGGAAATCAGCCAAGCAGAATAGAAAAGAGAAAAAAGAATTAGACAGAATGAGAACAGTGTAAGGGAACTCTGGGACAAGATGAAGTGTGCTAACATTTGGATTATAGGGGTCCCAGAAGGAGAAGAGAGAGACAAAGGGGCAGAAAATTTATTTGTCGAAATAATAGAGGAAAATTTTCCTCACCTGAGGAAGGAAACAGACATCCAAGTTCAGGAAGCACAGAGAGCTCCAAACAAGAGAAGCCCAAAGAGGCCCACACCAAGACATATTATAATCAAAATGTCTAAAATTAAAGACAAAGAGAGAATCCTAAAAGCAGCAAGAGAAAGGCCACAAGTGACATATAAAGGGAAGGCCATGAGGCTGTCAGCGGACTTCTCAGTCGAGACCCCACAGGCGAGAAGAGAATGGCACGACATATTTGAAGTGCGAAAAGGAAAAAACCTACAACCAAGAATACTCTATCCATCAAGGCTGTCATTCAGAATGGAAGTAGAGATAAAGAGCTTCCCAGACAAGCAAAAATTAAAGGAGTTTATCACCAAGAAACCAGTTCTACAAGAAATGCTGAAGGGACTTATTTAAGTGGGAAAGCAATGACCACAAATAGAGATAAAAGAAAAAAATTATCAAAAAAACCCCAAAACAACAAGAAAAAACAGGCAATAAAATCACTTGTAAGGTAAAAGTATAGTAAAGGCAGCAGATCAAGTACCTGTGAAGGTAATATGAGGGTTAAAAGACAAATGTACTAAAATTACCTATTTCAATGATAAGAGGGTAATGGATATACACACACTAAACAAAAGACTATATATGATGTGAAAAACATATAATGTGGGAGGAGGGGAGTGAAAAAGTAGAGCTTGTAGAAAGAGGTCAATAGACTGTTATATGCATAGTATATTAAATAGGATCCTCACGGTAACCACAAACCAGAAACCTATAACAATCAGGAAAAAAAGTAAGACAAAAGAAATCAAACATATTACTAGAGATAGCCATCAAACCACAAGTGAAGAGAGCAAGAGAAAAAGAAAGGAACTGAGAAGAACTACTAAAACACCCCCCAAAAAGAAAAAGTGACAAAATGGCAATAAATACATATTTATCAATAGCTACTTTAAATGTCAATGGACTAAATGCTCCAATCAAATGCCATAGGGTGGCCAACTGGATAAAAAAACAAGATCCACGTATATGCTGCATACAAGAGACACACTTCAGACCTACAGACGCTCACAAACTGAAAGTGAAAGGATGGTAAAAGATATTCCAGGCAAATGGCAAAGAAAAGAAAGTGGGGGTAGCAATACTTATATCAGACAAACTAGACTTTAAATCAAAAACTGTAATAAGAGACAAAGACGGGCAGTACATAATGATAAAGGGAACAATCCAACAAGAAAATATAACACTTGTAAATATCTACGCACCCAACATAGGAGTACCTAAATATATAAAGCAATTATTAACAGACATAAGAGGAGAAATAGACAGTAACACAATAATAGTAGGGGACTTTACCACTCCACTTACACCAATGGATAGATCATCCAAACAGAAGATCAATAAGGAAACACTTGCCTTAAAGGACACATTAGACCAGATGGACTTAGTAGATCTATACAGAACATTCCATCCAAAAACCACAGAATACACATTCTTTTCAAACGCCCATGGAACATTCTCCAGGATTGGTCACATATTAGGCCACAAAACAAGTCTCAATAAATTTAAGAAGATCGAAATAATACCATGCATCTTTTCTGACCACAAAGTTATGAAACTGGAAATCAACTACAGAAAGAAAGCCAGAAAAGCCATAAAAATGTGGAGATTGAACAAAATGCTACTGAACAATGATTGGATCAATGAAGAAATCAAAGAAGAAATTAAAAAATTCCTGGAGACAAATGAAAATGAAAACACGACATGCCAAGATCTGTGGGATACAGCAAAAGCGGTTCTAAGAGGGAAGTCTACAGCAATTCAGGCCTACCTCAACAAGGAAGAAAAATCCCAAATAGACAATCTAAAAGTGCACCTAAAGGTACTGGAAAAAGAACAGCAAACAAAGCCCAAAATCAGCAGAAGGAAGGAAATAATAAAAATCAGAGCAGAAATAAATGAAATAGAGACTAAAAAAACAATAGAAGAAATTAATGAAACCAAGAGCTGGTTCTTTGAAAAGATAAACAAAATTGACAAACCCTTAGCTAGATTCACCAAGAAAAAAAGAGAGAAGGCTCAAATAAATAATATCAGAAATGAAAGAGGAGAAATTACAACGGACACCTCAGAAATACAAAAGATAATAAGAGAATACTATGAAAAGCTATACGCAACAAATTGGATAATCTAGAGGATATGGATAAATTCTTAGAAACATACAACCTTCCAAAACTGGACCAAGAAGATGTAGAAAATTTGACTAGACTGATCACCAGTAAGGAGATCGAAACAGCAATTAAAAACCTCCCAAAAAATAAAAGTGCAGGACCAGATGGCTTCCCTGGTGAATTCTACCAAACATTCAAAGAAGACCTAATACCTGTCCTTCTCAAACTCTTCCAAAAAATTGAAGAGGAGGGGAGGCTTCCTAACTCCTTCTACGAAGCAAACATTATCCTGATAGCAAAACCAGACAAGGACAACACAAAAAAAGAAAATTACAGGCCAATATCACTGATGAACATCGATGCAAAAATCCTCAACAAAATACTAGCAAATCGAATACAACAATACATTAAAAAGATCATCCATCATGATCAAGTGGGTTTCATTCCGGGGATGCAGGGATGGTTCAACATCTGCAAATCTATCAAGGTGATACACCACATTAACAAAATGAAGAATAAAAATCACATGATCATCTCAATAGATGCAGAGAAAGCATTTGACAAGATACAGTATCCGTCTTTGATAAAAACTCTAAATAAAATGGGTATAGAAGGAAAATACCTCAACATAATAAAGGCCATATATGACAAACCCACAGCAAATATCATTCTCAATGGAGAAAAACTGAAAGCTATCCCTCTAAGAACAGGAACCAAAGAAGGATGCCCACTGTCACCACTCTTATTTAACATAGTATTGGAAGTCCTAGCCAGAGCAATCAGGCAAGAAAAAGAAATAAAAGGGATCCACATTGGAAAAGAAGAAGTGAAATTATCACTCTTTGCAGACGACATGATTTTATATCTAGAAAAGCCTAAAAAGTCCACTAAAAACCTTTTAGAAATAATAAAGGAATACAGTCAAGTTGCGGGATACAAAATCAATGTACAAAAATCAGT
Source organism: Equus quagga (assembly GCF_021613505.1). Taxonomy (NCBI): domain Eukaryota; kingdom Metazoa; phylum Chordata; class Mammalia; order Perissodactyla; family Equidae; genus Equus; species Equus quagga. The sequence goes on from NC_060281.1 coordinate 32,958,174, forward strand.
TGCGTTTCTATACACTAACAACGAAGTAGCTGAAAGAGAAATTAAGAATACAATGCCATTTACAATTGCAACAAAAAGAATAAAATACCTAGGAATATACTTAACGAAAGAGGTGAAAGACCTGTACACTGAAAACTATAAGACATTGTTGAAAGAAATTGAAGAAGACACAAAGAAATGGAAAGATATGCTGTGCTCTTGGATTGGAAGAATTAACGTTGTTAAAATGTCCGTACTTCCTAAAGCAATCTATAGATTCAACGCAATCCCTATCAAAGTTCCAACAACATTTTTTACAGAAATAGAACAAAGAATCCTAAAATTTATATGGAACAACAAAAGACCCCGAATAGCCAAAGGATTCCTGAGAAAAAAGAACAAAGCTGGAGGTATCACACTCCCTGATTTCAAATTATACTACAAAGCCATAGTAACCAAACCAGCATGGTACTGGCACAAAAACAGACACACAGATCAATGGAACAAAATTGAGAGCCCAGCAGTAAACCCACATGTTTATGGACAGCTAATATTCGACAAGGGAGCCAAGAGCATACGATGGAGAAAGGAGAGTCTCTTCAATAAATGGTGTTGGGAAAACTGGACAGCCACATGCAAAAGAATGAAAGTAGACCATTCCCTTACACCATGCACAAAAATCAACTCAAAATGGATTAAAGACTTGAATGTAAGACCTGAAACCATGAGACTTCTAGAAGAAAACATAGGCAGTACGCTCTATGACATTAGTCTGAGCAGCATATTTTCAAGTCCCCTGTCTGACCGGGCAAGGGAAACAAAAGAAAAAAATGAACAAATGGGACTACCTCAAACTAAGAAGTTTCTGCACAGCAAAGGAAACCATCAACAAAACGAAAAGACAACCTAACAATTGGGAGAAGATATTTGCAAACCACATATCAGATAAGGGGTTAATATCTAAAATATACAAAGAAGTAATACAGCTCAACAACAAAAAACCAACAATCCAATTAGAAAATGGGCAAAAGATCTGAACAGAGATTTATCCAAAGAAGATATACGGATGGCCAACAGGCATATGAAAAGATGCTCAACATCATTAGCTATCAGGGAAATGCAAATCAAAACTACAATGAGGTATCGCCTCACTCCGGTCAGAATGGCCATTATTAACAAGACAGGAAACAACAAATGTTGGAGAGGATGTGGAGAGAAGGGAACCCTTGTTCACTGCTGGTGGCAGTGCAAACTGGTGCAGCCACTATGGAAAGCAGTTTGGAGTATCCTCAGAAAATTAAGGATAGATCTACCATATGATCCAGCTATTCCACTGCTGGGTATTTATCCAAAGAACTTGAAAACACAAAGGCATAAAGATACTTGCACCCCTATGTTCATTTCGGCATTATACACAATAGCCAAGACTTGGAAGCAACCTAGGTGCCCATCAAGGGACGAATGGATGAAGAAGATGTGGTATTTATACACGATGGACTACTACTCAGCCGTAAGAAATGACGAAATCCCGCCATTTGTGACAACATGGATGGACCTTGAGGGTAATATGCTGAGTGAAATAAGTCAGAGGGAGAAAGTCAAATACCATATGATCTCACTCATAAGTAGAAGATAAAAATGACAAAAAAAACCACACATAGCTTTGGAGATTGGACTGGTGGTTACCATTGGGGAAGGGGGTAGGGGGGAGGGCAAAAGGGGTGATTAGGGGCACATGTGAGGGGATGCACTATAATTAGTGTTCGGGTGGTGAACATGATGTAATGTATACAGAATTTGAAATAGAATGTACATCCGAAAAAAATAAAAATTAAAAAAAAAACACTGTTTCTCTATGATAATAAAACACTGCTTCTCTGTGATAATGTCTCTTATAGGCAATCATCTCCTATTGCTAATTTTTCATTCAAGGTGGAATAATTGGGGTAATTGCTGCCAATAGGCCACTCTTTGAGGAATTTCTCAGAAAACCTCATGAGATGTTCTCCAGGAGGCTGCACCAGAGGGAATGAGGCCTCGTATTTCTGCCATCCTGCGGTATCCACTGTGATGGAGTTTAGTCCAGGTACGATGGCAAACTGGAAATGTAGGAATGCAAGGACAGGACCAAAGCTCTCCCCTTGTCCTGGTCCCATGTGCTTTTCTATTGCTTTGCTCTGTCTGCTTTAGGGGTATTTTCTTGAGAGAAACGGAGCCCAGGAAACACTATTCTTGGCTCTGAATCGTTTGTCTGCAATTCCTGTTATACACGGATCTAACCAGCAGATGGCGCACTAGCCATTCGGTTTCCTCGCCCTGCTTTTTCGCCGTCCCATCCACTTGAAAGTCAGGTCTGTGGAGTGTGGGGGCTTCACAGGTACAAATTAACAAAGAGGAACATTTTGTTTTCATCTGAGCTCGGGATTCCCTTTGTGAGGTTGGGAATAGAAATGTCCAGTTATAATTCAGAGATGACAAATACTACTCCGAAAAAAGACAAAAGAAATTAAATAATGTGTGTCTTTGGCGCCTCAGCTCTGAGCTGCTGATTTCTTGTGTTGAGTGTCTGAGAGATGCTGAACATTCAGTATAAAGCAGGACACTTCGAGTTCTCAGAGGATCCTTGTTCTTAATTGTATTGGAAAATAGTTTGTCAGTTTCATCACTGTCCCCCAGCCCCCAGCCCGTCATTTTTAAAGAAGTTAAACACTGATCTCTTCAAAAAAATGACCAACGGATGAAATAATATACTGTCTGGGGTTTTCTTCAGAAGAACGCAGTGTGGGTGATGGTTGGGGTGTGGATGAATCCCGATGGGCGTGATTGATGCAGTGCTGAGTGAAGGGTCGGGGGTTCACTCACATTCTCTCTAATATTGTGTGTATCGAAAATTTCCTCAGCACAGAGTTTAAAAAACAAGTACGAAAGTGACCCAGACCCAGTCGGGGCACCGCGGATTCTGAAGAATCAAGAGATCCTGGTTACAGTTTCAAACCACACCGCCAATCAAGACAGATATTTTGAAATGCAACTGCAGGGACTGAATGCCTTTAAATATTTCCACACTCCTCCTCTTGGGCTTCTCAGGTCAGTTGGGTCACTCTGTGTCTCCACTCATCCATTGGTTCCATGCGGGCAAGGACTGGAGCCCAACCTCTGATGGGGCAGGGAGTGAGGATTTAAAATACTGTATATTATCATCAATAACAGGAAATAGGATTGTCACTGAGAGGGAGGGCCAGGTAGGAGACACCTGGAGAGTCGCTGTCTTCAGGAATTCCTTTTTCACTCTCTGATAGAAAGTGTAGACAGGGACCATAGACCCTTGGTCTCAGGGGTCTCATACCCACCTGAAAATTGCATGAAAATTGTGTGGGAATGCAGGTGAGGGATTTTAGTTGGGGGCTGGTGTTGAGCAAGGCCGTAGCTTTCATGAGATGGTCAAAGTTGTCTTAATTCACTGAGAGGACAACAGAATCTGAGTAGAGTCGGCCCATCCCACTGACTCTGAGGGGAAACACTGCAGACACGGGTGTCCAAGGATTCTGAGACACCCGTGGAGGGGCTCCCTTCAGCTGTCCTTGTCCCCTCGGCTCTTCAGCTGGGGAAACTTCCTGAGGGCTTCCAGGTCATGTTTGCATCCTGAGGTGGAGTGACCCTGAGCTAATGAAGATAAGTTCCAGCTCCCCTCACCTACACAAGACTCTTCTATGTAATTACTCACTTTCGTGTCTAATTTTGTATTTATACTTTGCCTTCTTTTTAGTAAAGGACACCTCCAAATTGTATAAACTTTACCCGCCATAAACCTTGCCTGTTTATACTGTAGAGGTGTGTCCCACATCGCTATATCTCACAAGTGGAAGGTAAGTCACGCTCTTTCTACTGCCCCTGGTCACCTAGTTACCACCCGTGAGGAACTGTTCCTAGTTGCTTGTGTATCTTTCCAGAGAGTGATTATGCATTTAAACTCTTACACTGTTCTTTACACAATAAAAGATTTTTCCCAGACCAGCCTTGGTGAGGCCAATTGCATACGTTCACTGCACTCCACTTTGGTGGCCTGAGTTTGGCTCCTGGGTGCAGACCTACACCACTTGTCTGTGAGTGGCCATGCTGTGGTGGGAGCTCACATACAAAAAGAGGAAGACTGGCAGTGGATGTGAGCTCAGGGTGAATCTTCCTCAGCAAAAAAAGAATTTCCCATGTCCATATCTGGTTTCATGATTTGCTGAGAAATTTCATGAAATGTCCCTGGGCATCACTTACTATCCTTCCAAAGGAAGAATTGTTCAAGTAACATTCAACCAAAGACTTAGTATGGTGAAGACACAGCCCACAGTTTACAATGTTAACTGTTCATGTTAACAATGGAGCCGTCCAGGACTTCATCGTAATTCCTATAGGATGCTTAAATAAGTTCTGCCCTGATGTTTTGTTCTGATTTTATACTCACATTGATTTTGAACACACAGGTACTCCCTGAGTCCCATGCCCTGCTCCCCACCCCACTCTCCCCTCTAGGTCTACTACAGACAACAGAAAACTGGGTGGAAGAGAGACACGGTTCCTCAATCCAGAGTCAATGCCCAGCAGACTCTGGAAACTTTGAGATTCTCCTTCATGAAGAACTAAAGGGAAATAGCACATATTCATCAATATGATGATGATGATGCGAGAGTGTTTATTTTCTTAGTTGGCCAAAGGAACCCAGGTGGCTTATATTATAATGCATAATTTAAGTGGGGCAGTTAAAAATAAGCACAACAAAAGTCCGCATATTATAGCAGAGATCTAGATACCCTATTTATGTGGGATACAGTCAAGCCTTATGTCCAGTAGTGATTGGGTCCTCATCTTTTGGCACCTCAGGCCGTTTGAGAAACAAGTGGGGAAGGTGCTAAACCACCTGGAGAGAAAAACAAATTCTTATGATGTATTTAAGGAAGAACTTATCATGTAGAATTGTGTGCAAATGTCATTGCTGACAAAAATGAAAATTATTGATAGGTGTAATCTTGAAAAAATACAAAATTGGCTTTCAAATCTCTACTTGAAATACCTCCTAGAGGAAGATTGAGATCAAATGATTAACAATTTAAAGAAGCCCTTTTCATGCAGATCTAAGAAAATGTGACCTAGGAAAATCCCTTTCCAATAATTGAAACAAATACACAAGGAAGGGAGTGTCCCGAGGGGAGAGTGCCTAGAGGAATGGACAGTCTCATGGACAGCATCTCTCCCACTGACCGGGAATCCTAAGCAAGAAAACTGCGGAGCTGCCAATCACTTGTGAAAATGCTATATCTTCACCTATACTCCCACTCAGAATAAATTTGCACTGTATTCGGGGGAAGAGAACAACGAGGGAGCCTGAAAGAAGGGCTGAGTGTTAATCAAATGTCCTCAACTGGATTAAGGTTCAAGCACAGGTTTAGATCCCAGACTCCAAGTGTCAGAGGCGCATGGCCCTGTACAGAATATTTCCCAATTAATTGCCTTACCTGGAAATTAATCTGAGCACTCCCACCTCAGGACCTTTGCATTTTCTACTCTTACCTGGGCTGCTTCTGCCTCACTTCTTTCATGTCTTTGTCCTCAGTGATGCCTGCTCTGTTTAGACTTCCAACCCCCGGCACCTACTACCCTCCACACACTTTTCCTGCCTTTACTTTCTCTGTAGCACAAATCATGGCCTGATGTACCACATAATTGATTTATTTAACTTAGTATCAGTCTCCTAAAAGTATAATGAAAATTTCATGACAGAGTGTATTTTTGTCATTTGTTTTTTTTAACTGCTTCTCCTCAGAACTCACACTATTTCTTGGCAAATTATAGGTTTAATAAACATATGTTGAATGAATGAATCTGAATATATTTTTATTTTTCTTAAGGTCACATTCTACAGGGCCCATCAAGATAAATAGCTATAGAGTATATCTTCAAATCTGCTAAACAAGTTAATCTCTTTCCTTGTAAGAGATCACTTTGGTTTGTTTGTGTTGAGTTCACTTATTCGTCATTGTTGCTGTTGATGCTGCTACAAAACTGTTGACTGACTCCCTTGAACCTGCTTCAGTTCATCCTTCATTAGCCTTAGACACACTCCTAAGAGTCCTTTGTATCTATGGTCTCCCAATACCATCCATTTTCTATGTCTTCGCCCCTCAGAGTTCAGACTTGATCTTTATGGTTAAAGCCAGAGACACTGAAGTCCTGAGCTCCTGTGTGATGGTGCATGGCTGCCCTGGGTGTCTCCTTATTCCCATCCTCTGTGGGAGGGGGCAGAGTGGAGCACCTGGAACACAGAGAGGACCTCTCTCTTGCTAATACTGATCTTCTCACAGCAGAAACTGCCTACACTCCACAAATGGGGTGGGGCATAACGGATGTGGTAAGAGGCTGACAAGGTGCTTGTCATCGTTTGGGAGCTCACTCAGCCCTGCCTTGTCAGAGGACATTTGGACTGGAGGAAGGTGTGAACAGAGAGTTATTGAATCACCTTAGAATGAAAAAGTCTAAATGAGAGCAAGAGGGAGAAACTCCATGTAGAACCAATCAGTAGACAATATTGAGAAGAGGGCGAATAATAGCTCTAGAAAATATCTTTCAATTGTTGATAAGTGGATTCCTGACTGGGGAAGTAGAATAATGTAATTCTATTCCTTTAAAGATTGGGAAGTGGAATGCAAATCAGTTTCCCCACAGGTGACATGTGGACAGGCCCAAGTGCCATCTGCAGCCCAGGGCAGAGCAGCAATTGTCACAGGAGAGTGGGTAGCAACCCTGACATGCTTCCGTTGAAGATTGTTATGCCAGAGCTGGGCCGTCTTGTCTTACAGTGTAGTTTTCTTCTGTTGTTGTTATATTGTTATTCTATTTCATTTTTATTAGATAATAGTTTCAAATTTTCAGAAGTTTAAAACTACCCAAAGCATACTGTGAAAATATTTTCAAAATTGTTTCCCATTCTCACAGTTCCTACTGCTCTCCCCTTAGAGAACCATTATCACTAAGTCCTTGGATGTCTTTCCAGGCACGTAGATGTACATAAATTCTTCTTCCCCTTTTAAAGAAAATATAGCATAGTATACACAGTTCTGCAACTTGATTTTTTTTTTGTTAATAATTTACTTTGGAGATCTTATTTGTCAATACGTGAAGAATTTCCCCTTTTCCTTTTTTTGTAGCTTTATGGTGTTCTATGTGGATGGTTTTAACTGGTCCCCTATTTACTGAGACTTGAGTAGTTTCATCTTTTGCTATTAAAATAGTGCTGCGATGCATAATCTTTCTCTATATGATTTCTAGGCATGGTGATGTATCTGAAGGCTAAATAATCAGAAGTAGGATTGTAGCATTGATAGATATTTTAGCTTCACGGCAGTTATAAGGAAGTGTGGTTGATCTTCATTATACATTTGGGCAAATTTGGAGAAGTGTCGGTTCCACATCACTGAGAATCAGACTTCTCAGTTCCTCACCTCAAACCTGGACAAACCAGTCACTCCTAGTTCACAGTCAAGGAGGGCGGTTCATATTGTAGGTGGAAACTTGAGATGAGCAGAACTGCGGTATCGCTAAAGGAATAATAGACTTGGCTCAGGTTTTGAGCAAAAGACAGCCCAGCTGTACTTCCCTCTCCAGAAACTAAGGAGTCAGCCTATACACTGAAGGAGAGACAGGGGAGGACTCTGGCAATGGGAGGATAGGGGGCATGAGGGAAGGGGTGTGTTCACACCTGTAGCAGCAGAGCCTGATGCACTGAGAGATTCAGGCATATCTGTTACATCTTGCCATTGGGTGGTTTCACAGCTCCTTTTCTTCCCTGAAACATTCCCTTTCCAAGACAGTTTTCAGCTGGGCAATCTTAAAACTCAACTGATAGGAAGGAAGTTACATCTAATGTGGAAGAGACCACATAAAAATGTAGGTATTTTGGGGGGTGGGGAGTGGTGTTCAATCTTTTCTCTTCCCCCATCTCCCCCCATGGGGTGTATTGGAGATCAACTTCCTCCACCCCACCAAAGTTACATGCCCCCACTCAGCCCTCCTCCCGTTCCCCACCCACTTCCTCCCCCCACCTCCCCCAGCCAATGGAGATCATGGATGATGAGACGAAGCTGAGGCTGCATGGGTTGCAGCAGTGCTACGTGAAACAGAAGGATCAGGAGAAGAACCAGAAGCTCTTTGACCTTCTGGATGTCCTTGAGTTCAATGAGGTCAGTTGTTCAAGGTCCAGTAGCGGGATGAACATATCTCCAACTGTAGGAGAAACCTATATTAAGTACCCTTTTATTGAGAAAACCATGTATGTGATTTGAGAGAGAATGGTGGAGAAATTCTCTTACATGTAACTCTTTTAGATGAGAATACAAAGGTCTTTGTGGGGGCTGAGCATGAACAAAGTGGAAACTGCTTTTCTGTTCCATGGCTGGCACCAACAGGTACTCAATAAATAAGAACTTCAATAAATAAACCTCAAAATATGAAAACTCTTGAGGGGTTTAATAAGTTTGTAAAAGTCTCAAAATATCTTGGGGCTGTTAGGTCCTTAAAGTTGTTTGTTTGTTCTTGTGTTACTGACTGAGGAAAAGCCTTCCATCACTTTACCTGTTGTGTGGTTTATCGTCACTAAAAATGACTTTCTGGAATAGGATAGGTTGCTTATGTTTGGTATTTTGATGAGCAGGGATATTGGTCATGGTCTTTCTAGACTTTAGTTCTAATTTTTACCACTTCTTTGAGAGGTGTCCTCATCCTTGTCTCCCAACATATCTGGTAATTTCGATTACTGTTCTCTGCATCTTCTCTGTAACATGTCTGCCGAGGGAAACTCAGAGCCAAGAGAGAGAAGCTAAGTTATATTTAGAGCAGAAGAGGAAATATGTGATGGAGACTAAGAGGAATTCCTTTCGAAAAGTGTAATCACTGAAAACTCTCTCGCCCATAATCTCTCTCATACACCCATGAACATACATCCCCCTTCTTACTCACACACAGAAACTCCCACCCACCCACCCACGCACCCACCCACCCACACACACACATGGTGATCTTGTCAAGTCTGTGCAGCATTGCATTGCCCTGGCCCAGTGCCTGGGGGAGCAGAACTTCTCAGCCATTACCATCCACCGAGGGATGCCCCAGGAGGAGAGGTGAGCCAGAGATGGGGAAGATGTTTTGTGTCCTTGGGAGGAAAAGAGGCCCTGGAGAGAAGGGACTTTCAACATTTTTCCAATTTCCTTTCTCCTGAAGGCTTTCTCGGTATCACCAGTTTAAAGATTCTCAATGATGAATTCTTGTGCCTACCAACCTATTCAGCCGAGGCAAGGACATGGAGCAGGTGAACATTGCCTTTGACTGTGACAGCCTGAGGATTCTGACACCCACCTGCATCGGGTAAGCCCCACACCAAGAAGAACACCCCATTGTCCTCCCCCAACCATCTATTTTCTGCATCTTTGCAACCCTCCATCTTCATCCCTCCCATTGGGTGTCTTCCCTTTTTGGACGTCTTCCAGTTCTATCCTCTGTGTCCTTCCAGGTGGCCACAGCAGGCCAGTTTGGCCCCGAAGGCTTGGTCATCACATTTGTGTCAGATGAGAATGATGACAAGATCCTCAATGATGTGCAGGATCGCTTTGAGGTCAATACTAGTGAGCTGCCTGATGAGATAGACATCTCCTCCTACAGTGAGTATTGATCTCGTGAAACTGGCCTCCCCAGCTCTTTAGATTCCCCTTGTTCTTTTGTGTGTTTGTTATAAATCCTATTACTTAGCAAAGCCTCTCCTGCATAGTGGACAGTTGACAGGTTCATGACCCCCTGGTCTTGATGCCCTGTTGGGATGTAAGTTGACCTCTATATTAGGTCTCTTTCTTTTCTTGTCACATTTCTTTTTCCCACCTTCAAGTCTATCCTCTGAACCCACACACCACATAAACAACTGCATGTATGGGTGCGTGTGTCTCTGCCAACGTCACTTTTTCTTCTCTGTGGCTTTTCCTAACCATGCCGTGTTTTCTGTTCAGTTGAACAGATATGGTAGAGGACTTACCCACCCATTCTGGAATGTGGCAGCTGTCCTTCTTCAGGAGATGAAACCATGGGTAGGAGCAAACGAGACACTACTGCCACCTACCCCTGACAACCCCCAACCCCCACCTCATGGCTTCCCTCCTTTGCGTCACCACCACTCCTAAACGTCCATTTCCTGATTTGTCAGAACTTTTTTTCAACAAAACTAAAAAACACATGCATCTGTGATGTCTGTAAACGCTCCATCTTTTTATTGGATTTGGGGTGATGTTGTTTTCGGGTATAATCCAGGGTATATTCCTGTAAGGACTGTGTGCCCTGCTGTGGGGCAGAGGTCAGTGGGAGGGGTCAAAGTGGGGGATGTGACTAAAAAGACTGCAGAGACCATGGCTCCCTACTACTTTCCAATTTCTGACCATTTGTAGAGGTGTCTTCCATTTTTCTGAGTGGCCTGGAAGAGGCTGGGATGTTTCTGATTGAAGAGCTCATGGGGCTGGTGCGTAATATTTCCATTATTGAAGGGTGAAGTGGGAACTGGTGGAAAGCTTAGGCATCTCCTCCCAGGCTCTCTCTGTGTCTCCTCATCTGTTTCTTCAGCTTCTGGGTCTTGAGCACCAGGGTGTGGGCTTCCCAGGCCCCTTGCTGCCCTTCCAGTAGGGCCTGGGACAGCTCCACCTGCTGCTCCAGCAACTCCTCAGCTTGGGCCAGCTCAGCTGAGGGGGTGGGGCTGAGGACCCAGGGTGAGGGGGACATTGGGGACGGAACATTACCACAGGCAGAGGTCTGAGGCTCTCTGGACGTCAGGAATTATGCCTCTCCCATTTTTGGACCCTATTTAAGGTCATCTGTACTGTGCAGCCCAGCTAGCTTCCTGTCTTAGGTAAAGGCCTCTGGGGGACAGCGATCACTGGCCCAGGGGCTATGACTGGCCTTGGACATGTATATAGGGTTATGGGAAAGAAAAGATTGGCTGTGCCCCCCCCCCCCCCAACCCCAAGAAACAATGACCTCTTAGATGGGAACTCTTCATGGACTGTGCAGGAAGGGAAGCGTGTGGGGAGAGGCAGCCCTGAGGCCTGGAGTGGGGTTGGGTTGGGCAGCTGAGAGTTGGAACTAGGCAACAAACTCCAGGAGTGTAGGAGGGTGGTATCTGCATGCCTGTGATGCAGGATAAGTTTGAAGGGATCCCCTCACAGTACAAATAACCCCCACATGCCCCTCACGACCTCCACCCCCACCCTTGGTGCTGCTTACCTGAGGGCATGACTTCATCTTTCACCAATACCACACTGTGTTGATTACTGTAGCTTTACTGTTAGTCTTGAAGTCAGGCTGTGTGAGTCCTCTGACTCTGCTGTCTCATGGTGTGCTGGCTACTCTGGCTCTTTGGCCTCTCCATATAAACTTTACAATGAGTTCATCAATATCCTTGCTGGGGTATTGACAATATCAGCTGTCAGTATCTAAAATAACTTTCCGGGATTTTAATTTGGATTCTGTTGAATCTATAGATCAAGTTGGGAAGAACTAACATCTTGACAAGATTGAATTTTCCTAGCCATGAACATGGAATATTTGTCTATTTATTTAGTTCATTGATTTCTTTCATCAAAGTTTGGTAATTTTCCTGATATAGATCTTGTACAAATTTTGATAGACTTACACCAAAGTATTTAATTTTTTGTGTGCTACTGTAAATAGTATTGTGTTTTTAGTTTCAGCTTCCAGTTGTTCATTGCTGATCTATAGGAAAGTGATCGACTTTTGCATATCAACCTTGTGTCCTGCATTTTGCTGTAATTGCTTGTTAGTTGTTGTTCCAGGAGTTAGTTGTTGTTGTTGTTGATTCTTTGGATTTTCTACATAGACAATCATGTCGTCTGCCAACAGAGAAAGTTTTATTTCTTCCTTCCCCCTCTGTATACCTTTTATTGCCTTTTTGAAAAAATTTTTGGTCCTGTATTAGCTAGGACTTCCAGTCTGATGTTGAAAAGGAGTGGTGAGAGGGGACATTCTTGCCTTGTTCCTGATCTTGGCAGGAAAGCCTCTGGCTCTCACTTCTCACTATCTAGTATGATGTTAGCTGTGGGTGTTTTGTAGACATTTTTTTTTATCAGATTGAGGAAGTTCCCTCTCTATTCCTAGTTTGCTAAGAGTTTTTATCATGTGTGAGTGTTTGATTTTGTCAAATGCTTTCTCGGCATCTATTGAGATAGTCATGTAAATTTTTCTTTTTAGCTTGTTGATGTGATGGATTACACTCATTGATTTTCCAATGTTGAACTAGCTTTGTATACTTGGGAGAAACCCCACTTTGTTATGGCATATAGTTGTTTTTATACATTGTGAGTTACATTTGCTAATATTTTGTTGTGGATTTTTGCATCTATGTTCATGAGATATTGGTCCATAGTTTTCTTTTTACTCAATGTCTTTGTCTGAGTTTGGTATTAGGTTAATATTGGCCTCATCGAACGAGTTAGGAAGTGTTCCTTCTGCATCTGTCTTCTGAAAGAGATTGTCGAGAATTGTTATAATTTCTTCCCTAAATGTTTGGTAGAATTCACCAGGGAACCTATCAGGGCCTGGTGTTTTGGAATGTTATTAATTATTGATTCAATTTCTTGTACAGATCTAGATCTATTTGGATTGTCTATTTCATTTCAGTTTTTAAAATTATTTTTTGAATAATATTAGTTTGCAGAAGAGTTGTAAAGCTACAACACAGATTTCCCATATACCCTTCACCCAGCTTCCCTTCATGTTAATATCTTACAAAACCATGTCAAGACTAAGAAAGTAAGAAATTAACATTGGTGTAATACTATTAACTAAACTATAGAATTTATTTGGATTTTACCAATTTTTCCACTATTGTCCTTTTTTTTGTTCCAGGATCCAATCCAGGGTAGCCTAATATGCATTAAGTTATCATGTCTTCTTAGTCTCTTCTGATCTGTTGAGTTATGTAGTCTTTATCTGTTTTCATGACCTTGAAAGTTTTGACGATTATTGGGGAGATAATTTGTAGACTGTCACTCAGTTTGGGTTTGTCTGATGTTTTCTCACCATTAGACTGGGGTTATGGGTTTGGGGGAAGAACACCATAGAAGTGAACTGCTCTTCTCATCACCTCATGTCAGGGGGAGCATGATGTCAACATGACATTTATCTCTGATTAAATTATGTCTGCCAAGTTTCTGTAACTTTTCCCTCTCCATATTCTATTCTTGAAAAGTGAGTCACCATGTCCAGCCCACTTTCAAGGGGAGAGAAGGTAAGCTCCACCTCCTGACAGGGGGATTCTCTTGCATCTATGTTCATGAAAGACATTACTTGGAATTCTTCTGTAAGGAAGATTTGTCCCTTGTCCCTCATTTAAAAATTTTCAATCACTTATCTATTTCAGTATGAACTTGATATTAATTTTATATTTTTGGTCATAATCCAAGACTACTGGTATTTTGCTGCTCAAAGTGTTCCAGCTTTGTTCCCAAGGAGCTCTTTCATGTTGGCTCCTGTGTCCCTTTGACATGAACCATTTTGGGGGGAGTTGAACTTCTCTTCTGTCTTTACAAGATGTTCCAGGCTCATCTTGTGTTGTTTCTGTCTCAGCTCTAGGATCAGCTGTTTATCTAAGGATCCCTGGTTCCTTTTATTGGAGAATGATATTTAGAGACTAAGATCTGGACAGTGGGTGCTCATTTCACTTTCTAAAGAGGACACAGAGGTTCTAGAGCCGTCCAAGCTCACACAGGCAAATAGGAGGCTCTCACTTCAGCACCACGTTCGAGTTTGTTCAGTGCAGCCTTTAGGACCCAACGCACTATGGCCAGTTCTCCACACATGCCTCTCTTTGTTAAAGCTTCTGTTTTTTCAGTCTTCAGGGCTTAGACTTGAATAATTTAATTTCTTAATATTTGGTGACTTTCCTAAAAGAAGAACTTTAGTCTTACAAAATTGACTAGAATAGGCAAGAAGACAAAAAAAAGCATATGGAGAAATCTCTTGTATTTTTCTTTCATGTGGAATATTTTCCTCTTCCTGCTGCTGCTTCCATGTCGCTGGGCCTGGGGGAAGGATGGCTCCCTGGGACTAAGAGAGAAAAATGATGATGTGGAAACTTCTTCCTTCGTTGCCTCCCCCAGTTCTTCAGCTTCTCCTCTGGCTGTGCCCAACCGCCTCCCCCACCCCTGGCCCAGGAGCCCTTCCTGCCTTCAGCCTCACCTAGAGCCCAGCCTCTCCACTAGAGCTGCCCCTTAGTGGGAAGTGAGCCATTCCTACCACAGGAGGGCAGAGGAGGAGAGGGAGAGGTCAGAGCCTGGGGCTGTGGGAGAAGGAACAGCAGGAATGACGGAGGTTAGAATAAGAAGGACTTCTGCATGAGGATGAGATGTGAGTGATCAGAGGTGGACTGAGGACATTGCCAACATCTCCATTTAGGAGGGAAGCATTGGGTACAGGGGCAGAGAGCATGGGCAGGACCTGGATGAGATTCACCCCCACCCTCACCCCTGTCCTCTGAGAACATCTTACCCCAGGTCACATCAGGGGTCCTTCAGGCCCAGGTCATCCACCAGGCAGGTGTATCTTGGCTCCTCTCCAGCGAAGACCCCACCAGTGCCCAGCCCTTGTGTGTTTTGTCTCCCCTGTGTCAGGTCCCCATGAGTCCTGAGGCCCCAATCAGCTCCTTCCCTTCCTGCAGCCAGGTCAGCATGGTGTTGGCAGGGAAAGAGTTAAATGCTCAGCCTCTCACAGTGTGATTGCCCTCAGGGTCCTCCTTGTCAGTCACCACGACCTTGGGGGACCCTGGATGCTGGAGAGATGGAGTGAGGTTGGGCTCCACCTTCGCTTCCTCCCTCTTCTCCTAGTCTTCCTCCACAGCAGCGCCTCCTCCCTCCCCCAGCCCCAGGACTTCTGAAAGCCCAGGCAGAGAGGGGGGAAGCCCACTTCTGTGCCAGGAGTCTTTCCACAGTGTGTGCACTTCCACTCCCACTGTAGTTGTAGGGCCTGCTCCGTGCAGAGCCCCGGGTACTTGCAGAAGGTGATCCAGGAATGTTCTTCCTTCAAATGTCTGCGTGGCTCAGTTCCTCACCTGCTTCAAGTCTGCACAAGTGTCATCTCAATGAGGCCTGTCCTGACCACATCATTGAAAAGTGCCACCTCTCCCATCACCTTGCATTGACTGTCGACTTTGCATTGTTTTTTTTTTTTTTCTCTCTCTCTTGTATCACTTTCTAACACACGATGAAGTTTTCTTTTTCTAAGGATGGCCTCAGCATTATCCCCTATTCCACATGTTCCTTTGCAATGTGATCTCGCCATCTCTTATCTAGAGGTGGGGCCTAACTCCCTTCTTCTTGAATCAATGACCAGCTTTCACGACTAGAACATGGAATGGTGACATTGCTTGAGTTCTGAGGTTCTGACGTAAGAAGCCTTGTGGTTTCTGACTGGTCCACTTGAAACACTCCCTCCCAGAACCCAGGTGCTGAGCTGGGAACAGCTAAGCCACATGGAGAAGCAGGTGGAGGAGAACCTAGGTCTTCCTGTTAACAGCCCCAGTGAGCTCCCAGCCAACAGCCAGCATCACCTGCAGCCCCATGATGGAGCCCTCATGAATGTTCTAGATCCGTCGTACCTCCAGATGACTGTGGTCCCAGCCCATGTCACATGGAGCAGAAGAGCTGACCAACTCAGCCCTGTCAACCCACAGAATGAGAGAGAACAAAAAGGTTGTTATGTATTTTAGGACTGTTCCTTACCCAGCAATAGATAATGGGAACGCATCCCATATAATTTATTACTATTGTGATGTATTCGTTTATTGTCTGTCTGTCCTGTCAGACTGTAAGCCTCCGGAGAGCAGCTATTTTGTCTGTTGTGATTAAATGATCCCCAGGCCTGGAACAATGCCTGCTACAGAGGTGCTCATGGAATATTTGTGAGTGAAGGAGTAAATGCTGGGACCACGTTCCTTAGAGCTGAGTCTGAGACTGAAAGGGAGAGTTTATGGTGTTGGTTTGGAGGTTGTCTTCCTCTGCTCTGGCTGCTGTAACAAAATACCACAGACTGGGGAGCTGAAACAGGAGAAGTGTGTTTTCTCACAGTGCTGGAGGATAGAAATCCAAGGTCAAAGTGCCAGGAAATTTGATTTCTGATGAGGGCTCCCTCCTGACTTGTGGATGGCTGTCTTCTCACTGTGTCCTCACATGGCCTTTCCTCTGTGAGTGCAGAGAGAGATCTCTGGTGTCTTTTTTCATAACCACCAGTCCTGTCAGACAGGGCCCCACTCTTATGACCTCATTTAACCTTAATTCTCTCCCTAAAGGCTTATCTCTAAATACAATCACATTTGGAGTTAGGGCTTCAATGTAGATTTTTTGGGGGATACAACTCAGCCCATAACAGGGCTCCCCCTGTGATGTGTGTGTGTTTGGATCCTACCAATTGGTCTTGGTTTCTGGAACCCCTGGACAACACAGTTCTCAACACTGCCCCAAACGCATGTCTTGCCACATTAGCACAGCAGATGGGAGGTGCCTGGCCACCAACTGCTCCAGATGTCTCTTGGGCCAGGAAAGGGGTCTGTCTAGGTTGCGGGGTCATGAGTGACTGCTGCCCGGATGGCAGCTGTGGCTTAGCTGTGGCATGTGGCGCTCTGGGACATCCTCCCCTGGCTTGTGGAGCCCATGTTGTCAGGCTGCTATAACAGAATGCCATAAGTTGAGTAGCTTATAAACAACAGAAGATTATTTCTCACAGTTCTGGAGGCTGAGAAGACCAAGATCAAGGTGCTAGCAGAAGGGTGTCTGGTGAGAACCCTCTTCTTGGTACATAGATGGTCGTCTTCTCACTGTGTCCTTGCATGGTGAAAGGGACTGTGGGCTCTCTTTTATAAGGATGCTAATGCTACTCCTGAGGGCTCCATTCATGATCTAATCACCTCCCAATGGCCCCATCTCCAAACACCATGACATTAGGGATTAAGTTTCAACATATAAATTTTTAGGGGGACTCATTCAGTCTATAGCACCCCCAAATTCCTGGGTAAGTATTCGGGGTAGAAATGAGATTTAGGGCTGGGGCTGCAGAGCTCCTAAGTTCAGGACTTGGGGCAGCAGAGAGCAGGGCGAGAGGAGTCCAGTTTGAGGATCTGGGTGCTGGTGTCACCAGAGAGGAAAGGGATGGGATCCCCAGAGTCCTTGGGCAGCCAGCTGTAGAAGGTGTATTGGACACTACTGGAGATGGGTAGTTGGTTGCCTGGGTCCTTTTGCTGAGATCCTTGTAGCCCCACCACATGTTCATCAGCTGATCCTCAGGGGCCCCTTGGCCTGGTTCTCAAAGAGGAGGAAGGGACCACTGAAGGCTGGAACCACTGGCTGCTTTGGGCTGGCTTCAGACATGGCTGTGATGTCCTAGCCCAGGGAGTGAGAACCTGGAAATTCTGGGAATTTGGGATCAGGGCTGGTCCCTACAAGGGCAGCACAGGCACTTGCCCTTTGCTCTCTATGGTCCAGTACTCAGAAAACCCTCTCCAAACACAAGCCCACAGGTGTCCCCTAGGCCAATCCTTCCCACGCCCCTCCCGTCCCTGGCTCCTTCTTCTCCCCTCCTTGTAACCTCTACCCCTCTGATGTCATTATTTCTGCCCTGTCCTCACTTCCCCTGGAACATCCTCTCCTTAGACCTAACGCCCTGGGGGCTTCTCTCCCCCACCCCCATCCCATATTGTGAGACTCACTGGATTGATCCAGCCCCAGAGGCAGCGGCAGGAACAAGTGATAAGGACTCAGGAGTCCTGGGTCCCATGCTGGGAGACTGAGGGCACCCAGTTTGTTTTGGGGGTCCATTCTGGACCTGGGAACCAGCTGTTATGGCCTGGAGACCTCCCTGTGCCCTGAGGCAGAGTCTACAGTGACTCAATGGGGAGGAACATCTATGTCAGTGTGGATTTTGAGAAACACGTCACAGCCTGAACCTGACACGGGACAGGGGCACCCTGTTGTGTGCAGAGCTCTGTCCTGCTCCTGGGGGCCCAAGGAGACCCTGCAGAGGTCCTGGCTGAGCAGGAGAAAAGGGAGCTGGGTCTTCTGTCCTCTGCACTGTGGCCACATGGGGACGCCACTGCTCTGCTCTCAGATTGTGACTGACCTGCCTGGGAGGGTCTGGGCTGTAAGTTGGTCAGAAATGGATGACCTCAAGGCTGGGCCTTAATGAGGGGAAGAAGCTTCTGAGTAGCCCTGGACTCCACAGGTGTCAAGGTCAGGGATGGACAGGGACTGAAGGAGAAGAGAGCTCAGGAGCCCTGTACTGGCTCTGAAGTTTCCATCTCCTCCCTGTGACCCCTTTCCCAGCCCCTTGAGGACAACACCCGGGAAACTGAAAAGTAGAAACATTTTCTTCTACTCTATTTCTTTTCAGTACTCCTCCTTGATGTAGCAACAATAACAATATTTGTATAAATTTTTCTCAGGAGGATACACGAGGAATTGGTATCATGCTCATCTCTGGCAGGGGACCTGAGGGGGGCCTGCGGAGGGAGGAAAATTTCCCACCTTAAACCCTTTGGAATGTCTCGAATGATCTTTTCAAAATATGTTACACTAAGAATCTCTTTCATTTGCAGGTCGCTTTCCAGTTAACGCCCAGTTTACACAGATGAGGCCGTGTGATGGGCCTGTTACCACCCACAAACACAGGTTCTTTACCCACCACACAAGAGGGGCCAAAGGAAAACTGAAACGCCAGGCTTATGGCAAGGAAAGGGCTTTTATTTCCGGTGACATGAGCCGGGAGACGAGAGTGAGCTCTCAAATTTGTCTTGTTTTATCTCATCTTCCCAAAAGAGAGGAGTTGAGGGGTCTTAAAGGTTGTGAGGAATGTGGCTGCTTGTAGACAGGCGGGAGGAGTCAGTGCCCACAGGCCTGCATTAGGCCTTGGGAACTGCTCCCAGGGAGGAGGAGGAGATGATAAGGAATCCAGGTGGGCGACCTTGGCTGTTTGTCTCCATGGCAGATAGTGGATTCTGGAGCCAAGGATCCCGGGACTAAGCAGGGAAGGAGTGCTTTGGTTTTAATCCCATATATGCTGGATTTAATGTAGGGGAAATGATATCAGGGCCGGCATCAGACCAACATGCAGGCCCTTCACTGTGTGCTCCTCCAGCATGCCCAGGGTGTTCACACTCAGAGCCTTCACTGCTGTTCCCCTGCCTTTTCAGGCAGCTCTTCCCTCCCTGACATTCTCTCCAAACGTCCTCACTGAGAGGCCCTCCCTGCACCCCCCTGCACGTGGCACCTTCAGCCTCCCTCCACCCCTGCCCCACTTTGCCTTTGTTCACACCCTGTTCACTATCACACGTTTTTACATGTGCTCATTTAATTGTTTATCGTCTGTCCGTCCTCTAGAATATGAGCTTCATGAGGACAACGATGGGGGTTTGACTGTTCACCGCTGTGTTTCCACTGCCCTAGAAGTGCCTGGTTGTTGATTTTAACAATATTTGTGGGGCCAGCCTGGTGGTGCAGTGGTTAAGTGTGCACGTTCAGCTTCTGTGGCCCGGGGTTCACCGATTCGGATCCCAGGTGCGGTCATGGCACCGCTTGGCAAGCCATGCTGTGGTAGGCGTCCCACATATACAGTAGAGGAAGATGGGCATGGATGTTAGCTCAGGGCCAGTCTTCCTCTGCAAAAAAAGAGCAGGATTGGCAGCAGATGTTGGCTCAGGGCTAATCTTCCTAAAAAAAAAAAATTCGTTGAATGATTGAGTGAATGAATGTGTGAATGCACACGTAGACTGACACACTCACAGACACACACTGCCGGACACCAATGCAAAGACATTGTCAGACACACTGACATATTCATACACAGAACACACATACACACATTGGCACACACGGACACAATTCTCACACACGCACACTCTTGAAGCCGAATTTTCATTCCGTGTTATATTGTGAGCGTTTTTCATGTCATTATACATTGTTATTTTAAAAATTTTATCCAAATTATTGTAAAAAATTTCAAACATACTTCAAGTTTGAAAGAATAGTACAATGATCATTCTAGTTTTAATCATCTTAATATTTTCCTGTATTTTCTTTATGTATGTAATAAATAATATGGCTATAATTTTTGCCAAAATACTTGAAAATCACCCGCAACATCATGACTCTTATACCTAAAGAGTTCGATATTCATCTACTAAAAATAACCTTTTTATTCAAACTATGTTATTACACTGAAGAAAATAACTATATTTCCCTAATACTCTACAATGTCAAAATAATATAAAATTCTTTTAATTTTCCTCCGAGTGTCTTTCATTTGGAGAAGAGGAGAGCTCAGTGTTGCCTGTGCCGTCTCTGAGGTTTCCTTCTTCTTGCACCCTCTCTCCCAGCCCCTTGATGTCAACACTCCAGGAAACTGGAAAGTGGAAAGATTTTCTCCTGCTGCCTATTTCTCAGTTTTGTGAATAAAATCATCTCTTACTTGGGAACATCTCAGTGTCTACATAATATTCCATAGTGTGGACATGCACATTGGGACTATTGAGACTAGGAGCACAGCTGCCCTAGGCTTTCTGTCCCCCCTAGTAGGACAGAAGAGGGATCCCTGTGCCAGGGGTCACACGTGGTGGCCCAGAAGTCACATCTCCAACAGCAGGTGTCAGGCAGACCTGAGACCAGGTGTGAGCACACTCGCCTCCCTCAGGGTGGGAAGAGTGAACATATGCACATCCTATAGGCCCTTGCTCTCCTTCAGGCGCTCCATCCCATAATCAGGGGGTCACACAGGGTGGCCCAGAAGTCACATCTCCAACAGCAGGTGTCAGGCAGACCTGAGACCAGGTGTGAGCACACTCGCCTCCCTCAGGGTGAAGAGTGAACATATGCACATCCTCTAGACCCCTCCTCTCCTTCAGGCGCTCCATCCCATAATCAGGGGGTAGAGAAATGGTCACAGACTAAAACCAAGACCCAATCACCCCCAGCCTCCTTATCTCCTTTGACAGAGTCCAAGTGAGAGCCCCAAACCGCTGCTCCTCCTCACCTTCATCTCTCACAGACTCACCCTCATTATCTGCCTTGAATCCACCAGGACTAATATCACTATGTCCTTTCCTCTGTTTGTGTCAGTCACTCCTGGTCCCCCAAATATCCTTCACTCTCACCTCCACAAGGCTCTGTACACCCCTCTTCTGTCTCCTCTCACACCCCCTCACCAACTCCTGAAACCTATCTACCGCGCCCCCTGCAGTTCTCAGCCCATGATCAGCAAAATCTCCAAAGACCTCTCTCACGATGTTCCCTTCACATCTCAGCTCTGACAGAAACCTGGGTCTCCCTGAGGACATGGTTCCCTCTGGAGTCCTCTCCCACGAGGTGTTTCCTCTCCCACAGACCTTGTATCCCTGGACCTGGAGATGAGTGGGGCCCTTGCTCCTCATTGCTGCTCTCAGACCTGTGTTCCTCCCTTTTTCCAAAAATCTTCAGATGTGAATCTTCTGTCATCAGATCAGCGCCCCCAATCCCCTCACTGTATGTGTTCCCTATGGACTTCCAGACCATGCCCCTCATTCCTCCACTCTTCGGGCCTGGCTCACTGTCACTGTCTCCAGCAGTGCTATTGCCTTGATCCTTGGTGGTTTCAGCATGAGATGTGGTAAGCTGAATAGTGGTCCCCAAAGATGCCCATGCCCTAATCCTTGGAATTTATGAATAGGTTGCCTTACATCTCAAAAGGGATTTTGGCAATGTAATTAAGGCTAAGACAGCCCTGGTGGTCTAGTGGTTAAGATTCGGTGCTCTCCGTGATAGCCCAGGTTCATTGCACAGTCAGGGAACCACAGTACCTGTCTGTCTGTTGTCACACAATGGCAGTTGCATGTTGCTGTGATGCTTAGAGCTATGCCACCAGTATTTCAAATACCAGCAGGGTCACCCATGATAGACAGGTTTCAGTGGAGCTTCTAGACTAAGACAGACTAAGAAGAAGGACATGGCCACTCACTTCTGACAAGAATTGCAATGAAAACCCTATGAATAGCAGTGTGAACGTTGTCTACTACAGTTCCAGAAGGTGAGAGGATGGCTCAAAAAGACCAGGCAGGGTTCTGCTCTGCTGTACGCAGGATTGCTAGGAGTCAGACCAACTTGATGGCACTAACAGCAAATTCAGTTTAAGGACCTTAAAATAGAGGGATTATCCTGGTAGGGAGATTATTGTGGATTATCTGGGTGGGCCCAAACAAATGACATGAATCCTTAAAAGATGAGAATTTTCTCTGGCTGAAATCAGAGTGATGCTCTAGAGGAGACGTGGCAGAGGGGAAATCAGAGAGGTCTCAAGTGGGAGAAAGACTGGTGTGCTGTAGGGGCCCATGTTGGAGGACTGAAGAGATCCTCTATGGGCTAAGAGTGGCTCCAGCTGACAGCCAGCAGGGAAATGAAGACCTCAGCCTTACATCTGCAAAGAAGTGAATTGAGAGAACAGCCTAAACCAGCTTGGAAGTGGATTCTTCCAGCCTCCCCAGTAAGGAACACAACATGCGACACCTTGATCTCAGCCCAGTGAGAACCTGTTGGACT